>NC_134235.1:88062898-88365928 GCF_965152275.1 Natator depressus
CCTCATAAAGTGTACCTGTCCAGCGTCTGCGCCATATCAGGGCCTTATACCATGATAGCATCATCCAACTCAATTCACATAATTCCTATCACATGGAAGGGCTTGATCCTACCAAAACTACTGGCTTTAGTGTTTACTATTATGCATAGTATTTGTGAAGTAAATGAGATTACTTACAGTGGTACGCGCTATGCCTAGTAATATGTGTTTGGAGGTTTGGATCCTAAAGCCATAAATAGTTAAAAATCGTCATCTGGAAAGGACTCTAATTTGAAATGCCCTGACCCTACCTTTTCTTTTGAACATGCCATTTTTAATTGGAACGAACAAAAACTCCTTCAAACATTTTTATGTTATAATGCAGTCTATTGGCTGTACATTGCCGTTATGTTCTCCTTTTTACAGTTTAATGAAGTACTTATGGAAATGTTAAAACAGCCACACAATACTCATGTTTGTCAAGCCATTACAGTTTTTAGTACCATGCACCCTTTAGGGACTGATTTAATTGCCTAGTGTAAATCATACCGTGTGCTACTGTAGAAAACTTATTTTGTTATTACACAGAGAGCTGTTTGTAGCCATAGACCCATCTGGGGGATAATAGGGTAACAGAATTATATACAGAGAAAGTCCCTTTTTGAAGATTTTCATTTGAGGAAGCTTTTTTAGGGACAAATGAGTAAATGTGCAGTAACAAAGACCGAATGCAAACTGATTCACTGAACTTACAGGAAAGTCTAAAGAATGCCATGTAGGTAAACAAATATAATAAAGCAACCAGAAGAAAGCAGAGAGAAAAGAATGAAGAGGAGAAATAAATGAAACAAGAAGAGATTGAAAGAAAGAGGCCAGGAAAAGGAAAAGTAGGTAAGTAGAGTTATTACAGATATATTGGCACAGCTGCTGTCTTTGGAAGATGAGATTTATGGGCTAAAATAGGATAGCTGAAGAATCTCTCAGATGAAAAAATAATCTGGAGATTCTTCCTCAAGAAACAACCTGTACGGCAAGCATGGAGGATATCTCCTGCTCCTATCCACTTAATGAGGGAGCATTAGGGTCTTTACAATACCATATGAAAATTCTGAAGATTTACATCCGACTTCAACAGCATTGCTGCCATCAGACAATGAGTAAGAAATAGATTCAGGATGCTCATTATGCTAATTTTGATCATTCCTGACCCCCCATTTTTAGCATTATCTTACAGTATAGTAACTAAAGTGCTTGGGCCAAATCCTGAAAAGAATTAAACTTCTGGGGGAACATAAACCACAGAAAGATCTGCAAACTGACCAAACACCCAACTGACCCGATCTGGAGAAGGTTGGTTTGGTGCATAAGTAGTTGTTGGGGGTGGAGGGGGGAGGGGTAAAGGTATCTATAGCCACAACTGCTGTAAGTGTGGAGCTGCTTGCAAAGGAGAATGAGCTCCCCATCCCACAAGCCACCCTCTGTATTCTCAGCCCTCTCCCTGCCCCCACTCTGCTGGGCAACAGGGATTGCTCCAATCCTGGCACTGAAGCAGGCTCTCTTACCTTTTTAAATGCTTAAACTATTCAATGTGGATAAACTATAGAAGACCTTAAGGAAATAAAGTTTTCAATATGAATAAAAGTCTCCTCCGCTCCCACATCCATGGACTACTACCTCTCTATTGTGTCCAGAAATAATTAGTCAGCCTCTGGATTTAGCAAGTGTGTAGGAGAGAAGCCTCACTTTGGAAGGCCTCTAAGAACTATGGAAGCAGGATTCCCCTCCTATGCATTTTATATGCCAACTCAATGTAAACAGTTTTGGCACTCAGTTCAAACTAAACAAAACCTGTAAAAAAACGGAAGTATAGTTTAACCGTAGCTCAGCTGACACTCAAAAAAACTACGCTTTCTTTACAAAAATCTGACATCTTCAAAAATACCCCAAAATGTTAAGTCTGGAAACGAACAGTTAAAGTATTCAGCCAAGGTTTAATCACCATATAATTGGCACATTTCATACCACTAATCACAGTCATTCCAATTCTCTGTTTCTGCTCCACCAATATGAATAAAACCATAAGGAACCCAGCATAAGGAACCGAGGATCCCCAAAGGTGGCACAAACTCATCTTTTCTCCTTTTCGCATGATCAGCCAAACCTGTCCCCGCCTCCCCAAAAAACTTTTTCTCCCCCCTGACCCCAAAACAGACCCAGTAAGTAATGAGTTTGGCAAAAGATAATAGCCCTTTCATTCAAATATGGGACCTGATACTGTAACATTTACAGGAATACTCTAAATCAAGTCAATAGTATACAGTTCCCATGAATCCGAACTATTTGTATGAGTAAGTAGTAAAGCACTCAGAAACCACAGATATGGGTGCAGTATAAGAACTTAAATCAATATTAGGGTGACAGAAATGGACACATTATCTCTGATTTAATTATAACTGCAGGACTTTAAAGCTCTGGTGAAGGGTTCAAAACCTCTATATGCAAACACGAGAATAATCATTCTGTTTTTCACCCAATATAATTTATAAAGAAAGTTTAAAAATCATTTTAACAATTAATTGATCCACTTTTCCATCCTTTTACATCAGTAATTATTGCCCTCAGCATTGTGAAGACCTTTAATTTTCATTATCCAGCTGGAATGTCTACTGTGCTTTCATCAATCTTTGAAAGGCTGGGTCATCATTTTAAAAACCACACTGAAAAGGAAGAGTTTACCACAAAATGCACACTTGCTTTTAAAGTTCACAGTGTAGTTATAGAGGTCATTGTGATACTTAGTGTAAATTGAATCATGCAAAAGTCAATACATAAAATATGTTGTCTTTGTTCAATAAGTAGGTTTTATGATGTGCCAGTTTGTTTACCATGGAACTCTGCAAAGTCAGCAAAGTAAAAGAATTTAGAATTTATAGGGACTTTAATTTAGTATAGCAAATACCCAGAATGTGACAGCCTAATACCTCTATTATCTAAGGAATATTTTGTTTATTTGGCAGAAATTATATGGAGATGTATCATAAAAATTATCTTCAGCAACCAGTTTATTCCCACGTTAAAATAAATCCATTCACTACTACTACTGTGCTACAGAATGCATCATTAAAATGTTGAAAGTTCTTCTTTGATGCCAGGGCAATATGCAGTATTGATATTGCTTTATCGTCAATTTCTGTCTAGACAAAGGCAATTAGAAGGAAAAGGGTACTGGGCTCTATACAGGAAACAAACAAAATCCAAAAGGACTGTATTTGAATTTGGCACATTTCAAATTTATAAGTAATTTTTTTCCTATTTTATGTGGGCCTAAAATACTAGTTGTTTTTCCTCTAACTAATGCATTGTGGACAAGGAACTGCCCCATCTAACTGAAATGGGGCACCATCCTTCCCACACATATTCACACAATTCATTTGCCAGTCAACTGAAATATCTTGTGCTTACCAGACTTAGATTATATGATAAATGTTTCAGAGAAAGCTAATTGCCTTCCTTTAATAACTCAAAGTTCTCTTCAGTTATATCAGTGCATCAGGATCCTACAGATGCAGCAGAAAGAAATATGGCCCATTTAATGGGGAAGTTTGCACTACCAAAGCATGTGCTATATACAGCTGCATAAACATTTTTATCCAAAACTTTTTTCAACTGAAAAAAAATGCAGATTTTGATCAAACATTTTGAAAAATTGTATCAGTTTTAAGGAATTGTTTTGCTTGAAACAAACAAATTGGCAGGGCTCAAACTGTTTGACTCAACATTATCAGAATGAACTACTTTGATTTTTCAGGCTAGATTCAAAAAGCTGAGGAGGACCTGGTGCTTCGTTTCACTCAACACACCAGTGGTTAGGGGCACTCATCTGGGAAACCCAGATTCAAATCTCTGCTCTGGAGCAGTACCCTAACACCCCGTATTCTGGGCTGGGTTCTGCTGAAGCTGTTCTATGGCACACAAACAAATATTCACTGAAACAAGGACTGGAACTACCCCCATCCCTCTCCCGCAAGTAAGCACCATAATCACTGGACCATTGCACAGAAGAGGGAGTGGCCCCGCCACTGGTGTTTTATGACTCTAGCCCTTTTTTTCTTTTGCTTTTTTTAAAAAAAAGATTTAAAATGCCCAGAAAGACCGTGTTTAATTTCAGGTCAAACAAAGCATTTTGTGTGCCCCAAAATAAGATTTTTCTGACTTTTTTCGATTTGCCAAGAGATCTGGAGAACTTTGGTTTCAGTTCAACCCAAACTGAGGTTTCTTTTCCCCTCCTGATTTTTCAGAATTGACAGCAAACTGAAAAATCCGTTATTCACACAGCTTCAGTTCTGGACCTACGCTGCTCAGCTTCAGCCTCTAGGGCTGCCACTCATGCAAACCATACTCACTTGAGAGAAACTGGCACAAGCCTAGGCCCTGTGCCATGCCTCAGTTTTCCCTTCTGGCTACACAAATCAGTCCTGACTCAGATGTTACCTACAATAACTCCTTATTTGGTGGGGGAATGGGGAGACCGGAACTTTATTCATGAGTAAGCAATCAGTTAACAGAGAAATAGGCCCACGATTCAGTTTCCTGTCAGAGTTTTATTCTTCTCTTGTTGGGAAGTCAGCAGCAGTCCCTCGTGACTCCCAGTCTTAGCTGTCCACCCACATTCATGCTGGGCTTCAGTCTCTTGTTCCACTATTCCTCTCTGGAGAGCTAACCTCTTAGTTATATTGCTCCCTGTCCAGGGTGTATGTGTCTCTCTTTCTCTTTGACAGCACACTCTTCATTTTCCTCTTCCCTTCCCAGGAGCCTGGCTCAGGCTGTAGGTCTCTCTGATCTACAGGCAGACCAGCTCCCTTCCTGGAATTTACTGACATGTGCTCCCCACTATCTCCCTTCCCCAGGGACTCTGACACTTTTCTTGGCAATCCTACTGTGAACTCTTAGCCCTCACGCAGTTCTTGTCTTCACAGAGTCATCGTCTACCTCCTGCAAGCTCCTCCAGCCTTCAGCAACCACAGGGCTTCTCCCTCCCCATAGCAACTTCCTCTTTATACTGTTCTAGCAGTCTCCTTCTGCCTCAGCTACTCTATTTCTAATGTATTAAAGGGGCACCACCTGGAAGCACCTCACTGCTCCCAGGTATTCCCCATAGGGATATCACAGGCCATTTAGGCCCTGATCCTTCCTGTAGGGCCACTGGCCCCAGGACAGAAACACAAATCAAACCAAAGTACAGGCTTAATGAAAACGTAAGTTCTAAATTTGTCTGATTTGGTATGGTGAAGTTTTCAACATAAATAAAAAACTGTAGGCAGCCAGGGAAGCACACAGTGTCACAGCTCTTTACAACAGCACTTGTGGTTAATGCAGAAGGTTAAAAGCATTATTCCTGTGGTTTAAGAAAATGAATCTTAAAGTAGCCGTTTAACTGAAACATAATTATATACTAATGTAAAGAACACCAGACTGTTAAAATAATTCCACATTACACTGTGGTTTGACAGCTTTATCTCCTGCTTTTATGTGTCTGCAACAAAGCCAAATTTTGAAAGTGTGTGGCAACAAAGATATGCTTTCATTCATTTACAGTGTGTTCTATATCTGTGCCTGAACATTATAGGTCTGCTTCTGCTTGGAAAGTCTCCCACTGGCTTCATAAGACCAGGATTGGGCCCCATATAGAAGTAAGACTTTCAGACAGGATGTACAATTGCAACAGACTTCTATGATGTTTTTAATAAGGGAATGCTTATATTTCTTTATGGTAAATCTGACTCATAGTTCTGAGTGTGTAGCAATGAGAGTGTGTAGCAATTTTTACCAATTTATAGATCCCAAAGCACAAGAAACTGAGGGCTTCTAGAATGATATCTATAATTTATGCCTTACAGTACAAGTATTATCTTCCTTTTCACTAGTACAACTTTTGATCACGCTATTCCACAATAAAGGACTGCCATGTTTTATATCTTTTGAGTCTTAAAACTCCTCACTGCACCAGGAGGTGATACTCCTGCCCAATCCACCAAACCATACTGACTTTAACTGCATGCTTACCTTCTGTCCATTGGCCCCAGCAAAGGCATACACCAAATAGTCCCAATGCAGTGACTCAAATGATCGTGTTTAACTGATAATAGCCCATTCCCATGTCTTGGGGTGGATGGCAATCATGATCATACTTGGGACCTTGTAAACACAGACATGAAAAACATTCCTTTATTCTCTTGTGAACCAATAAAAATGCAATGGAATGAGGAGCAGCATTCCTGTATTTATAAAACTCCCCATGTTGTTATATTAACAGTTGTCCATTGTGCCATACAGTACAAGTATTGTCTTCCTTTTCACTAGTACAGATTTTGATCATGATATTCCACAGTAAAGGAGATGATTAACACATTGTTATCTGCCATCAGATGATTCACAAGTACAGGTGACATCCGCAAGCTTTTGTTGAAAAGTACACACAAAACCCAGATCTTGAAAAGGAGTGCAGAATAATTTTTTTAAAATAACTTTCCTTGAGATAGTTACTCATGGGGGGAAAGCATGATGGATGTTCAACTGCAATAAGCCAGAACTTTGAAAAGTTGTGTCTTCTCAACAAACCCCAATTGGATTTCTTTCTGGAAAACATGTTATAGTTAGCTGCTGGCATAAAAAGGGTGCAGATGCATTTTTATAAAACCTTTACACTAGTCAGATACTTTACATTATACTGTATTGAACAACTGAGACCCTGACTTTGTGTGGGCATGGGAGTAGAATCTGGATGGGGAAATGCACATAGGTAGCATTGATTGTATAAAGAGATTGTTCTTGTAGACAGATCTGCGGCTAGTTGTATTATTTTATGCACAAGGACACAGCTATGCGCCGATGACTAAGTGCTTCTATTTAAGAGAGGGAGATAAGGAAATTCCCAGATTAAAAACTTTGAGATGAATTTAGGGGTGAATGTAAATATTATGGTTTTAATCATGGTTGACTTCTGTTTTGCACTTAGAGCAGAGGATTCAGCATGTTTGCACAAAAAAATATAATGACCAAAAATGAAAAGAGCCACAAAATGGATTCAAGGGCTGGATAAAATGCCTTACAGTGAGAGACTTAAAGAGCTCATTCTGTTCAGAGTTTCAAAAAGACTGAGATGTGACCTGATTACAGTGTATAAATACCTACTAGGTATTTAAAAGGCTCTTCAACCTAGCAAAGACACAAGAGCCAATGGCTGGAAGTTAAAGCCAGACAAATTCAAATTAGAAATAATGAACATTTTTTTAACAATGAGGGTGATTAGACTTTGGAGCAAACTCCCACGGGAAGTCATGGATTCTCCATCTCTTGATGTCTTCAGATCATGACTAGGTGATTTTTCTGGACGATATGCTTTGGCCAAACACAAATGATTGGACTTGTTACAGGGTTAACTCAATGAAGTTTTCCTGTCAGTGTTACACAGGAAATCGGACTACAATATCTAATGGTCCCTTTTGACCCTAAAATCTTTTTTTATACACATAAGTTGGCTGCACATCTTTACCATATCCCATTGCCTGAACCATTTAAAACTGTCCTGGATAAAGTTCTAAAAATATATCAACTGGATCAGGAGTGTGGCAGTGAATGAATGATATGGCCTAATAAATCCTAGGTATAAAGTAAATGAATCTATCTAAATAAGCATTTGTTTCAGTTACAATATCTTACATATTCCACCTTTTACAAATATAGCAGTAGACTACAACGTTTGTAGTAAAATATTGGCCCTTGACAGGCTCTATTACCCAGCTTTTATATCACTGTTATAAAATTACAGAAATGAAATGAATCAATACATGTCCTTACTTCAGCTAAATCATTCCACTGCGTTTCACATATGTATAGATGATACCCAGAAATAAAATGCACTATACTATCACTATAGCATATACAAAGAACCAAGCATTTGGGCTTTTCTGAGAATTCGATTGTATCATTGTGAGAACTGTACAGATTACAGAGACCAAGGACACCATGCTCACGGCAAATGTAAGACTGTTTTTATTTCATGTTTACACAGACCCCTACCTCCTTGCTATATGCCCTCAAGTGCCCACCCCGAATAGTGACTCTAAACATTCACAACTAGCGCCATAAGAACTAAAAGCCAATGTTGCTTAAATGTCACAGTCTCTTAATGTGTGGTACTTAGGAATCAGACACACAATGGGGGGTCTGGTCTTCCCTAAGGTGGGGGAGGGATTGTCTCTCAACTTCCCCATCCCAAGAATTTAGAAAACAGATTGCAATGTATCGAAGGGGTAATTCTGGCCCCATTGAAATCAATGGAAAACTCCCATTGACTTCAATAGGGCCAGGATTTCACCCCAAATGTCTATTATACACTTGCAAAGTTGATAGTAGAGCTGGTCAGGAACTTTTTGATGAAATTTTTTTTTCCCGTTAGAACATGCAGATTTGTCAGAACCAAACATTTTTGCAGAAGTGTATCAGTTTCACAAAACTTTAGTTGGAAAAGGTTTGTCAGTTCCAGGATGGAATTGAGGGACGGCAGGGATGGACACACACACACAAACACACATGCAACTCCACCACCGCCACCACGAATAGCCAATAGCCTGGCAATGTGGTTCAATTCTCTAGCACTCCCCTGGTCTGTGGGACTCACATCCCCGGTGAGGGCCCTGTCGATTGTGCTAGTGGCTACGCATCAGAAATTAAACAAATGTCACAGGTTTTCACAAAAAGGAATTCGTGTTTTCCAGCCAGACCTAGCTGCCAGTGCTTATGAACTCCGCTAGCTGTTAACATATCACTTCCTCATTTTGCCAAGCTGCTTTCATGTATGCAATCTGTGTCTGAGATACTTAATCCTAGCGAGTACTTGATGATGTTACAAGATGCAAACAGAGATACCACTAATAGCTACTTAAATGAAAGGGATATTTTTTTTTCTTGATGAACAGCAAGTATTTTCTTCAGCAACAGCATTTTCAGGCTGCTAGAGTCTATATAGAGAAAGAGAAGGGAAATAGATGCAGACAAAGTGAGATGGTGCAGTGATGATTGTTGATAAACTAAACAGGAATCAGTTTTCAGAGTAGCAGCCGTGTTAGTCTGTATCCGCAAAAAGAAAAGGAGGACTTGTGGCACCTCAGAGACTAACAAATTTATCTGAGCATAAGCCTTCATGAGCTACAGCTCACTTCATCGGATGCATTCAGTGGAAAAATACAGGGGGGAGATTTATATACACAGAGAACATGAAACAATGGCTGTTACCATACACACTGTAACAAGAGTGATCAGCTAAGGTGAGCTATTACCAGCAGGAGAGCAGGGGGGAAAAAAATCTTTTGTAGTGATAATCAAGGTGGGCCATTTCCAGCAGTTGACAAGAACGTCTGAGGAACAGTAGGGGGGGAAATAAACATGGGGAAATAGTTTTACTTTGTGTAATGACACATCCACTCCCAGTCTTTATTCAAGCCTAAGTTAATTGTATCCAGTTTGCAAATTAATTCCAATTCAGCAGTATCTCGTTGGAGTCTGATTTTGAAGTTTTTTTGTTGAAGAATTGCCACTTTTAGGTCTGTAATGGAGTGACCAAAGAGATTGAAGTGTTCTCCGACTGGTTTTTGAATGTTATAATTCTTGATGTCTGATTTGTGTCCGTTTATTCTTTTACGTAGAGACTGTCCAGTTTGACCAATGTACATGGCAGAGGGGCATTGCTGGTACATGATGGCATATATCACATGGTAGATGTGCAGGTGAACGAGCCTCTGATAGTGTGGCAACAAAGAAAATAACAGAACACCACTAGCCATCACCTTCACCCCCCCAAGTAAAACCTCTCCAATGCATCATCAAGGATCTACAACCTATCCTGAAGGACAACCCATCACTCTCACAGATCTTGGGAGACAGGCCAGTCCTTGCTTACAGACAGCCCTGCAACCTGAAACAAATACTCATCAGCAACCACACACCATACAACAAAACCACCAACCCGGGAACCTATTCTTGCAACAAAGCCCGTTGCCAACTGTGTCCACATATCTATTCAGGGGACACCATCATAGGGCCTAATCACATCAGCCACACAAAAGCTTATGCTCAGATAAATTTGTTAGCCTCTAAGGTGCCACAAGTCCTCCTTTTCTTTTAAACAGTAATAAGTCACCAGGACCAGATGATATTCACCCAAGAGTTCTGAAGGAACTCAAATGTGAAATTGCAGGACTACTAAGTGTAGTCTGTAACCTATCATTTAAAGCAGCTTCTGTTCCAAATGTCTGGAGGATAGCTAATGTGGTGCCAATTTTTAAAAAGGGCTCCAGAGGTGATCCCAGCAATTGTAAGCTAGTAAACTTCACTTCAGTACCAGGCAAACTGGTTGAAACATTAGTAAAGAACAAAATTGTCATACACATAGATTAACATGACTCTTCCCCAACAAATTAACATAATTTTTTAAAAGAGAAATCATGTCTCACCACTCTACTTTGTGGGGGTCAACAATCATGTGGACAAGGGGGATCCAGTGGATATAGTGTACTTAGATTTTTCAGAAAGCCTTTGACAAGGTCCCTCACCAAAGGCTCTTAAGCAAAATAATCTGTCATGGGATAAAAGAGAAGGTCCTCTCATGGTCTGTAATTGATTAAAAGACAGGTAACAAAGAGTAGGAATAAAATATCAGTTTTCAGAATGGAGAGAGGTTAAGAGTGGTGTCCCCCAGTGGTCTGTACTGAGACCAGCCCTATTCAACATATTCATAAATGATCTGGAAAAAGGGGTAAACAGTGAGGTGGCAAAATTTGCAGCTGATACAAAACTACTCAAGATAGTTAGGTACCAGGCAGACTGTGAAGAGCAACAAAAGGATCTCTCAAAACTGGGTGACTGGGCAATAAAATAGCCGATGAAATTTAGTGTTGATAAATGCAAAGTAATGCACATTGGAAAACATAATCCCAACTATAAATATACAACAATGGGGTCTAAATTAGCTGTTATCCCTCAAGAAAGATCTTGGAGTCATTGTGGATAGTTCTCTGAAAACAACCACTCAATGTGCAGTGGCAGTCAAAAAAGCAAACAGAATGTTGGGAATAATTAAGAAAGGGATAGGTAATAAGACAGAAAATATTATATTGCCTCTCTATAAATCCATGGTATGCCCACATCTTGAATACTGCGTGCAAATGTGGTCGCACATCTCAAAAAAGATATATTGGAACTGGAAAAGGTTCAGAAAAGGACAACAAAAATGATTGGGGTATGGAATGGCTGCCATATGAGGAGAGATTAATAAGACTGGGACTTTTCAGCTTGGAGAAGAGATGACTATGGGGGGATATGATAGAGCTCTATAAAATTATGACTGGTGTGGAGAAAGTAAATAAGGAAGTGTTATTTACTCCTTTGTATAACACAAGAACTTGGGGCCACCAAATGAAATTAATAGGCAGCAGGTTTAAAATAAACAAAAGGAAGTATTTTTTCACACAATGCACAGTCAACCTGTGGAACTCCTTGCCAGAGGATGTTGTGAAGGCCAAGACTATAACAGGGTTCAAAAAAGAACTAGATAAAGTCATGGAGGATAGGTCCATCAATGGCTATTAGCGAGGAGGGGTAGGGATGGTGTCCCTAACCTCTGTTTGCCAGAAGCTGGGAATGGGTGACAGGGGATGGATCACTTGATGATTACCTGTTCTGTTCATTCCCTCTGGGGCAGCTGGCATTGGCCACTGTCAGAAGACAGGTTACCGGGCTAGATGGACCTTTGGTCTGACCCAGTATGGCCATTCGTATGTTCTTATGCTGTTCTGTGGATCTCTTTTCAGTCTAGTCTGATCCGTTGTATGTTGCAAAAGTAAAAGTAACAGCTTCTGGGGCACAGCTGTAAGACGGTAAAAAAAAAACCCAGGAAGACCTATGTTTAATAGCGAGGAGGGGGCAATAATTGATACCCTATTTCCTATAATAAAAACACTTCGGGAGTGGGTAGTTGTGTCATTTCCTGATTGTTCTGAAGGTGAAGCTGTTCACATCAATAAGTCTGTCCCTGATGTAATGATTTCATTTTACTTTGTTTCCTTTTCTGGCAATCATGTTAAAACACATATTTACACATTATTCGTTTCAAAGATCTCAGGCTCAGGCAAACCTAAACTACATCTTCAGAAAAAACGGTCAACAAACTGATTATACAGCAGTTGCCAAAATTCTCATGCCTATTGCTGAATAATTTTTTCATTTCCGATTGGACACTGGCCCACAGATTTGAAAATTTACAAGGCAAGAATGAATAATAACCTTGCGATTATGCATTGTGTCTGTTTCCATTGTAAGCACAATAGTATGAAAAAAATTCTTTGCATAAAATCAGTTCCATCTTTTTTAAAACCAATGTAACAGTAATTTTAGTTAGGTCTGCATCTACTGTATTTTGCCATTAATATATAAGGCAATTCATTTAATGGAGGGGAGATCTAGGATTTTTCAATATGTGGGCAAGTGAAGGAATAACACGAATGGCTGGGAATTTTGCAGTCAGAATCTGCTTAGATTCCCTTGTTCAGTTATGCCAGTAAATGCATGTTAGTGCAGCCAGTCCTGAGTGTCTCCTGAGCATAAATAACTACATGTATGCCAGACTTTCTGACAGTTCTGTGATGTGGTCAAATGTGCAAGAAATTGCCGGATTTCTTAGGTTATGCCAGAGGTCAAATTTTCAACCTACCTTTGGAGCTAAACGGCAGGTTTATTAACTTGCAGTCCCACTTTCCACCATGTAATTCAAAAAGTGAACTGTCTAGATCACGACAATCAAGAGAAATGGCCTACTCAGTCAGGGCTAAATTCACCTTGATTTGGAGAAAAAAACAAGTAGGGGGCAAGAAATTCTAGGAGTGTCAGCTTACACTTCCCCAGCAGGGAAGAGAATAATTCTACCCACCCACACCCATGGGCTTCAGAACAAACCAGGATGTGCACAGGAATAAAATTTTGGTGAGGCACTTTCTCCTCCCCGCTCACTCCCCCTGCAGTCAAAGGACCTCGCCTTCTCTACCCCGGTGCTGGAGGACCTGGTCCTTCCCACCATGGCTCTGAGGCCAGTGGTGCAAGTTCCACTCCCTCCTCTTCTGCCCCCCCCCAACCCCAGGGCCTAGGGTGACCAGATAGCAAGAATAAAAAATCGGGACAGAGGGTGGGGGGTAATAGGTGCCTTTATAAGAAAAAGCCCCCAAAATCGGGAGCGTCCCTGTAAAATCAGGACATCTAGTCACCCTACCAGGGCTGGAGGAGCTGTCATCTCCTACCCCGGCCCAGGGCCAGAGGAGTTCCCTCTCCCTGCCCCAGCCCCGAAGAAGTTCTGTGCCCCCACTGATCAGGGGACCCATGTGCCTGCTTTCCCCACCCCCCTTGCACATGTCCTTCCAGTGCCTAAACCATTAGCTGTCATGAGAGCCAAAGAGATTACATAATACACAAGGCTCAGCACCTCCATAAGCTGCCAAGACCGACCCTTCTGAAGGCAACAAGTCTGCTAGAGCCATGGTGCTATTGATGACCTCCCCTCATTGCTGTACAGCTGTAGGTGAGGAGGAGCCCTACCATAAGTTAATGGTGCTGAGAGCAGCATTCACTCACACTGTGGGGCTTATTCCAGGGAGAATTTCTGGTCTTGCTCAGAAACACCTGCGAAGAGCTCCAGTTAGGAGAGTGGGTGGGTCTGAGCTTGGGTGGCAAACCCGAGCCTCTGCCAGTGCAGCAACATCAACATGGGCATTTTTTAGAATGCTAGCTCAAGCCTGCTAGTACGAGTCCAAATACCCAGGCTGGGAGACCCCCTCCCCGAGCCCAACCTCTCACCCCTTCTGCACCCAAACTTCCTCCCAGAGCCTGCACCGCAATCCCCTACCCCAGACCTCCTCCCCCACCCAAACTCGCTCCCAGAGCCTTAGGCATGTGGGGAGTGGAGTTTTGCGGGGTGGGTTCTGGGTGGAATGAGTGACATTATTGGCCCACTGGGAGGACTTGAGGACTTGCACCGGCCCTAAGATAAATTTGAGTTTGAGACCCCTGCTTTAGAAGTAATTTTCAATAAAATTAACAGAGAGTGTAATCCATTCAGTGATACAAGAGATACAGTTCTGAGACTTTCACAGCCTTTACAATGAGATGTTCATAGGAATTGATATGCTCCTCTGGAAAGACAATAAAATTTCATCCTCAAACTTACAACTTTTATTAGGGGTAATATGTGAGACACAGGGACTTTAGAAACATGTACCCTATAGCCAGAAAACAATGCTTTGGCTACACATCTGAGAGGGGTCAAAAATGTTAAATAATTCCACCAAAAGTCTACATTAATTTAGTGCCCGAATTTAGGTCCAAATCTGCTTTGAAGAGAGATGAAAACAAAGAACATCAATGTTTTGCTAATTGCACTCCCTTTTTGGTGAAAACACAGCTGTTTTTAGAAGGTTGGTGATCAGAAATGCAGACAGCATGTATTTTCAAATCAGATAGAAAGGGACCACACATACATGGTTTTAAAACTCTTCACTCAAGTGCATTACTACCAACCCCACCCCACCCCCACCCACAAAAGCAAACAAATAAAATTTAGTGTAGCCTTGAGAGCAAAATTTAGCCCTTAGAAGTGCCATTATAAAAAATCGTTTTGTTTTTGTATTACTGTCCCTGGGTATACCAAGCCATTGGGCACTTATAGCTGCTCCCAAGGTGCCTAACAAGCAAAAATTACTCTCTGCTTCGTCACTGCTGTCTCAGAGCTGGCAAGAGAATGCTGTGCTGCCACGTGGAGTTGGAATGGTTTAACAGTAAGCTGTTGTTCAAACCATAATACTTCATTATTGCCAGACCTCTGGGTTTTTTCCCCCCCAACTATGCCTACATTTTGTAACACAATGGTGTTTTTTTCCACAGTATTTATGGAAGTATGAATCACAGACATTAGAAATAACCTATTATCAGGATTGTTCCAAGCATGCTAATTAAAGACCATCACCTTCCTTTCATTGTCAAATTTAACAGAGGAGGGCAGAACCAATGGGGTGGTGATAGGGTGGAAGTGGAGATTGCTGATCCAGTGGCATGCGCCCACCATCCTTCAGCCCTGCAGAAGTCTCTCTTCAGGCTGTTTGTGCCAGTCCTCTCCCTTCCCCTCCCTCACAATCTCTTCTCCCCTGCCCTAACCCCTCACCCCACTTACCTTCCCTTTACTTTCCATTTAGCTTATCCCCTTCTCAGTAAATCTTCTCTCCTTTTCCCTTCTCTGCCCCCACCCCTCCAAAATGATGACACTAACAAGACCTTTGCTGCCATCACATTATTCGTTTTGCTTCTCTGTTACACCCCTTCCCACACCCTGTGTCTGTCTTCTCTATTTAAATTGTAAGCTCTTTGAGACAGGGACCATCTACTCTTCTGTGTTTGTACAGTGCCTAGTACAGTGGGGCCCTACTCTTGGTTAGCCCTTAGGTACTACCAAAATAGCCTATATTATTATTATTATCAATCACGTCTATGTCTACACTGCAGGCTCTGGGCTGGGGCAGGGGTCCAGGCTCTGGGCTGGGGCAGGGATGCAGGAGGAGGGGGTGGGGTTGCAGGCTCTGGGAGAGAGTTTGGGGGCTGGGGTGTGTGGGGAGGGGGTGCAGGCTCTGGGAGGGAGTTTGGGGGCAGGAGGGGTATGTGGGGAAGGGTTGCAGGCTCTGGGAGGGAGTTAGGGGGTGGGAGGGGGTGTGGGAAGGGGCTGGGGTGCAGGCTCTGGGAGGGAGGTCGGGGGGGGGGCGGCACATACCTGGGGCTCCAAGGCAGGGAGGGCCAGAGGGCACAGCTTCCCATTGGCTGCAGGGGTACTTGGGGCAGAGGCAGTGTGCAGAGGCCCTGCCCCGCCCCAGGGCTGCAAGGGAGGAGCCAGCAGACATGTGGAGCAAGCAGGCTGATGCCGCTCAGCTCTGCTGCACTGCGAGGCCCTGGGCCATTTTAAATCACCTTGCGCGGGGGAGCACCCGGGGGCTGCAGGTGAGGCCAAGGGAGAGACCCGGCCCCAAAACTGCTGGAGCGCCGCGGGCCGCATTGGGGAGGTTCACAGGTCACAGATGGCCCGCGGGCAGTGAGTTTGAGACCGCTGTTCTAGAGAATGATGTACATATTTCAGACATACTAAAGGGTTCATGTTTATTTTTCATTAGAAATAAGGATGAGGATATTAGAAATTTGAACATAAGTAATATTAGATAGCTTGCATTTCTAAAAGTGTTAACTAGTACATATCTGATGTGTATGTTTCCAAGTACTCATCCAAAAGGGGAAAGAGGGATCCTCAGTATTAGAGCTGAGCCACTAACTCCTCATGAATCAGGTATGCTTCAAATTATCTGACGTTACTTAATCATTTCTAAATCAGTTTTTGTTGGCTATTGACAGGTCAATGATGTATGCAATAGAGATGACCATTTTACTGACTCACCAGCATTATCCTAGAGAATAATTAATGTATCACTGAAATTAATGTATCACTGAAACTTCAGGATGATGGAAGTTCATCCCAAAGCACATTAATAAAGGGAAGATTCTGGACACTAATCCCAAGTATTTACATCATTTCAGGCCAAGAAGGACTGCACAAATTTCCTTCAGGTAGGGATTTGGAAAATGTATTCACGCTCAGACTCCTCAAGCGTACTTGTTTCAAGTGTCAGTTTTCCTGCTTTTGAAGGGACAGAAAATGCCATGCTTTTCAGACCCAAAGCAGAACAGTTCATTTTTGCGCATTCAAAATTACCTTTCATCCTAGTGAAAATATGCAAAAATAAAAAGGCCACACTTTTTACTTTTTGAAAATCTATTTAAAAAAAGAAAACGGGTGTGTCATTTTTTCCAGCCATTATATGTTTTTGTATTTCTCTAAAAAGAGCTACTCCTTTCAAAAATATATACAAAAAAGGTAATGTTCATTCCTATTATAATCTAATAACTAATCAAAAACCAGTATGCTTAACTATCCTAACATGTTTGTGAACGTGTAGCAAAATTCATATCAAGTCCTCAGTTCACGGCCTGAAATCTCCAACTCTAGTATAACTCTAATCTAGATCTAGATCCAGATTTGAGCATTGCCTCTTCAGGCCATCTTCAGATCCTGCATTGCTAGACAACCCATTTGCTCACTTTTCAGTTGTCATTAGTGCAACATGCTGAGCTCTTCCTCATTCAAGCCTCAAAACAAATCCAGGTTTTATTACAAAACTTAGGGAGTGCTGTCTCACAAAATATGTGGTGTACAGCATGCCAACAAAATCTTGCTTTTCTTTGCGCTCTAATTTTCTTCTTTAACCCCCCCCCCAAGAGTACATTAATATATTAAACAGTAGTATGACAAAATAAAATTCCTAAGGCAAGGTTACTAGATGCCAAAGCTATCGTTTCTAGTGTTCACATAATGGTACATAAAATCTGTTGTTGAAACTAACAAGGCATGTAATCAGATAATTTCACAAATACTCCAAATTCCTATCCTTCCATACTATATAACAATTTATATGCTAGGTTGTCTCTTTGACAAACATATTAATTAGGCACCATGAAATGTTATTGTGGGTGAGAACAACACTGTCTATTAGTATTATTCATGTAGTACATTGGCCTATCTTCCAGTTTGTTCTATAGTCAAAGTACAAGGATCATCAGCATGGAAAGGACAGGAAAGTCCCTCGTGGGCCTGAGCTATAAAGTTCAGATCTGTATCTGATTCCATCAAAGTTCAGGGTTTGTTCAGATCTGATGTCCACAAACTATTCTGTAATTCTGGAATGGAGTCAATTATTTTACAACATCCATGGGCATATTGAAAGTACTGGTGCAAACTTTACTATATAACATATTACTTATTTTCAAATTTGTATAAAATAATATTTTAATGTTTACATGTATGCGCACGCACACACACACACACACAGATGAAGTCTTACTCAATAGCCATTTACTCTGAGAACAAAGCACCATACCCAGCAGGCCTGTCTCCAAGATGCTGATAACTTATTAGTAGGTCAAATGATAACTTTAGTCTCCTAAAAACCTGCATCTGATATACATGAAAAGATTTTCGGTGGAACTACACTTTTGGAGATAGTTCTTATGGCATGTGATTGTCTACATTTGTGCAGAGAAGCTAATACAAAGCTTGGAGAGGGTGACATACTGAAGTAGAACTGCAATAAAAATGAATAAGCTATGAAATATTTCCACAAAGCAGAAAAGGAAGTTTATCAAAATTAGAGGCCAATTTAAAAATGGAGTTCTGCTCTGAAAAGGGATTCCATGTTTATTTTGCCTCCATGACTCCAGATCAAATGTGTTCAATTTAGAACTAAAATGATGGGTTTGTGTTTGTTTTTTCCTGAGAGCTCTGAATACTCTTCCTGAAATCTGAGCATCAAACAGGTTCTTATGTTTTCATAGATATTCATCAGAAATAAAGGTTGCCTTCAATGGGTTTCCTTAGGTGTACCTAATTGGCCCACCTATTAGAATTTAGTAAGCAATTTTGTGGATGATGGACAAAAAGGATAGAACCCAACTCTTTTCCTCTTAGTTTTTTTTGGCTCCACAGGGTTAACAGGAATAAAAAGCAGTTTATAATAAGAACCTTATTTTTGTCACTAACAGACAGATTTTTCTGAATACACTGTAAGAACAGATCTGGTGAGTAAGAAGGTGCCATTTTTATACAGTTACTTTTCCAAATATAATTTCACTTTAAAGCATATTCCAGGTGCTTTGAATGCTATCCAAATATACCTACTATTTGAGTCTCCTACAAAAGCAGTTTAGTTTTCAGGATATCAAACACAGACTTATCCAAAATGTGTTATGACCCTAAATTCATCTAAAACAGAATGGTTGTAGTCAGTATTGGCTCTGCTAATTCCTGTTAACCCTGTCCCAAGTTAAAAAAAACAAAAACAGGAGTATTAATGAGGTCTTGTGAATGTAAATATGATGTTGAATTGAAAAAAAATTCTTCATGATAGTTGGACTGGTCAAAACGATTCAATCAAAATATTATCCCCCAGTGGAAAATTGAGTTTTTGACTAAGTAAAATTTTCACAAAATGTCTGCTTTCCCCAATTTTTTTTTATTGTTTTCTTAAATATCTGAAAAAAATTTCATCCAAAGACTACAAGTATATTTCATATGAAAGCCTCATATTTTCAATTGCCAAAAACTTAAACATTTTTGTTTTCTGTGGTTTTCATTTTTTGATGAAAAGTCAAAATTTTATGCTTTTTTTTTTCATTTTGGTTGAAATTTTCAATGGAACATTTCCCCCTTTCTTATATTTGGATTAGCTCTATGTCAAAGTAAAAAAAATTCCATTTATTTCCATTGGATTGGTCTTATAATAAGTGCCTATGATACAAAGTTTCACCTTCAGATAAAAAGGTTTCACCTTGCACTCTCTCCTTATGCAAGCATAGAACTTAGACAAAAACATCTCTGTCCTTCTCTCTATGAATGACTAATATAAAATAATGATAAAGGTATGTTTGCTGCTTTTCCAGAATAGCTATGACATGGAGCCAAATGAAACATGACATGGCAACCAACTAAAATGCTACAACAGCTAAGAATTTCAAAAATCTCCAGACCTAAGTAAAAATAGTGGTAGGCACTAAGAAAGAAATAACATATTTAGAAAAGATGCGACCGTCTTCCTCATGTTTTTTAAGCTCACATAATTAGACATAGACTGTTCAACAAAGAACTTAAGTGAGCAACATTTTCATCTCCTACACTTAGGTTAGTAAAGCCACAAAAAATCTTATGACAGGTTTCAGAGTAGCAGCTGTGTTAGTTTGTATTCGCAAAAAGAAAAGGAGTACTTGTGGCACCTTAGAGACTAACAAATTTATTTGAGCATAAGCTTTCGTGAGCTACAGCTCACTTCATCGGATGCACTTATGTGTTCTATTATATCAATTTGAATCTATCCCTATCAATATGACTTTTGGATAGCTGATTATTATTTGCTCATTAAAGGTAAAAAGGAACCATAGTTGAATAAAGAGATTGTGAATAATTCATATATCCAAAAAGTACATGCTGTTAACCCAAGACTAGAGACAAAAACTGGAGTAGACCCATTCAGGTCTCACTGAAGAGACTAACCCCAGTGAAATTTATTGACAATTTTTTTCCATTCAGATTACAAGTGGACATTTAAAATGTTGTCACAATAACCAGATTCTTTTTTAGTAGTATAGAGTTACTCAATTCACTCCTGTGGGAATTCTGCACCACTGCACATGTGCAGAATTCATGTCCCCCACAGAATTTTTTTCCTCATAGAAAATACATTCTGCTGGAGGGGCGCTGCAGTTATACCTTTCACCCACAGGTGCTGCTGTGGTGCCAGAACAGAGGACAGCCACTCCCAAGTGGGAGCAGCCCAGGTATGGATAGGGAGGAGATGAGGCTGCATTCCCCACAGCACTTTGCTCATGGGGCGAGGAGGCATGGGATTGGGGGGAGTCACAGACTGGGATTCAGAAGGGCTAGTGGGGGGACAGACTGGGGTAGGGGCTGAATGAGAGCTGGGGTATAGGTCCACATGGGGACAGGGGAGAGGAGATTCAGGGACACATGGGAATGGGGGAAGAGGTGGATGAGTGAGGATGCAGAGACACATGGGGATGGGGGAGGGAGGTGCAGGGCCACACAGGGAGGGGAGTAGGGACACTTCTGGGGGGAGGAGGAGAGATGGCTGAGTGAGAGTGCAGGGACATATGGGGATGGGGTGGCTGAGTGGGGGTGCAGAGACACATGGGGATGTGGAGGTGCAGGGTCACATGAAGAAAGGGGCAGATATACCCGACCCAAGGAGAGAGACTAGGGTTCAGCCAGGGTCTGAATAGGCAAATTGGTTGAAACTATAGTAAAGAATAGAATTATCAGAGACATAGATGAACACAATTTGTTGGGAAAGAGTCAACATAGTTTTTGTTGATAAATGCAAAGTAATGTGCAGCAGAAAACATAATCCCAACCATTATATATAAAACAATGGGGGCTAAATTAGCTGTTACCACTCAAGAAAGATCTTGGAGTCACTGTGGATGGTTCTCTGAAAACATCCACTCAATGTGCGGCGGCAGTCAAAAAAGCGAACAGAATGTTGGGAATAATTAAGAAAGGGATAGATAATAAGACAGAAAATATCATATTGCCCCTATATAAATCCATGGTATGCCCACATCTTGAATACTGCGTGCAGATGTGGTTGCCTCATCTCAAAAAAAGATATATTGGAATTGGAAAAGTTTCAGAAAAGGGCAACAAAATGATTAGGGTATGGAATGGCTTCTGTATGAGGGGAGATTAATAAGACTAGGACTTTTCAACTTGGAAAAGAGACGACTAAGGGGGGATATGATAGAGCTCTATAAAATCACGACTGGTGTGGAGAAAAATAAATAAGGAAGTGTTATTTACTCCTTCTCATAACACAAGAACTAGGTGTCACCCAATGAAATTAATCAAAAAACAAACAGAAGGAAGTATTTCTTCACACAATGCACAGTCAACCTGTGGAACTCTTTGCCAAAGGATGCTGTGAAGGCCAAGACTATAACAGTGTTCAGAAAGAACTAGATAAATTCATGGAGGATAGGTCCGTCAATGGATATTAGCCAGGATGGCAGGGATGGTGTCCCTAGCCTCTGTTCGCCAGAATCTGGGAATGGGCAACAGGATGGATCACTCAATGATTACTTGTTCTGTTCACTGCCTCTGGAGCACCTGGCATTGGCCACTGTTGGAAAACAGGATACTGGGTTAGATGGACCATTGGCCTGACGGAGTATGGCTGTTAGTGTGTTCTTATGAGTATCAATTACTCAATTCATATAGCATAAAATAGCTTCTCTAATTCCTGATCTTAAATGTATGCATGGAGAGCTCAAACCTTTCCACCCCTTCTGATGCAAGGCAGTTTCATAATAAAAATTCCTATTTGTTTTATGAGCCAGACCAGCTGGTGGACCATTATGAATGAGAAATCTGATAAAACTATAAATGAGCAATTCATATTTAGCTGGAGCCACTAATGGAATCCTAGATATGTTTATTTATTTATTTACCACAGATTGAATGTGCTCTTGAAGTGTTTTTGGCATACAGAGTTAGACCATTTGTATAGAGGTATATTTGTGAGGCTGTATGGACATTTGTTAGAAATAATTTTAGATTTATTTCCTGTTAGCTAACTTGTTGTTTCTTTGTTTGTTTGTTTATTGTTGATACAGTACACATTATATATAAACAGCAGGAGACAGGATTATCAAAGGTTCTTACCTTTTTGAACTGTGTTAATTTTCGGTAGAAAAATCAATAAATATGTTAAAACAATTCATTACTGCAATGGATGCCCCTTAGTACTTTCATGACCCAGCTAATTAGAATTTCATTAATTACATTGCTTGGAGATGAATACTTTTGTCTAATATAATCTGAGCTCACATGTGTTAACATAATTTAGGGGGTGATGTACGCAGGATTTCAGATTTTGCTGAAAATCTCATAGTGGATATCTGAGATGGCCTATCATAGTTTATGGGGTGAAATGGATATTATTTAGATATCTCTTAAATAATACTGAAACTTTAGGATCCATTCTCATGGTCTCACAGCATGATTCCTAGTGACAACACATGGTGTTAAGCCTTCTATCTTTATCTGCTTAAATACGCAGCGAAAATTGTAAATTACAAAAAATTTTGAGCAAGATCTGCTGTTGGTATAAATTGGCATAACTCCATTGACTTCAGTGAAGCTACACTATTTTACACTGAAACACTAACTCGAAACACACACAACATTGGTATCATGGAACCTACAGCTGCCAGAACAAAAAGTTCTAGAACACCATGCTCCTACTTAACATTTCTCTGACTAAGGGTGGTAGGATTCTAGGGAATAGTCAGGGTATAGGGCTTTAGCCACTTTACAGATCTTTTTCCCTTAGGTAAGCTAGATCACCAGGTTTGCAAATAGTACATCTTGTAATGTGCCTCTTTGGACATAATGGCACAAGAGTTACTGGAGAGGCTTTACGTTTACACAGGCTAATCTTTCTTGGTCGACAAACAGTTATATAACTGTGCAAGTACTTAATCATGAGCAAATTCAAGGCTCTTTGAACTGGTGTAATTAAATCAGTCATTGAGTAGTGAACAGATTGTCTAAAGAAATCATCAACTAATCAGAAATTAGTAGATTCATAAAGCTACAGAATGCTTTTAACAAATTACATGTACAGAAATCAAAATCCAATTGGATGAAGTATATAACAGACCCTTTTTCTAAGAGAATCAGAATTCAGGGTGTAAAATAGTATGACGACACAGAGGGGAACAATTTTTCCGCTGTACCAACATCCTGCAGTTAAAATGTTCACATCTACACTGACCCAATACTGCTCCTATCCTTTCCACTGCCTCAGCCTTAGTGTGGCCTTTGTAAACCCCATCATAGTGGGCCTTTAGTAGACTCTTTTTTTAGGGCCCAATGCTGCAAACACTTATGTACATAAGTCCCATTAACCGTAATGGAACTATCCACATAGAATAAAGATGAATACAAGTTTTCAGGATCAAGCCCTTCAATACCATTTAGAATTAAGCCCTAGAAAATAGCAGCGACACAAATATGCATAAATAAAGACATAATAAGTAGCTTCTAATTTTGAGCGCTCAAAATTC
Source organism: Natator depressus (assembly GCF_965152275.1). Classification (NCBI taxonomy): domain Eukaryota; kingdom Metazoa; phylum Chordata; order Testudines; family Cheloniidae; genus Natator; species Natator depressus. Next base: position 88,086,701 of record NC_134235.1, read on the forward strand.
CAGTCCTCACCCAAAGCCCATTGAAGAAAATAAAAAGATTCCTGTGTTAATAAAATAAAGCCAATATGATGAAGTTATTTACATGTTGCTATGTGCTTGTTAGAGAAGACAAGTTTGAAGAAGAGCATCTGCACTTGGAGTTGAAGATGGTGAATGGAAGAGAAGTTTCCCTACATCCCGGTGCACCAGGACATCCGGTTTCTTCACAGTAAGATATGCACAGTAATTTTAATGGAAAACAGATTTTTTGTTTCATCTCAAAACTGTTATCAAAGTGTTTGAAGTCAAACCACAGCTGTCCAAGAAAAGGAAAGTGGGAATGTATAGCGCACACAAGTGGAATTTTTCTTCTCTTTGGGGCCTGCTGTTCCATTTTGACTCTTTTAAACCCTCTGCGTTATTTGGTGATGGATTAATCTCAAAAGCTTCAGTTTGAATATGAACCCAGAAGTTCAGATAAAGTTTATTCAAACTACTGTATCAGAGCCCATTGCTGTATCCAAACCTATGCATCTCCCTCCTCAGGATCTCAAATAAACTCTATCTCCCTCCATCCTTCTTGGACCAAGAAGTTCAGCAAGTGTTGCAGCCACTTCGCTGGCCCCTGGATTAAACGCTGGTAAAATTCCCACACCCAAGAGTGCTTTGTGTGAGAGAACATGCAAAACTTAAAGAGGTGCCTGGCATCAAGCAGAAAGGCTGCCAGAGTTGCTGGGTCCCATACGTTCCTATGAAAGAATTAAATCCTGAAAAGGTGCTGAGCACCCTCAACTCCTATTGAAATTGACAGTCAATGTTCAGTGGTGATGGTAGTTACAAGGATAAGAACATAGTACAAGAAGCAGGCAGACATCAGAAGGAAGGAGAGAGGGAATCTGATGAGAGGTCAGTGGAATGGGGCATCTCTAAAAACTTTTTTTTTTTAAAGTGTGGATTTGGTTTGGGAAATTAGCAATAAAAAGGGGGTGGGGATTGAGGTATTTTTTATTTTATACAAACCCTTCTGTAATTAATGCACAGAACAGGAATTTCACGCCACCCACAAGAAGATCACTGTAGTGTTTACTGCAAATTAGAGCTGGTCAAAAATCAGAATTTCCATCGCATTGGAAATTAAAACCTTTCAAAACTTTTTTTCACCATAATTGGGGATAAAAAAGTCAAAAGAATTCTTTTGTGGAATGAAAAGTTTGGAAAAAAATTGAATAAGAAATAGAGATTTTTCATTTTAACTTTTTTGATTGAAACGAAACATTTCAATATTCCTGGACTGAAATATTTCACTGTAGTTTGTTGAACCAATTTCAAACATTTATTTTTGGCTCAGTTAGATACTGAATGGCCTGAACAGCCAAAAAGCCTCATGGACGTTTGGGCTCAGGTGCCTCATGCCCTCATTCTTCCCCATAATCTAGGATCCCAGGATGGACTACATCTCTCAGGCTGGACTGCAGTCACTGGGACTCCCACGATGCACCACAGGAGTTCACCAACAGGTGCATCATGAAAGACATCGTGCAGCTGGAGAGCCCAACCTATAGGGAAGAATGGGGACCTAAAGCATCTGAACCATAGCTCTTAGGACATACCTTGGGAGCTCAGGCAGACACAGATTAATGTTGAATTTACCCAAAATGAAACATTTTGATTCAGTTTGATGAACCAAAAGGTTTTGAGTCTGGCTTACTCAACTGAACATGAAATATTTTGTTTAGATTTTCCTGATGGAAAAAAATATTTTTTTTCCTAAATGGAAATTTTCCCCTGGAAAATTTTAATGTTGTGGAAACTGCATTTTCAAAAAAACATTTTGCAACCAGTTCTACTGTAAATATCTGTTTGGAAGAAAACTCATTTGGAATCAACAGCCAAATATTACCTCCACCATCTTGTTCTCATGTCATTCTGTACTCAGGTTGGAAATTTAACAGTACCAAAGACATTCTTGTACAAGAGGTTCGCCTACAGTGCCAAGAACTGCTTAAGTGACACTGAGGCAGATTGTTTTCCTTTTCATTCTCAGGGGAAACTGGGAAAGGGATGTATGTAAGCAGGGGAATAGTCCTGCTATTGTGGGGAACTTTCCTGGCTTCTGCACTACCCTGGAGAAGTGGGCTAGCGAAAGGATCTGAGTCCTCGCTCCCACTTCCTTTACCCAGTGGCCTCCCCGCCCTTGAGGGCTCCCCTTCCACTCTCCTGTCTGGCAGAGTCCTCGTAACCCCAACAAGGCTGGGCCCAGAATTCCTGGGGGGCTCAACCCCCAACCCTGCTGTGGTCACCTAGGACAGGGGCTAGAGTGTCCCCACTCCGGGGTACTCTCTGCACTGGGCACTTCTCTGACCCACTGACCATTACATACAATTTAAAGCAAATGCAAGTTATTTAAATCAACAATTAATTTTAAAAAGAATAAGGAAAAATGGGAACGGTTAAAGGAACACATCAACCCGCTCTGTTGAACATCACAAACAGTGTCTCTGGAATGTCAGGGCAGTTCACAGTCTGTTCCTTGTAAGTCCCAGGCCTTCTTCTCAGGCCCTGGCTGTGCTGCAGGGATGCTGGGGGTTGGACACTTGCTCTGGTGGTGGCCACCCGCTCTCAGGCTGTAAGTGGTAGGACCCTTCTTCTCAGTTTCACTCCTGCCCTGTCGGGGTTATGATCCAAGCCTGGCCTGCAGAGCCTCTTGGCTGAGGCACCTCCCTGTGCTGGGCCTGCTGCCCAGGGTCCCCCTCGCTCTCCCCAGCTGCTCACCGCACCCAGCTCCTGACTGCTCCAGCCCCAGCTCCACCACTGGGTCTCAGCGCTGCTGCTGCTCTGCCTCCAGCTCCCTGGGCTGCCTCTTTGGCCCCTCTGGCTCTGGTTGCTGCAGCTCTGCTCCCAGGACAGGTCTGCTCTGCAGGCTGCTTCTGTGACTCTGCTCCCAGCACTGACCTGCTTCATGGGCTGCTTTTCTGGCCCCTCTGGCTCTGGTTGCTGCAGCTCTGCTCCCAGGGCAAGTCTGCTCTCTCTGGGCTGTGCCCCAAGCTTTGGGGCTGCAGCTCTGCTCCCAGGACAGGGTCTGCTCTCTCTGAGCTGCTTTTCTGGTCCCTCTGGATCTGGCACAACTCTGCTCCCCAGCTTAGCTTGGGCCCCTGGTTTCTCCTTCACCTCGGCCCCACTCTGTCTGACCCAGGCAAATCCAGCTCACATGGAGGACGGGACCCCCCTGGACTCCTGACTCCCTGATTAGCCTGTCCACCCTGTCATTCAGGCTGATCTGGAGCATTGGCCTCTCCCCATTGCTCCTAGGGACTGGCAGTCACAGGGTCCTGATTCCCCATCTACCCTTCCCCCTTTTAGTACTGGGAGTTAGCAACTAAAACACCCCCACTGAATGTTAGTAAGGGGGCAACAGTCACCTTAGATGTAGAAAGTAAATCTCTCTAAAGACCACCGCTTCTAAACATATCTTTCCTGGCCTACTAACTCTTTATGTCTAACTTTCAGACAGACACCACTATGCCAGATGCTAAACTCACACCCCCGAATCATGTAAATTGTCCTGGTTTTCTGCATCATTTCTCTCAAAACTTTTTGTATTTTTTAAAATCAAGACATGGATACTGTGTCTGCTTTATTTTTTTAGAGAGCTAATTTATTTGCATGTGACATTTTAATAAAGAAAACCCTACTAGAGCTGGAAAACATACCTCAAATAATTTCATCTGAGCCCTGGCAACTGAATTATTTGAAAGCTAATTTATTTCAGTGGGTCAACTTGCAAACAAGAAGAGCACTCACATAAGGGTTTTCAGGATCAGGCCCAAGTTTTCTCGCCCAGAAAAAGTAAATGACGCTTCAGCTGGTTAGAGGCTATCCTGTTGTTGCTGTACTGTTAGCAGCTCTCTCTGCTTTTGACAGTATATATTAAACTATCACATTATTAGCAATAGTATAGTCATAGTGTACTGGGGTAGTGTCCCGAGGTCTATATTTAAAATGGATTCCTAAGGCATCAGAGATAGCTGCTTGGCTGCAGAGTATTTCCTCACCTGTCGTATTCGGGATTTTTTTCACAGCACGTATGGCATACTGTCTCCTGCTACATCTCTGAAAAACTAAAATATGAAGAGGGAGAAGATCTTTGGACTCCTTACGGATTTACTTTGTTTAGGAAGCTTCTCCTTGTGTTGCTCATATCTTCATCTCCTGAAGTCTGTGAAAAGTTTTGGCTGTAAAAGAAATGGACTTACTTTTGAATTCTCACTTATTTTGTTTTTTTCCGATAAGGGTACAGAAAACAAAACTTTGTCTCATTGCAATATTGTAAGTTTTGTCCTTCTGGAAAATGCAGCTTTTACTTTGTTGAATCCCAAAATTTGTAACAAATGCAAAACGTATCAACAAAAACAATACAGAACTACAGCCCTTCAAAATGGCTTTAGATGTCCTAACATTTACTATATTTTTTAAAAACCAGTAAATTTAGTGCACAAAGCAACAATGTTCCACCAAAGAAATGTCGTGATCCTGCACCAAGCCTCTGGAAACCAAAAGTTCTCTATTCCTTCCACAGAGGAAAAAAATCAGATGAAAATGCCATAGCCCAAAACATTTCAGAGTAAAATAAAGTTGGCTATAGAACACAATGTTATGTTTTACATTGACAATGAAAGGAGATTCAAAGTTGACAGTACAGGAGATTAAATCATACCAGATATACATCAGGATGACTGATCTACACGATGGGAGGAGGAGTAGGAAGAATTTATGGAGTGTGGGACCACTGAATCTACATAGTAATCTGGAGAAACGCACTATAGTAGCAGAGAAAAAGAAATTTTCCAGAGAGGCAAGAATAAAGAGAATGACACTCAGGGTATCCCTTCCCTGCATCTGGGAGCATGCTAGGGTGCTAAAAATAGCAGTGTGGCCACTGCAGCACAGGTGATGGCTTGGGCTAGCCACCTGAGTACATCCCCTTGGGCTGGAATTCAGGTGGTTAACCCAACCTGCTACAGCCACACTGGTACTTTGGAGCAGAGCCAGCACACGTCTCCCCTCTTTGCCCCCCACCCCCCACCTCCCACTCCGGCCCCATGCTGGGAAGCCTGCTCCTGGCTGCAGCATAGATATACACTAAGGCCCATACATTATCATTGAGCCACATTCATCACTCCCTTATAGCAGAGGTCTTTGAGCATGAGATGCCTTATAAAAGCATATTTATATAGAAATATTGGTGCATATACAATATCATTTTCATCAATAGATGCTGCATGCATAGATTGGTTACAGTATATGACTGGCAGAATCAAATCTAATGCTTTGCTAAGAAACCAAACAAGGGAGTTAATCTTTGGATAAATTTAGTACTCAAGGTCTAGTGTATTAAGGTTCCCACTAAAACTGATTGTACAGTATGTTTCTAATATTAGTACTTGCTGTGCAATAATCAGTGAAGAGTGAGAAATGGACGTTTCTGAGAACTGTTGTCTTAAACCAATATAGATAGTGTACTGCACTGGTGAAAAGGGGAGAATTAATTTAAAGAACAAAAGAGAAGGAAAAAAACTTAATGGTGAAAAAAATGAGGATTCTGATGAACAGAAAAAGAATAGCTGGAGTTTCATTCACCACAGTTCAGGATTACTTCATTCTCTAGAATTCTGACTAACTTGTGTGGATAAGATGTGCAAAAAAAAAAAAAAAAAAAAAGACATACATACCTACAAGGCCTGATTCTCTTATCACTCACAACAATGTAAATCAGGAGTAGATCTGCTGAAGTTAATGGAGTTATATCAATGTATAATTGGTGTAAAAATATCAGGTTCCTACTGCACTACAGTATTGCACCACCTCTATTATTGTACTAAGGTAACAATATGGCTGAAACTAGATGGAAGTGATCTTCAACCCGAAAGTCACTGGTAGTGCTTAGCGTGAGCCTAATCTAACCACTGATGCCAATCGGAATCTTTCTATTGACTTCAGTGGGCTTTGGGTAAAGCCCTATATGAACAACCTACTGAATGGGTATGAGCGTACACTGATTATGTCATGCTCATTTGGAATATACACTCTAGTTGGAGAGATATTAATGCTCATTTAGGTCATTCATACAAATAGTTAAAAGAATAAGTTAGAAAAACAGCCAAGTTGAACTTCCTTCAAGTTTCTTCCTTCTTAATTCTCTAAATAAGGAGGCCTGTGTAGTTGGGGCACTGGGGGTGTAATTCTGTCCCCATTGAAGTCAACGGAAATTTTGCCATTGACTCAGTGGAGCCAGGATTACATTCTGGATTCACCATAAGTAGTGGCAGGTGATTCAGTGATCCATACCTGTGAACATCACTCTGAGATGCTGTTCAGAGCGACGTTTCTTCTTACTGTTCACGTTTTCATGAAACCGGAAGCACTCTGTAAAGGATCTACGTGAAAGGTCACGCTCTCTGGATACAAAAACCATGAATTGCTGGCTACAATTGTTCCTGTTTTCAGTAATTTTAAAGAGGAAATAGAGTTGCACATGTATGTGTAGGAGAACTCCTATGGCACATTCAGATATTCCATACTGTGTAACAATTCAGTTCAAAGCTAGAAAATTAACACATTTGAAACTTGTTAATGTGTACACTTTATAATCTGTATAAACACTGGACACCTTGCCCCATCTTTCAATAAAGATTTAATAGGAGAGTCTCTGGTGAGTTGACATATTGCTAATATTTCATTTTATTTACAAAATATACCACAGAACATTTATTTGTACATGAAGTATCATAAATAATTAAAACTGAACTGCATGGTCAAAATAAATGAACAAGATACAAGTAGTGATCCATTATCTTTGCTTTTATACTGTGTTTATTCACTTGCTTGCTAATTCAGAAAAGTCAGTAATTCAAAATGGATCTTATTAGTGCATCGTTAGTGAGGTTCTTCTGTACACATATTTTATAAATTAAACAGCCCATTAGGGATATAAATCTAGAAACAGAGGTCACATTCTGACAAATTCTCTCTTGTCTTTCAAACAAAAATAAATCTGTTCCGGAGTGGGAACCCTGAAATCCTTGGCTCAAGGAAAATCCTCATTAATGTTAATGGAGGCAAACAGAGGACTGAAGCCAATGGGAGCAAGGTATGAATAAGGACTTTGTAGAAATGAAGACCAGATTCTTTCTAGGCCTTATGTGAATGTTAGGGGAGGGAAGGTTTCCCCCCTTGTGTGGCCTATGTAAGGGCAAACTACAAATTACAGTCCCTTCACTTTGAGGAGCACATTGTTAAGAGCTCTATGTAAATAACTGCACACAAAAAGCCATATACAGTGCACAGCAACAATTATTATTGGTCCCACCAAAGCCAGGAACAGTGCAGCATATTCTTAAACACCATCTACCTGCACATTATTTATTAAATTATTTTTGTATGTACACACATCCCTTTTATATGGCATTCTTGTAACACATCTTAACAACTCACTCCTTATGTTCCTGGGGTCACACAACACCCCAAAGGGGGAGGACACAGAGCTATGGTTATGTGTCGCTACAAATACCAGCCGTAAAATGAATAAATTACACCCCCATGAAATGGTCTAGCAGCAGATATGTTACCTCTTTAATGGGTCAGTCCAAAAGCCAGCTAGCCTCGTGGTCAGGCCATGGCTCTAGCCCTTTTCAGTGTCTCCATTCTGGAAGGGGGCCCTCCCAAGTGGCATACTGCAAGCCTCATCCACCGCTCCCTCTCCCCCCTCCGCCTCCAGGTGTTTCTTCTTCTGCCCTCAAGTCTCTGTTGTGAGCGAGGGGAAGGGGACAAGGTAAGGGAGGACCTGGGCCCTCCCATTTCACTGGGTTCAGACCCAGGGCCTAAAAGGGTCCAGACCATCCATTGGTCCACCCCAAGTTACACGCCCCCCTCCCCCGGATCGCTTCCTACCAGGCTGGAGCACCTTCCTTTGGGGCATGGTAACTGTCTTAATAATAGTAGTTTAGTCTGCCCAGAGGGTAACATCTCACCAAGGGTGATGTCGTGGTGGGAGTCTGCTATAGACCACTGGACCAGGGGGATGAGGTGGACGAGGCTTTCTTCCGGTAACTCGCAGAAGCTACTAGATCGCACACCCTGGTTCTCATGGGAGACTTCAATCACCCTGATATCTGCTGGGAGAGCAATACAACGGTGCACAGACAATCCAGGAAGTTTTTGGAAAATGTAGGGGACAATTTCCTGGTGCAAGTGCTGGAGGAACCAACTAGGGGCAGAGCTCTTCTTGACCTGCTGCTCACAAACCAGGAAGAATTAGTAGGGAAAGCAAAAGTGGATGGAAACCTGGGAGGCAGTGACCATGAGATGGTTGAGTTCAGGATCCTGACACAAGGAGGAAAGGAAAGCAGCAGAATACAGACCCTGGACTTCAGAAAAGCAGACTTTGACTCCCTCAGGGAACTGATGGGCAAGATCCCCTGGGAGAATAAGATGAGGGGGAAAGGAGTCCAGGAGAGCTGGCTTTATTTTAAAGAATCCTTATTGAGGTTACAGGGACAAACCATCCCGATGTGTAGAAAGAATAGTAAATATGGCAGGCGACCAGCTTGGCTTAACAGTGAAATCCTTGCTGATCTTAAACACAAAAAAGAAGCTTACAAGAAGTGGAAGAGTGGACAAATGACCAGGGATGAGTATAAAAATATTGCTCGGGCATGCAGGAGTGAAATCAGGAAGGCCAAATCACATCTGGAGTTGCAGCTAGCAAGAGATGTTAAGAGTAACAAGAAGGGTTTCTTCAGGTATGTTGGCAACAAGAAGAAAGCCAAGGAAAGTGTGGGCCCCTTACTGAATGGGGGAGGCAACCTAGTGACAGAGGATGTGGAAAAAGCTAATGTACTCAATACTTTTTTTGCCTCTGTCTTCACGAACAAGGTCAGCTCCCAGACTACTGCACTGGGCAGCACAGCATGGGGAGGAGGTGACCAGCCCTCTGTGGAGAAAGAAGTGGTTTGGGACTATTTAGAAAAGCTGGACATGCACAAGTCCATGGGGCTGGATGCGTTGCATCCGAAAGTGCTAAAGGAGTTGGCGGATGTGATTGCAGAGCCATTGGCCATTATCTTTGAAAACTCATGGCGATCCGGGGAAGTCCCGGACTGGAAAAAGGCTAATGTAGTGCCCATCTTTAAAAAAGGGAAGAAGGAGGATCCTGGGAACTACAGACCAGTCAGCCTCACCTCAGTCCCCGGAAAAATCATGGAGCAGGTCCTCAAGGAATCAATTCTGAAGCACTTAGATGAGAGGAAAGTGATCAGGAACAGTCAGCATGGATTCACCAAGGGCAAGTCATGCCTGACTAATCTAATTGCCTTCTAGGACGAGATAACTGGTTCTGTGGATGAAGGGAAAGCAGTGGACATGTTGTTCCTTGACTTTAGCAAAGTTTTTCACAGTGTCTCCCACAGTATTCTTGCCAGCAAGTTAAAGAAGTATGGGCTGGATGAATGGACTATAAGGTGGATAGAAAGTTGGCTAGATTGTCGGGCTCAACAGGTAGTGATCAATGGCTCCATGTCTAGTTGGCAGCCAGTATCAAGCAGAGTGCCCCAAGGGTCGGTCCTAGGGCCGGTTTTGTTCAATATCTTCATAAATGATCTGGAGGATGGTGTGGATTGGACCCTCAGCAAGTTTGCAGATGACACTAAACTGGGAGGAGAGGTAGATACGCTGGAGGGTAGGGATAGGATACAGAGGGACCTAGTCAAATTGGAGGATTGGGCCAAAAGAAATCTGATGAGGTTCAACAAGGACTAGGGCAGAGTCCTGCACTTAGGATGGAAGAATCCAATGCTCCATTACAGACTAGGGACCAAATGGCTAGGCAGCAGTTCTGCAGAAAAGGACCTAGGGGTTACAGTGGATGAGAAGCTAGATATGAGTCAACAGTGTGCCCTTGTTGCCAAGAAGGCCAATGGCATTTTGGGATGTATAAGTAGGGGCATTGCCAGCAGATCGAGGGACGTTCCCCTCTATTCGACATTGGTGAGGCCTCATCTGGAGTACTGTGTCCAGTTTTGGGCCCCACAGTACAAGAAGGTTGTGAAAAAATTGGAGAGAGTCCAGCGGAGGGCAACAAAAATGATTAGGGGACTGGAACACATGACTTATGAGGAGAGGCTGAGGGAACTGGGATTGTTTAGTCTACAGAAGAGAAGAATGAGGGGGGATTTGATAGCTGCTTTCAACTACCTGAAAGGGGTTCCAAAGAGGATGGATCTAGACTATTCTCAATGGTAGCGGATGACAAGACAAGGAGTAATGGTCTCAAGTTGCAGTGGGGGAGATTTAGGTTGGATATCAGGAAAAACTTTTTCACTAGGAGGGTGGTGAAACACTGGAATATGTTACCTAGGGAGGTGGTGGAATCTCCTTCCTTAGAAGTTTTTAAGATCAGGCTTGACAAAGCCCTGGCTGGGATGATTTAATTGGAGATTGGTCCTACTTTGAGCAGGAGGTTGGACTAGATGACCTCCTGCGGTCCCTTCCAACCCTGATATTCTATGATACTATGATTCTCACTCTTCGGTGCCAAAAGTAGGGTGGTGATTCCGCATCACTGCTTCCAGAGTGGTCTTACCAGTGCCGTAGTCACTCTTCCCTCAGCTCCAGGCAGCACCCTCACTTTCTGGTGCAACCTGTAGCTCCTTCCACCCTTCCCCAGGGCTGCCGATGCCCTTTTAAACTGTCCCTCCACTTGTTGCAGGCCCCTCAATTGCTGAGGGGCAGAGCCTCCCTAGTCCAGTATTGCCCCATGCCTGGCTCTGGTTTAGTGTGGGATTTGTAAACCACATCACACCTCTGTTTACCAGATAAATCCAGCAGGCATTACACACACACACACACACACACACACACAGCCAGCCAGATTCTCAGCTAGTGTAAATTAGTGTAGCTCCATAGACAGATTTACACCAGCTGAAGATCTGGCCTATTAATTTTAGTAGCACATTTAATTTTGGGATATATTTTACTTGTGCATTTCTGGTTAAACTATGTTATGATTTAGTTGCTTATACTAAATAGTTGATATGTTGCCTGTAGTAAACACTCAGTATGAATAAAAACTTGTAAAATATGTGTGACAGGGTCGGGCCAGATGGCTATAGGAGAGTAATGGAAGGCAGATATATTAGCCCCAGGCTAAGTAGGTCCCTTTTCCCTGGGTAAGATAACAGGGAAGGTTCCAGAACAATCAGGAACCTTCTGAAGACAATTAAGACAGGCTGATTAGAACACCTGCAGCCACTCAAGAAGCTGCTAGAATCAATTAAGGCAGGCTAATCAGGGCACCTGGGTTTTAAAAAGGAGCTCACTTCAGTTTCTGGTGTGCGTGTGAGGAGCTGGGAGCAAGAGGCACTGGGAGCTGAGAGTGAGAACGCGGACTGTTGGAGGACTGAGGTGTACAAGCATTACCAGACACCAGGAGGAAGGTCCTATGGTGAGGATAAAGAAGGTGTTGGGAGGAGGCCACGGGGAAGTAGCCCAGGGAGTTGTAGCTGTCCCACAGCTGTTCCAGGAGGCACTCTAGACAGCTGCATTCCACAGGGCCCTGGGCTGGAACCCGGAGTAGAGGGCGGGCCTGGGTTCCCCCCAAATCCTCCCAACCCCTGGTCAGACACAGGAGGAGTCAACCTGGACTGTGGGTTCAGAAAAACGGCCAAGCTGAGTGCTGCCGTGAAGTTCCAAGGCGAGCAAATCCGTCAATAAGTGCAAGACCCACCAAGGTAGAGCAGGAACTTTGTCACATATGATATATTATATTAACTGCAGAGTGGAATGCCATTATAAAAAGATCCATCAAGAGACACAACCCCAGACTCTGGGTGTCCCTAAACCTCTGACTACTAAAAGCTGAGACTGGAAGTGGGTGGATCATTTGAAATTGCCCTGGTTCTGTTCATTCCCTCTGAAGCATCTGGCACTGGCCACTGCTGGAAGACAGGATACTGGTCTAGATGGACCATACTGGTCTAACCCAATATGGTTGTTCTTATTTCTTTAAAAAAACAAACAAACAAAAAAAACATAAGAAGGTCACCTATTCATATTTTGGTTTAATTTTCAAATAAAATATACAAATTACACAAGCTTTGAGTAAGAGCTTAAAATATTATTTGCCTATTATCAATTACTAATTTTTGCTAGTGTGGGACTACAATAAAATCAGAAATCATAATCCTTCTAGATTCTCTCGGCTGCAATATGGATGCCATTTTTTACTTGGATCTCTCCATAGTTTTCAAATCTTCACATCTTTCACTTGGGACTTTTCTCTCTGTCCCGATTGCCAGATTTCTTGTCCTTATTTAACAGCTCAACTACACCAGTCTCTTCCTCTCCAGCCTTCACTGCTGCAGCCTTGCCTATTCAGATCCCTTCAAAATGCTGATACCAAAATAATCTTCCTAGATCATCACTTTGATCATGACAACTCCTCTTAGCTTTCCACTACATCAGGTAGAAACTTTTTGTCCACAGCTTTGAGGCTCGTCATGGTTTAGCCATATCCTCCCTATGAAATTTATTATCTTTAGCGTTAATCAAAAGCAATGCTAAAAAATTTTCAGGAGGTTTTTTTTTTAGTTTGATACGAAACCAAAACTAAAAATTTAAAAAACAAACAATTTTTAGTTAAAGTTTTGGTATTCAGCAAAAATTGTCAGTTTTTGAAAACGCAATTTTTAAAGGAAGTTTTTGGTTTAAAATCATAATAATTTAGCAGAAGACTCAGTCACTTTCTTGTAACATTGAACAAAGAACTTTATTAGAATTAGGAAACCAGTATTATCCATAATGATGGTCTATCGTGCTCTGCTTCATTAAAGGGCTACTGTAGCGTCTTCCCTATAACTTGACTATTTCAGATTTAAAGAAAGAAAAAAAAAAAGACACACATGTCGTCAAAACTCTGATTCAGGCCATAGTTCTCCAAAGTATTCATCCAGAGCATTCCCCCCTAACGTCAGTGGGATGCAGTGAGTGTATAAGGACTATGGCTCTAATTTGGTGAACTCAGACAGGACTGGATAGAATAGTTTGTCTCTTATCTGAGCTATTTGCATAGCACGACTAAAATCAAAAGCCGATGATGGGATTGGGATTCAGTACCATGAGAAAACAGAGTTGGTGCTGAATTTTCTTTGCAAATCAGAATAAAGTAATATATTTAGTTTTATTGTACTAGCAGTAAGACAAAAAGTTGTTATTCATCCAATTTTGTATACAAGCTGAAATCAATTTTAAAAGTAAGGGTAACCGAGACACCATGTTTATTGGAGCCATATTTCTGAGAATTGTCTGAAGAGAAATTAAAGTTTGAATCAAAGCTTTTTATAAATCATACACATAAAACTACTACTTAATGTTTCTTGTGGAAATTAACACAAGTTGGGATATTAGAGAGACAAGGTGGGCAAGTTACTATCTTCGATTGGACCAACTTCTGTTGGTGAGAGAGAGAAAGTTTTGAACCACATGAAGCTCTTCTTGAGATTTGGGCTCAATATGGCTCAAAAACTTGTCTCTCTCACTACAGAAGTTGGTCCAATTAAAGATAGTACCTCATCCACCTCGTCTCTCTAATATCATGGGACCAACATGGCTTCAACTTTACATACTTTAGTAACTGCTGTTTAACATCTTCCTGAGATACTAGTGGAATGGAAAGTGTGTTATCGTATGATATGACTACATTCTCTGATTTTTCCCAAATACAGAACAGAAATATTTATTAAACACTTCTGCTTTCTCTGTATTATTGATAATTCTACCATTTCCATCTAGTAATGCACCAATACCATTGTTAGAATTCTTTTTGTTTCTAATATACTTTAAAAACCTCCAACTTATCGCCCTTAACTCTGCCAGCCATAGATTTCAACTTTTGCTTCCCTTATCAATTTTCTACAAATCCTACCTTCCGATTTGTATTCCTTACTGTGAACTCCCCCTTTCTCCCATTTGCTATAATTTTTATCATGTGATATACATTCTTACCCCCAGTCTCAAATAAACACCAGATGGAATAACTGGGAAGACAGTGATGAATTAAGAATGCTGTTTCCATTTCAACCCTGAAGTTTCTGGCTTCCATCACTTCAAAAAGAAATGCAGGTGTAACACCAACAGGCCCCAGTCATCAGCAGGTGAGATTGAACTTAGGACCTCGGGAGCTTAGTGCATGATCCTCTATTGAATGAGCTAAAAGCCATATATATGGTTGTTAGTGAAGGCTGTAGAGCAGACTCATTTTATTTCTCTCCCTCTAAGTGATCTCGGGGTCACCAGAGGGGACAGAACACCACACCCAGGGGGTGTATGGGTTACACGGGCTCTGTGGTCCCTTTAGAATCAGGGATTCTAAGGTTCATTTAAAATCCAGCCAAATGAATTCTTACTAATGTACAATAATATTTATTAAAGCAAGAGAATAAAGCAAATTAGACTGATACAAGAATCAACATTTCAACCCTTCGGTCTTCCTTGAGATCTCTGTTTCTAACTCTCTTAGACTGCCATTGAAAATTCCACCCTTAAAAATAATTATCAAAGTAAGCTTAAGACCTGATTTTCACAAGTGCTGAGCACCCACACCTCTCTTTCACTGCAATTTGCTTTATTAACAATAAAAATTACAATCTTAAAGAAAATTTCAAACATGTTCAGGTATTTTGTTAAACTGGATAGCTTTTAAAGTGCAGTTCTAATCTGAAAAATGACTATGAAAAAGTGGCACCGCCTTACTTATCACATCTGCTCCATTATGTGTTCAATCATATCTGTTCACTATAGTAACAAAAATTATTGCAGAGCCAACACAACTAAGGATAGGTCTTCACAGCAGTTACCTACACTGGAGTTAACCCCTCTCAAGTTAGCTTAGCTTGAGTGAGAGCACCCACATTGTGAAATAACATTTGAGCTGCAGAGTGCTTGTTTCAGCATCTGAGGAAGTTGTGTTAACTCAGGCTTTAGCCTATTCCCTTCTGGTTCTGCATGCTCCAGTTAAAACACCACCACACCTGAGTTAAGCACTATGTGTGGATGGGACTCAAGGTAGGGGCAACACAAGTTATGACTTGAGTAACTCTGCAGTAAAGACAAGCCCTAAGAGCTGGATCCTATTCCTTCTTGGGCAACACCAACAGATTTCCAATCAGGTACACTGTGCTACTCCACTGAAGGCAACAGTGTGTGTTTCTTTGCCATGATATCAGCATGAAATAAACTCAGTTTACAAGTAAAAAGATGTTTGTTTTCTGCCCACTGCAAACTCAATCTGGGCTGAGAGTCAAGGAGGCTTCTTTTCTTCTTGTGAATTTAAAAAAAATTTTAATTTAAAAAAAAAAAAAGTTTGACAAGCCCAGTTAGGTAACATTTACACCTGTGAAACCCCATGGAAAACAACGTTCCATGGTTTCTGTTCCTGCTTTTCCTCTACTTTGCATTATAGCACTGTGACACTCTCAAAGAGCCATGCACTGAGTTGAGACATAATTTAGCATTGATTGTCTATAGCTCTTTACATCTTCAAAGTGTATTATAAACATGAACCTATACAAGATGTGCACTCAAAAGCATGGATGCTTAGGACTGAGGGTCAGAGGGCTCTTCTATTTCTAGCTCTGCCACAAACTTACTGCTATGACTCGGGAGAATCACTTCTAACCTGCTCCTATTGAAGTCAGTGGCAGCAGGTTTAAGCCCCTTCTGAAAATAGTAGATCACTATTCCTTCATAGGTTGTAGTGAGGCTTAATAAATTAATATTTGTAAAGCACGTTGAAAGCTCCAATGAAGGATGCCTTAGAAGTACAAAGCAAAATTATTTCCTTATAAAACTCCATAATTACATATTATTCATAATACAATTATTAAAAACTTTGCTGCAAGGGTGACAGGAAATATTCTTCAGCCCATTCAGTCTTGTTAATCCTTTACTTCGTTAGGTCCATCTGCTCCTGGTATAATGGACAGGGCAGGACTATAATATTTTATTACTTACTTTACAGGATAAGGTGTGTTTCACCTCCAGCTGAACTTGTTAGATGCCTGTAATCTTACATCTCCCAACATAATTTGCATTCTTCTTTCAACTGTATTTTTCTCACATTCCTCACTGAGCCTTACATACATTATAGACCCAGACTGATAGGGTTCATTCTATGGGTGTAATTTTCCACTTCATGCCCTCAAAATACCCCTTCTAGTAGCCAATTTCTATTGCTGTGTTCATTCTCCAGGTTGGTAGGTGGTTAAGCACTAAGCAATAGTCTATTATATTAATACTGATTATATTAATGTTGCTCTGTACCCACCAGACGCTCCAAAATAGATTAATAGATTCATAGATATTAAGGTAAAAAATGATTGAACATCTAAGAACCCACAACAAACTCCCAGTAAATCATCCTGTGATGATTTGTACCAACCCCTCACTGGACCTGTGGGGCCTGACCAATCACTATAGACCCAGAAGACCACACCCCATCACCCCTGCTATGCATGCTCCAGGTGGAAGGGACAGATAAAAGGAAGCAGCTCAGCTCAGTCTGGGCTGGCTGAGGAGGAAGAAGGACATGTGTTGCAGTGATATATATAGGGTCCTGCAGAGACACCTGCAACTCTCCAACTGGTGGGAACCGTGGACCCAGACTATGCTGCGGACGACCAGCCAACCGCGGAGACTGACTCGGATGCTGTGCTGCTGCCAGTCAAGGAGATGCCGAAGCCAACCCTTGTGGTAGGAAGTAACCCAGGGAATGTATTAGAAGCCGATGCTTAAACCCTTAACTGGGAATTTCCTGCCTTCATAGGGCCCTGGGTTGGAACCCAGTGGAATAGGGAGGGTCATGGTTCCCCTACTCTGCACTTGCCACTGGGTATGGCTGCTGGGGGCTGATTGTTTGCTCTGCCCTGCCCAGAGGGTCAGAGCCCCAACTTTTGTTTGCCTGCCCCAGACAGGAGGCTCAGAGTCCATAGGCTGCTCCGCCCAGGGGCTGCAGAATGATTGTTCACTCAGCCCTGCCAGGGGTCCTGAATCCTCCTTTTCACAATTGCCTGATCTCACAAGGAGTCCTGACGATTGTGTGACAGGGTGTACCAACCCCACACTGGGCCAACCAGGCCAGCCCCACTCAACACGCAGGAGACCCCCACGACACATCCCAAGAAGGAGAATAGAATCAAATTAGCTGAGAGCGAAGGACCAACATTATTTCATAACATGATTTTCCAATGCATGTGAAAATGCTTTGCACTGTTATCAAGTCACCATTTCTACAACATGTAAAGAGTCAGTAACACTTGGCTATAGTAAGTGGTGGGTAAAATACTGTATGGTTAATACTAGAATTGTCACTTACCTTTTCTGCAGAGCAGGCTGCCAAGCCAATACATTGTAGTGGAGATGTCAGTCATCTGCTGCAGCATGGGAACTCATTTAAACAAACTTACAACTAGCGCCTGCTCAATTCTCTTTAGTATAGATACCCATTATCAGCCTCTCTTATCCTTCCAATTGTCACAAACATTTCTTTAAACAGAATTTGTTTTTTTTAAAAACAGTGATGATAATCAGTATCCATTCCATTCTCAGAATTCAGCCACAAAAATGGGACAAACTTTCATTTACTCATTTCTTATTATGCAGGCTATTGGGGCTTTTCCTTGAGCTGACACACTTATTTAATATGAAGATTTCTCTTTTTGAGAGATACCAGGTCTAATCTAGAACTGAGACTCCCACCCTTCGGTGACACAAACACTGGCAGTAACCCTGCATCAGCTATTTTCCTGAAGTTTTTTGAGGCAGGCATAAAATATATATTTTAAATGATATATTGCCCAATTTGGACAGAATTCAACTGGCATCAAGTGCACTATAAAAACATGTTAGTGAACAGTTGAGTGGAGGATTCAGGGCTTAATATTGCCAGATGAATCAAAATCCACTATCATCTAGGGCAGCAATCACAAGAATCACTTTCCTTGTAAAACTCAGATGAATCACCACAATACTGACCTCATTTACACTATATGTCACACTTTTCAGACATTAGGATTAACAAGTGAATGAAGAACCATCAGATTTCTGAATGTTGACAAGAAGTCAATGCCTCAACTGCAAAGTACTTGATTCTGCTTCATGTTTGCAACACTGGAACAACTCACGGAAAGAAGCTGGTACGTCTCCATTTTTGAGTGTTTTGTTCCCCAACACACACACACGGATTCCTCCTGGCATCTGTCTGCAAGTGGCTCTTTGCCTATCACCCTTTAATATAGCCATGACCCATAAAACCTCACCTGGTTTAAAACTAGGTTCTGTTGCACAAACACAGACTTTTGAAAATGGGACTTAGCCATTTAAATCATTTAGGCCTTAGGAGGCTGAGCAGAGCAATACCTAAATACCTTCAAAAAATCTGGGACAGACACCTTTGAAGAGCCACAAACACATTCCCTATTCACCACCATTCATAACACCCACCGTACAAATCCACCTCTCGAACGATCAGGGCCGGCTCTACAGTTCTTGCCACCCCAAGCAGTGAAAAAAAACTGCCGCCGTGGACGGCAAGAGGGAGAAGCTGCCGCCAAATTGCCACCGCAGACGGCGGGACTGAGGAGCTGCCGCCGAATTGCCGCCAGTGCTTGGGACGCTGGTGCCTGGAGCCGGCCCTACGGATGGTTTCCCTTCCATCTTATTATTAATATGAAATTACTTATATATAATCAAGAAGGTACAAAATGGCTTTGCAGACTTAGTCACTGCCTTAAAAAGCTTGCAGTCTACACTGACAATATACAAACAAGGAGTGGGAAGGGAGCCAGTTAAAAACATTGTGACTGTGCAGAGAGAAATGTGGTACATGTCATATTAGTCCCACAATTTTTATTGAATAGGGATTATGAACATTCCCCTGGGAGAAAAGCTACAGTTTCATCTACTGTAGGGAAGATTAGCAAACCTTTCCCTTAAAAGCCTGTCATTACACTCACACTCAACCAAAAAACCCAGTGTAAAAGAAGGGCAGGGGGAGAGAAGCAGACGGGGCAGCACTTTTCAAGTGCTCAGTTCAGATAAATATACATCCCCAGGTCAAAATGGGACAATCTGCCCAACTCCATCACAATGACTCCACTACATCATCATCATAATTAGACCCAAGGTAATTAATTCTCTGCATAACTGTGTATTTATGATCAGAGGAAACATATAAGGGTTATTGAAGTCCAAACTCTTAGTATTGATCTCAGCTCTGACTTGGATTCTGACTCCTGATTGACCCTCAGAACCAGAACACTTGGTATACCAGATACCTAGTATTGACCCTCAGCCTGATTCTATCTCCAGCTCCTAGGTCCCACTAGTCCTGCCTACCTTTGCCCAGTATCTTGACACTTCCTAGGCCGGGCCAGCCTGCTTTTGCTGTCAAATACAAAGGTGTGTGAATGGTATGAAGGCCTGGGAGGGATAGTATAGATCTATATAGTATATTTTTTTCAGACCAGTAAGTCATACAGTACCAGATCATCTGGGCTCTCTGGTGGATTATTTGGGGTCCAGATCTGATGTACATGCTCTTGTACAGGTGGAAGTCCTGGTGAACAACAGTACTAGTGTTGGCAGGAGACACTGAGGAATGATGTTAAAGCCTTACCTACCAGTGGTACATCTGAAGCCCACATTACTTGGGGGTTCATGAGACTTAAGATAGGGTATGATGATAACAGCATATAGGTGTGACTAAGAGCCTTTGCTGGATGAGCATGCATTGATTAGTCTAAAACTTACTAATGCAAAGCAGTGGTTAACCTCTGCTACCACAACATCCACACATACATGAATGTACATCTAATCCTATCTATGTCATATCACTAATCCTTTGGAAGCTCTGAGGTATGACACACTGTTCAGATGTCATGACCTAGGCCCCTCTATAAGGGGGTCAGGTATCAAATACATAGCACACAGTAAAGGTGTCCAAAATTTGCAGGATTCTTTGAAGATAATGGGCTGGAAATTGAAGCGTCAGAAGTGTTAGGTCCTCACACATTTTAGAGAACTGTCTCTGCTTTCTCATCTGATTGGGAGTTTACATAGCAGACATTGGCAGGCATCCCAACACATCTTCTCTCACACAGCCTCTAGCGCACCAGTATTGTGATAAGGTTTGCACACAGACACAGCTCCTAACGTTCCTCTTTTATGAGATATGCAGAATAAAACCTCTGATACTTAAGATCCAGAAGCTTTAAATCAGAACTGTGGACAGTCCAAAGAAACCCAGACAACGGATAGTGTAAGTGAATAGAATGCATCCAGGGCAAAGGGCAGTCAGGTGATAGGCTGGATCTGTAATTAAAGGTTTTGTGGTAAAGCAGAAGGAATCATTGTTGAGATCTAAAATATGAGAGAGAAGGTTTTGGGAAAGGTTAAACTCAGTGAGAGTTTGAACTTCTGCATCTGTATTAAATGGAACCTGGAGAGCACCACTAATAACCAAATACAGAGACAGCAAGGGCAGAAACCAGCATGTGGCTTTCATGACAGCCAGCTGCAAACATTTACATAAGCAGCACATGAAGCTAAGAGAGCAAATAAGCAGCCTTGTTAGAGTTTATTCTCTTATTACCCTTTAAGGATAAAGAAAAAATTCTTCTGAAACCCTTGAATGCCTCAGGACATACAGTACAGTATATGTCAAATGCAGGATCACTGATAAGGATTCATGAATGCCTGTTGTATGTCTGGATGATGTATCTCTAACAGGAGGGAGAGGGAGAGAGAGAGACTTTCCCACCTTCATACCAGGATAATACACAGTAAACAGGACCAGGTGGGAAGTTTAAGGATTTTTGTAGCTCTGATACAAAATCAATTTTGGAAACAAATGAACATCAAGCAGGAAAACACAATATAGTGCAAACTACAGAAGTTTCAAGAACATATTTTCAAAAGTCTACATCAGCTTCAGGTGTAGTGAAAAGGGTTCATCAAAGGTAACGCATTGATTGCATTGTTGCGTCACACCAGTTAACTATTTAATTAATAATAGAAATACTTTGCATTCAAATATATACAAACATCCATCAGAGAATCTCAGAGAACTCCTTTAGCCCAATGGAATTGGTTAGTCTCTAAGGTGCCACATGTACTCTTTTTTTTTTGAAGGTTTTTGTTGACTTTAATAGGACTCATTAGACTTTTACATTGCTAAGGCTGAGAAGTATGGTATGCAGATGGCAAAACTTCAAAAATGGGGCAGTGCTGCTAAGAATGCAACCACTTACCGTGAGAAATTCATAATTTCCAGTGATGGTGGAGGAGGGGGAATGAATTTAGCACATAGAACATGAGGTGAACTTTAAAGCACCATTAATATGCCTCTTCTGCCACAGGAGGGGTTTTGTTTGTGTGGCAGGTATGTCACAGTGTGGGCCAATTCTCCACTGTTTGGTAAATAATAAATTAAAACCCAATACATTTTGCTTTTCTGGGTGTCAAAACAGAAGTTGGTTAATTAATAAGACAAATAGGTAGTCATTTGTCCTACCCATGAGTTCTCACTTTTCTGCTAGCGAATTAAAGAACCATTCTGGGATACGAAAATACAATTGGATCCCAGGAAAATATGTCTTCAAAATTAGGCACAAAAATTGACCTTGTAGCTTACGATGACTGATGTATGTCATGGCAACAGGCAGACAAGTACCACATTGTCTACAGAGGAAAACTTAGGGATCTGATGTACTGCGGACATGACCCATAGTATGCTATACCATTATAATGATAAAAACTTGTACTAGTAGTATCATTATGACAAATGTTCTCACATCTTTTACAGAGGAGTTTGACTTTACCTAAGGACAAATCATACCCATTTTTGAGTCATTTCCTGTCTTAAAAGGTTGTGTTGGGATAGCTGCTCTCTTAGTGACAAACAAGGAATTGAACTAGCGACCTCCAAAGCTAAAAGCATGAGCACCTACAGCTTGAGCTGAAAAAACACCTCTTTATCGGTTGGGTGTTATAACTCATATCCTCTGTGGATCAGCACAGAGGGAGACCTGTAGTACATTCTCACTGGTAGGCTCCTGTGGGCTCAAAACAGTGCCCATATTTCACCAGCTGTGATGGACAAAATATTTAGGAATAATCCTTCTGTCCTTAGCCAGGCAGAATTCCTACTTACTTTCAGGGGAGTTCTGTGTGAACAAGGACGGAAGGATCATCATCTATATTTTGCCTAGGGGTAGGGGAGGAGAGAAGGAGCTATTTAACAGTTAATACAAAATGTATTCTATTTTAAACCCTTCATTAAAGTTACTATCAAGCCCCAAGATAAAGCTATCAAGAGAAACCAAATACAAAAGGTGCAAATTGTGAAGCAGATTTTGTTTCTTTCTCTTGCCTTTATATAATAAAAAGAATCCTGGGACGTTAATACCTCAGAAGAGGGTTGGGAGGGGTGAGGGGAATTATAGATTTGCTTTTTGTTTGGTTGGGTTTTTGTCATTCTGGGTTTCCTTTGGATCTAGATGAAACCAGCAGTACCTGTCAGTCAACACCAATTTGGAGTTTCTAATGCAGCACCATTAGGCATGCAGCATTACTGTGTCCTAATGAAAGGAACGGGGAGCTAATCAACATTTGTATGTTGGTTTTGTTTGATCTGTTGTAATTATTGTTTGACATCTTTGCCCACGCAAAGAAGTATGTGGACCTGGAGACCTCTTATTTCCTCTTAGTCAGTTAAGGTGGCAAATTGTTTTTAAAAATGGGGTTTTTTTTGTTCTTTACCAACACACCTTCCTCTTCCTGCCCTCAGCCCCCATCCCCACAAAAATGAAGTTACCATGGTGGGAAAACCCAGCATGGAAAATGGAGAAAGCTATTTAGCTGAAACAGGGGAGAAGGCATTGGAGCCAAGGAACTTTAAAGTTGGTGTCTATGAAAGCCTAGGTTAGGAGCCAGTTTTGGTTCCATTTAGATCTCTAGGATTCCAGCATGAGCTCTCTAAAACTGCAATTCTGGGTCTCTAGAAGCAGTGATAATATTACAAGAATTATGTTACCTAAACTTTGCAGAGTCAAATTAAATTTACTTTTTAATGTGATATTTTTAATAAAAACCTTTTGATAGGAGGTATGTAGATTCCAACTTCTCAGATGTAGAAACTGAGGCACAAAAAGGTTAAATGAATTGTCCAGAGTCACATATACCAGGATCAGGATTTCTTTTTCTTGGATGGTTTAAGCCACACACATTAATGGTGCCTGTTTCAATGCTTGGTCTCGGAATTTAAATTTTCATAGGGTGCATCATTATTACCTTTTGTGGAGGAATAAGGATAGTTTCTACATAAATGGTGCATGGGAATGCCCTAAGATGATAGTATTTTGGTGGAAAATAATTGTCAAGATAACTAAACTTTGCCTATCCACAGTGGTTCCAATACATTTCTGTCTGAAGTATCTTATTGACACAAAGAGGGCCTATTGATAACACAATTACTACTAGCAGCCACAGGGGCAATAGTTTGTTTTTGTGGAAAAGGACAGATTCCCCCAATATTAGTGACATGAAAAAAATAGCCTTGGAAATCTTTTCCGGGGAAAAACGACACACAGCCTTATATCAGGATCAAGTAGATTTTTAAAATATTATGGTTATCATTTTTTTTAATTTGAACATACACAAATACAAATAGTCCTTTTAAAGGTAAAATAAGATATCTTAATACTTGTATGGAAAGTTTACATTAATAATGATAAATTAAACAGTTTTTTAAAAAAATCTGAGTCCCTGTGCCTTAATCTTAATTCTCCTGTGCCTTAATCTTCCTCCCTCCCTTATTTATTATGATGCATGTTTATTTTGTATTTTTCTATAGACACATGGGCACATTGTAATTGATATATATTCTTTAGTAATGCTGAATAAAGGAACAGTTCCTCCTTTGACTTTATACACATTTTATTTGGTGAAAATATGGACAAATCCTTTGTTTGGATTAAAGTATGGGTAGTAAATTCTCCCTGCCTCCCTTCCAAAAGTGAACACTCCCACTGATTTCAACCAGCTGTGGGGCAGAACACTATGCAGAGAATGCACAGCATGAGCTCTGAGCAAAATGCTTTTTAGAGTGCTTCAGAATCTTTATGACATTAACTCTCTTTAATAAGCATTTTTAATTTAAACGAGAAAAGGGACAGCATAGCTAGATACCACACTCCTTAGAAAGTATTGCCATGCAAGAGTGGACTATGAAGTACATAGATTTTCTGCAGTAGATAGGGGATGAAATTTCTCCATTGATTTATTGGACACAGTGCAATACACTTTTTGTCTATACCCTGTTCCTCCTGGTCATAAAACTATGCTAGCAAAAGCAGTGTTTAAACATAGTGGTGGCTAGCACAGTTTCTCCAGCCATTGTGGACAGACATGCTTCTCTGTGCTATATCTTAGGAAATCCCTAGAGTACAGCTTACTTAACTATTTTTGAGAGAAAGGCGGCAGCGGGGGGACCCTTGTTCATATTAGGGAAGGAAACCATGCAAAAACCTGTTAAGCCACAACCCTTAAGAGAAATCAGAAGAGGTTAGAACAGATCCTGGCCCTACATGTTGTCAACTGGAAATGGAATGGTGAGTGAAGCATTAAAAACAGAAAAGGAGTACTTGTGGCACCTTGGAGACAAACAAATTTATTTGAGCATAAGCTTTCATGAGCTACAGCTCACTTCATTGGATGCATGCAGTGGAAAATACAGTGGGGAGATTTATATACACAGAGAACATGAAACAATGGGTGTTACCATAGACACTGTAAGGAGAGTGATCAGGTAAGGTGAGCTATTATCAACAGGAGAGCGGGGGGGGGGGGAAACCTTTTGTAGTGATAATCAAGGTGGGCCATTTCCAACAGTTGACAAGAACGTCTGAGGAACAGCTGGGGGGGGGAGGGAATAAACATGGGGATTGAAGAGTTCTCCAGCTGATTTTTGAATGTTATAATTCTTGACGTCTAATTTGTGTCCATTTATTCTTTTATGTAGAGACTGTCCAGTTTGGCCAATGTACATGGGAGAGGGGCATTGCTGGCACATGGTGGCATATATCACATTGGTAGATGTGCAGGTGAACGAGCCTCTGATAGCGTGGCTGATGTGATTAGGCCCTATGATGGTGTCCCCTGAATAGATATGTGGACACAATTGGCAACGGGCTTTGTTGCAAGGATAGGTTCCTGGGTTAGTGGTTCTGTTGTGTGGTGTGTGGTTGCTGGTGAGTATTTGCTTCAGGTTGGGGGGCTGTCTGTAAGCAAGGACTGGCCTGTCTTCCAAGATCTGTGAGAGTGATGGGTTGTCCTTCAGGATAGGTTGTAAATCCTTGATGATGCGTTGGAGAGGTTTTAGTTGGGGGCAGAAGGTGATGGCTAGTGGCATTCTGTTATCTTCTTTGATGGGCCTGTCCTGTAGTAGGTAACTTCTGGGTACTCTTCTGCCTCTGTCAATCTGTTTCTTCACTTCAGCAGGTGGGTATTGTAGTTGTAAGAATGCTTGATAGAGATCTTGTAGGTGTTTGTCTCTGTCTGAGGGGTTGGAGCAAATGTGGTTGTATCGTAGAGCTTGGCTGTAGACGATGGATTGTGTGGTGTGGTCTGGGTGAAAGCTGGAGGCATGTAGGTAGGAATAGCGGTCAGTAGGTTTCCGGTATAGGGTGGTGTTTATGTGACCATTGCTTATTAGCACCATAGTGCTAATAAGACATCAAGAATTATAACATTCAAAAACCAGTCAGAGAACACTTCAATCTCTTTGGTTACTCGATTACAGACCTAAAAGTGGCAATTCTTCAACAAAAAAACTTCAAAAACAGACTCCAACGAGAGACTGCTGAATTGGAATTAATTTGCAAACTGAATACAATTAACTTAGGCTTGAATAAAGACAGGGAGTGGATGGGTCATTACACAAAGTAAAACTATTTCCCCATGTTTATTCCCCCCCCCCCACTGTTCCTCAGATGTTCTTGTCAACTGCTGGAAATGGCCCACCTTGATTATCACTACAAAAGGTCCCCCCCACTCTCCTGCTGATAATAGCTCACCTTACCTGATCACTGTCATTACAGTGTGTATGGTAACACCCATTGTTTCATGTTCTCTGTGTATATAAATCTCCCCACTGTATTTTCCACTTTATGCATCCGATGAAGTGAGCTGTACTTCACGAAAGCTTATGCTCAAATAAATTGGTTAGTCTCTAAGGTGCCACAAGTCCTCCTTTTCTTTTTGCGGATACAGACTAACACGGCTGCTACTCTGAAACCTGTCATTAAAAACAGACTAACTTCTGTTGAAAATGCATTTGAACAGATTGCACTGTTGACTTCAGTTGCATTCCTGGATTTTACCTAAATCGTAATGTCGAGCACTATCTAATCACTTTTTGGGTAACAGAAACATTTAATATTGGCCCCAGAGAACTCACTCTGAAGTAGAGCTGGAATACCAGAGAAATTATATGTATTTACAACAGCAACAATACCACCAAATGAGTTAATTATCAGATTAAAAAAAGAAATCAATTAGAGATATAAACACTCAAGCTTCAGGGCATAAGCCAACTATTAATTGATGAGATTAGGAAGAAAATGTCCCCTATGGGAAGGTTGTTCATAATTGTCCATTATGGTGTTTGTGGTACTACTGGCCATTGACAGAGTCAGGCTGCTAGACTAGATGGACTGCTGCTGATCCAGTAAGCCAATTCCTGTGTTCCTTTAAATAGCGCTACAATCAATTCAAAAGGAGTTAATTATATTATAGAGCTGCTTTACATACTCAGTTGATATTTCAGACTACAATGATATAGGGCCTGATCCGCACCACTGGACTCAAAGGGATTTTTGCTGTTGTCTTAAATTGGAAATGTTTCAGCCCAAGAGAGCCTTTCATCCAGAAGGACTCCAAAAGCTTTCAACAAGCCTTATAAATGGATTTATTACTCTTATTTTAGAATTGTGTCACCCATCCCTGAAATGCAGCCACCTCCGGGGTGAAACTCAGCAACTCTTTAGTATAGGAAGTAAAGGGTAATTATCCTGTTGGAACTACAGGTGGTATTTTAGGTAGGCAAAATCTAATTACCCAAACTGGAATATGGCCAGCAAAGCAGAATAATGTGCTTACTCTTGTGAAGAGTGCCATGGGATTTTCTTTTAATAACTAAAATTGTTCAGGACCTCAATTTTACATCTCATCTGAAAGACTGAGAATGTGCTCATTTGTGTGAAATCAGTTATAATGGATATAATGAAAACGTACACAGGTCTTGTATAACTGGTTTTAACTGCTAGAATCTTAAAATTTAGATTTAGACAGCATTAGGCCACAAAGGCACTTTTGTATGGTGTTGAAAAAAATTGGCAGAGAGTGGAGACAAGTGGCAATAAAAATTAAAGTGTTGAGACTGTCCCTTTTTAAAAGATTTCACACACTTCATAAATAAAATGCTGTATGTTTAGAATATTAATAAAACTGTCCTGGTTCTACCCCTCCAGTTTCAGTACCCATCTAGCTCTTTAAAGCACTAACCCCTAAACAGAGGAAAAATACAGAAAGCACAACTAACTGCCCTTATAAATATCCTGAAGACAATAAAATAGTCCAACTTTACAGAAATTCAAACCATGTTGGTCCAATTTCAAAATAGGGCTAATTCATCTTTTTTTAAAGACAGCAAAATGACATTCATATTATAATTCTGTATAATTTCTGCACTGTACTATAAAGCACCAAAGCACAGGTAGCCTGTGGTATACTGCACTGTGAGCCAAAATCTGTGAATTTGTTAAGTTTGACAGTGGACTCTTTAAAACCAATGGGTCGGACTACCAAAATGATTAGCAGTGAACCACTGTCAATAGCTGGTTTCAGAGTAGCAGCCGTGTTAGTCTGTATTCGCAAAAAGAAAAGGAGTACTTGTGGCACCTTAGAGACTAACAAATTTATTTGAGCATAAGCTTTCATGAGCTACAGCTACAGATGTATCCGATGAAGCATCTGTAGCTCACGAAAGCTTATGCTCAAATAAATTTGTTAGTCTCTAAGGTGCCACAAGTACTCCTTTTCTTTTTGTCAATAGCTGACATTTCTTGGTCTTTAGCTTTACAGGATCCCTAATTAAGCAATCTTTGCATTGTTGTGATGTGATTGAGATAATTGATTTCAAATGTATCTCCAGCAGAAGGCAACAAAGTGAACCATTGTGTTCAGTTAGCAATTCCTACTGTGAAAAAAAATGCATAAGTAGTAAATAGTTGCATGCTGAATCTGAATAATTTTCCTGTACAGTTTTCTGGCTTAGCGATTTAGGGTCATTGTAGGGAGAAGACAGGGAGAACCTATGTTAAAGTATTTATAGCAAACATTAGCAATAAAAGTCAACTATCAATATTGATTTTTCAGTTCGACAGTGCCCAGAAGCATGCTAGGATTGTCACAACACAGATAAGAAGACACGATCCCTAGTCCAAATGGCTCAGAAGCTAGTTCCAGATGTGACATAGCATTTATCCAAATCTTTTCCCACTCCTCACCCCCTTGCTTCCATTCAGACTGTAGTGGTTCAGGGGAGAAAAAGCTGGTTTTGCAAAACCAAAAATTTGACAGACAAGGTTTTCTAAGGTGTTCCCTGGTTTGTTCATTATAGAAATGAGACAAAACAGAACTATTTAGTCAATCCACATAAATTTTGGTGGTCCAAATAAAATGGAACCAAATCAGAATGATTCCTGGTTTAGGTACTTTGGCCTGTCTCTAGCAATGGCAGAATAATATTCCTCACATAACTGATTATTTTTCAAAATCAGGAATGGAATGTTACTGCTGAATCAACTATATTGCATGGAACATAGCATGTGTACTGTGGCTATTGCCTATTAATTGCCACAACTTGACGGGTCAACACATACACAGCTATAGATTTTGTCACAGTTTATTTCAAATTTCAATGGTTCTGCCTTTAAGCCACTGCCTTAGCCGGATAACTTAGAGTGGCATTCTGTTAGAGAATATGATGTGACAGGAAGGATGGTCACAAAATTAAATAGTAGCCTGCAGCTCAGGAGACCTGGGTTCAATACCTGTTTCTTTCAAAGATTTGCTGTGAGACCTTGGGCAAGCTATTTAATCATTCTGTGCCTCAGTTCTCCATTTGTGAGATAGGAATAGTGAACTTTCCTTTATTTGTCTGGCATATTTAGACTAAACTGTTCATGGCAGGAACAATCTCTAACTATGTGTTTGTATGTTGCCTAGCATGAGGGAGCCTGGATCTCCGATAGGGCTGCTCTGCGCTACTGTAATACAATAATAATCACAACTCTGGCTACTTATTTGGGGCCAGAGTCTGCGACCTTTACTCACACTGAGTAGAAACTTGCTGGCCAAGTAATCCCATTAATTAATCTCAAAGAGTAGATACTAGTCAGTGAAAAGGTGACAATATCTGGACCTTGGGTAGAACCTTAAGTTAATAAAGATCTCCTCTTGCTTTACTTCCTCTTGAGCTCTGGATAGCTGGTACAGTTCATTGCCTTAAATCTACAGATTCAGAGTAGATCTAAGGATCTTGTTTCAAGCTCTTGTTTTGTTAAGCAAACTACAGTGATTTCACTGTCAACATAAAGTAACCATCCTCGTCCTCAATCTTTCTGCCCCTTTTGATACTTTTGGTCATAGCCAACTTTTCAACTGAATTAGGACTTCAGGATTGGGTCAATGTATGTAGACAGGCAGGTATCACCTGGAATATAGACAGTTCTGATTTTATAACATTTTTGAAATTCCATTTGGTTGTTGTGGAATTAAGTAGTATCTGAAATAGAACATGGAGTTAAACTAAAAGACAAAACTCTGAAGTTTCAAGTCTGAGGAGATTAAATTTTAGTTTAATTGGGTTTTGTAGTAGTCTAAATACTCTACTGAAGGATGATCCCTCTCTCTCACAGATCTTGGGAGACAGGCCAGTCCTCGCTTACAGACAGCCCAGCCCCCAACTAAAACCTCTCCCACGCATCCTCAAGGATCTACAACCTATCCTGAAGGACAACCCATCACTCTCACAGATCTTGGGAGACAGGCCAGTCCTCGCTTACAGACAGCCCCCCAACCTGAAGCAAATACTCACCAGCAACCACACACCACACAACAGAACCACTAACCTAGGAACCTATCCTTGCAACAAAGCCCGTTGCCAACTGTGCCCACATATCTATTCAGGGGACACCACCATAGGGCCTAATCACATCAGCCACACCATCAGAGGCTTGTTCACCTGCACATCTACCAATGTGATATATGCCATCATGTGCCAACAATGCCCCTCTGCCATGTACATTGGCCAAACCAGACAATCTCTACACAAAAGAATAAATGGACACAAATCAGACATCAAGAATTATAACATTCAAAAACCAGTCGGAGAACACTTCAACCTCCCTGGTCACTCAATTTCAGACCTAAAAGTTGCAATTCTCCAACAAAAAAAACTTCAAAAACAGACTCCAACAAGAAACAGCGGAACTGGAATTAATTTGCAAACTGGACACCATTAAATTAGGCTTGAATAAAGACTGGGAGTGGATGGGTCATTACACAAAGTAAAAGCTATTTCCCCATGCTAATTTTCCCCCTACTGTTACTCACACCTTATTGTCAACTGTTTGAAATGGGCCATCCTGATTATCTCTATAAAAGTTTTTTTTCTCCTGCTGATAATAGCCCACCTTAATTGATTAGTCTCGTTACAGTTGGTATGGCAACACCCATTTTTTCATGTTCTCTGTGTATATCTATCTATCTTCTTACTGTATTTTCCACTGCATGCATCCAATGAAATGGGTTTTAGCCCACAAAAGCTTATGCCCAAATAAATTTGTTAGTCTCTAAGGTACCACAAGAACTCCTCATTTTTCTTCTACTGACCAAGTAATTTACCTCAGCAAAATGAACCAGAATAATTCTGGAATGGATGAATAAAGAAGTTTATAATGAAAACTGCCATTTATGGAGTGCATGGCAATTGCTCTCAGTAAGCTGATCTAAGGATAAAGAACTAATAAATAGACATAGACCAAAAGTTTAGAATTACGTAGAAACCTTCAAACATGTGTATTTAGAGACATACATAAGTAGGTGAGAGTATATTTCTGCTATAAACCTATCCACACTGTATGCATATTGCTATTTTAATCAATTCCTGGAAAGCCTCTTCAAAAACATAACAGTAGTATTTTGGATGGGTGTTGAGAATGGTTAATGCAATGAAGTTATCAGAGATTGTCCAAAGCCACAAAGCTGAGATTTAGATCTGAACCTTCCCAAAAGTTCAGAGGTGTTCACATGCAGAGTATTATTGTTTTGGCTTCTCTGTGGAAATAATTCCTGCAAGGTTCCAGATGAACAGCATAGAAAGCTAAAATACATGCTCACACTACAGGACAAAAACAGCTATAGAGAGAGCAAAGGCAGTGATGCTACCCTGGCAATGAGATTCAAATCTCTTACGAAAGGAACATCTATAACCCAGAAGTTACCTACTACAGGACAGGCCCAACAAAGAAAATAACAGAACGCCACTAGCTGTCACCTTCAGCCCCCAACTAAAATCTCTCCAGGGCATCATCAAAGATCTACAGCCTATCCTGAAAGACGATCCCTCACTTTCACAGATCTTGGGAGACAGACCAGTCCTCACTTACAGACAGCCCCCCAACCTGAAGCAAATACTCACCAGCAACCACACACCACACAACAAAAACACTAACCCAGGAAGCTAGCCTTGCAACAAAGCCCGATGTTAACTCTGTCCACATATCTATTCAAGTGACACCATCGTAGGACCTAATCACATCAGCCATGCCATCAGTGGCTCGTTCACCTGCACATCTACCAATGTGATATATGCCATCATGTGCCAGCAATGCCCCTCTGCCATGTACACTGGCCAAACCGGACAATCTCTATGCAAAAGAATAAATGGACACAAATCTGACATCAGGAATCAGAACATCCAAAAAACAGTAGGAGAACACTTCAATCTCTCTGGTCATTCAGTAACAGAGTTAAAGGTGGCAATTTTGCAACAGAAAAGCTTCAAGAACAGATTCCAGCGAGAAACTGTCGAACTAGAATTAATTTGCAAACTAGATACAATTAACTTGGGCTTGAATAGAGACTGGGAGTGGCTGGGTCATTACACAAATTAAATCTATTTCCCCATGTTAAGTATCCTCACACCTTCTTGTTAACCATCTGAAATGGACCATCTTGATCATCACCACAAAAGATTTTTTCCCCCTCCTGCTGATAATCTTAATTAATTAGCCTCTTAGAGTTGGTATGGCAACTTCCACCTTTTCATGTTCTCTGTATGTATATATATCTTCTTACTATATGTTCCATTCTATCCATCTGATGAAGTGGCCTGTAACCCACGAACGCTTATGCTCAAATAAATTTGTTAGTCTCTAAGGTGCCACAAGTACTCCTGTTCTTAATGAGAGGTTAGTTCACTCTCTATGCTCCAGCAGTTCTTGGCCTTTCTGCTGAGGCTACCAACAGACATGTCAAATAGTGTTAATTATAACCACTGTTTTGGTGCTGTGGACACTTCTGCTAATGACTGGTCTGAGACTACCAATTCATCATTAAACTACAATAATGTGTAGGGTGTGAATACAGAGGTGCTTAGTGTCACAGTGTTTCTTCTTCCTACTGCAGGAGAATGTCTTCCTGCATCTCCTCTCTGTAATCTTCCTCCAACCTTTCCCACAGCACTTTATAGGGAACACCTGTCCCCCCTTCAGTTGTGTCTAATTAGTGAACCGTGCTGGTTGGGTTCCAAGCCTCTAACTGTTAAAGGAGCAGGCCACCTTGTTACATGTAAGCTATACTAATGTCAAATGTATATCAATTAAACACACCGAAAAGAGTGTATGATGGTGTGGCTGTCTGCCTGAATAAGTTCATACTAACAAGAACAGTGATAAAGCCCAATGAAATATGCAGGTGAATGAGTATGGTTAAAAAAATGGCTTTTTTTTTCTTTTTAAAAGGAAAAAACAGATGGGTACAAAGTCAGCAAATGAAGTATAGGGGAAAGATCTTTTACAATACACTAAAACTAGTACCTCAGAGCATTATTATACTGACTGTCAATGTCAATGACCCATGTTTATAAATGAGTATTGCCAGCAACTCAGTGAAATAAGTAATTCAAAATGATATTTTGAATTAATTTTATTGATTCTTGGAGGTACTCTAGACAAAGCTACAATACATAGATCTCTATAGAGAAACAGCATCCTATCTAAATTACATAAAGGCCTTATATTGCTCCCATTGAAGGTAACAGGAATTTTGCCATTGACTTCAAAAGGGAGCTGGTTCAATACCAGTTGAGACTATTTCTTGCAAATTTTCTATAAAATAATGTTACAGACCAAACTCAGAGGCAAGTCTCAACTGATGTATTGTATCTCTTCCTTGGCCCCCTCAGTGTGTTAGATTCCCTTAGTTTCATACCCACCTACTAAAGCAGTGGTGGGCAACCTGCGGCCTGTCAGGCTAATCCGCTGGTGAACCGCCAGGCAGTTTGTTTACATTTGCATGGCTGCCCACAGCTCCCAGTGGCCACGGTTTGCCGTTCCCGGCCAATGGGAGCTGCGGGAAGCGGCGCAGGCCGCAGGTAGCCCACCACTGTACTAAAGAGTAGGTTACATTCCCTTACCCACCACCTCTGAATTTGGCCCATTGAGTCCAAATGGATATAAATTTGCTGTAACTTACATTCTGAGAGGCCAAAGAGAGAGGTGTGGTATGAAAAATTTGGACTAGGAACTACACTTAGGGTCAAAACTGGCCCTTTTTGGAAACAATGAAAGCAGTTACACATGATATTTCACTGTGGAGATTCACATCTTTTACAGATGACTAGTACATCGTTTGGATTTTCAGCCTGTTAAACACAAGTATTGCTACCATCAAATGTATTCACAAGTAATTAGTGGGATTCTTCTCTATTCACCATGAAAAGTATTCTTCACTAACTCCAGGCATAGTCCTTCTGACACAATACTTAGAATACTTCACTTAGTTCTAATCCTTTAATTAAGACATTGCATAGATGTACAACACACAGCAGAAGTAATCCCATTGATTCTGGAGTTAGGAGATTATGAGTAATAAGGAGGCTAGAGAGATTTGGCCTGGAATGTATCATTTAGTGGGAAAATGAGGCCAAAAGGGAGATCACAGAGTTGCATCAGACCTGAAAATGCAGCAGTAGGCACCAACGTGCTGCTCAAGATAGTAAGCACGGTCGTTGAAAGTCATGGTGGGTTAAACTGAAGGAGGAGATCAGCATATCTGTAATTCAAGCAAAATCTATTTATGTTTTAATGGCATAAAGTGCTGATGGTAGCCATATAGAAGCACCCTGTGTAAATCAATTAAAGAGGAAGCTGGAGGCATTTTTGGAGGAGAAAGAAATCAGATGACTTGCTGGCTAGCTATACATTTTTGGATTAAGATCAGGAGATACAGGTTGACTTGTATTTCTTAGTGTTAATAAGAGCAAACCTCAATGATTCACACAGTCTGCCAGCTGTCTTTAAGTGCTCCTAATTATACAATGAAAGACATTTTGAAATGTTGAGTTTTAGAGATTTTGGTTTTAGAAGACGGTTTTATAAAATGTTTGGTTGCATACTCTGTTGTAAGTTTAAATACAATTTACAAGCATGTCTTCATGGGATCTGACAGAGCTCCTTTAATATGTCGATTCATTTTTAAAATAGAGTAAAATAAAACTTAAGAATTATAATAGATGAACCCTTACATGAATGTGACCCACTGGCTGGTATGCTCCACTGTGGTGAGTCATAGCACAGCAAACTCTTCTTCTTTTGTGGCCCCTTTGGACAGCCACTCTGGACCTGCAGTGGCCTGCTTCTTCTGACTCAGTTGTCCTGCCCAGTCCCACATACAGTCCCAGTCCCACTCCTTCTGGGATAAACCAATAGTCCAATAAATAATAGCCCATCAACCTCATAATGGACCCTCTATCCAAGTTCAGTCCTTATCCCTGGGATCAGGGGGGTTTCGGTAGTCCTTGCCCATTGTCGGGGTGAGGTGTGGGGGAGAGGATTCCCATTCCACCTTCCTTGATGAGCTGGTAGGAAAGCCCAGGCTCACATTTCCTACTGCTGAAGAACAGAGCCCCACTGCTTGAGATGGATCTGTGCACAGTTGGCAACATTTGGAAAAGTATTAAAAGGACAGATGGCCCCATAAGCCAGGGTTCCATACTGCTAAATCACAGCCACTAAGAAGAATCATGTACATTCTGGTGAATTTTAGTAACTATCCAGCACTTCAGAACCATTCACTATCATAATACTTCTGTGTATTTAGGCACTGGATGGTTTCCAAGAAGGATAATACATATGCTCCATATGTTTTGGGAGTGTGACATTGCAAAACTATTCTGGCATATGGTAGAAAGAATTAATTTCAGCCTAAACTCTTACATAATCTGGTCCCATCTATTACCAACTGTATCCCATGTAATATGTAAAAACTACATGAACTAAAACTATGCTGAATGAACGTGCTTTCTTAGAGCAGAAACATTCACTCCAGGCTCTTGAAAAACTCATTAAGAGCAAGAAGCGGGCAGGGGGTGGGAGCAGAGGGTGGGCTGGGAGTAGCTGGACAAGGAGACAGACTGGAAACCAGTGTGCGGGGGAGAGAACACGCTCAGGGAGAGGGGAGAAAGCTAGAAGTAGCAACATTTGTGGGGGGCAGGGAGGGGGGTTGGTTTTGTTTTAGAAAAACTAACCTAAGCCATAGAATATCTCTTCCCTCTCATGTTTCCCTATCCCCCACACTTTTTCCTCCACTGATGCCCCAACATCTTTTTCTCACTTTCATGTTTCTTTGTCTGTCCTCCACATTCTATGCCCCTCCAAGTCTCCTTAACTCCTACTTCTCTGGCCGGTTTCCTTCTTATTCTCACACTCTTTCCCATGTCTCATCCAGTGCCTTCCCTTATTTCGAGCAAATGCTTTCTGTCTCTCTGAGGTTCATCACGAGCTCTTTCTTCCCCCAATCCTCTTATAAACCTGCACCAGAAGGGGAGTGCTTGAAGCCTCATCACTGCAACACCAGAAGTATGGAGTGCTTTGAGCCACCATTCCCTGCCACTTCACGGCTGCCAGCACACTCTCTTCCTTTGGGACCTTCTGTAGCTATTTATAAATAGGCATAAGAACACATACAGTGGAGAAAATGTATTAAACAAAAGCTTTATAAATAAATAAAAAGGACTAAAATTTTGACCACTGATCCCTTGGTGCAGGGTTTTCCCTAAGAGTCAGCAGCAGAGGTGGAGTTTGCTTAGAACCACTTTGGAACATTTAGACATCCATCAAAAATGTGCAGTTAACTATAGTATAGTTCTTATAACTCAAAACTCCTTAGGTGCAGGTTTGTTTATTTTCACCTTTAAATTCACTGCCCACTGCTATTAATATCTTTAGCCTCTAGAAGTCATAAATAGGAACAGCAGTATTAATTCTTAAATTTGTTAGCTCATATGAACTGGTAGAGCTAACAGAGAAAAAAACACAGCAAAACTAAACCAGACTAATGAATGAATTCACCAATTTCAATTCTAAATGAGTTGCCTCTCTCAAATTCCCTCAATCCTTTTATACTGGACTATTATTTGTATTTTTTTAATTCTTGGCCAGGCTGGTGTCTGCCTCAGGCTGATGTTTTTGGAAAACTTTTGCCTGAAAAGACTTAGTCCTCTCTCAATAAAACACCAAGCATAATCTCATATCCAATATGTGAAACCTCTGATTTTCTGCACTGGAGTGCAGTTCAGAAAAGAACACAAAATGCTTCAGCAATGTCTGAGAGTGAGGATAGGGAAAAAAATCATTGTTTTGCAATGTTTAAGAATTCTGGCAACTAACTCTTAGAGAAGCTATATGGCCTCCATGTTTTGGAGCAGGGACTTGAAATTTGAGAGAGAGTGACCTTTGCAGTAGGGAATGTCTTTTGCTGTTCTCATGATAATCCCCCCAACACTTGTCCAAGTTATAATCCTTTGGGGGAAAAAAATCAGTTTGTATATGCTTGGTAGAGACGACTTAGAATTTAGCAGCTAACCCATCCCCACAGACAATGGGACATGCTCCCCCTCAAGTCTAGAGGGGCTCAGAAGAACTCTTCCTATAATTGCTGCTCTGGGCCAGAGTGGGACAGGACACTGGAACTGAGAGCAGGGCGCCTGTCTCTTCTTTGTTCTCAGCAACTCCCCTGCTGGCACCCAGGCAACCTAGAGGAGGAAGGCGAGTGAACTGAACAGAGAGGAGAAAGTAAGGAGTACACTAGGACAAGGAGCCTGGTAAGAAGAAACTGTGACTGGGAGTTTGGCAGGGGGGACTGGGAGCTGGCAGGAACAGAGGAGGCTGGGCCTGGGTAGGCAAGGAGACTGGGACAATGAACCAGGACTAGAACAGGAAAAGGGATAGGTTGGAGGGGATGAGGCAGAAGAATTTGTGACCACTACAGCACACTCCTCTCCA
The DNA here is from genome assembly GCF_965152275.1 of Natator depressus. Classification (NCBI taxonomy): domain Eukaryota; kingdom Metazoa; phylum Chordata; order Testudines; family Cheloniidae; genus Natator; species Natator depressus. Next base: position 88,124,416 of record NC_134235.1, read on the forward strand.
GAGCCTGAAATAGAAAAATGTTACTTACCTGTATTGTAATTCTTGTTCTTTGAGATGTTGGTGCAGCCGTATGCTCTACTCAGGTGTTTGCACACACCCAGGGCACCAAAGCCAAAGAACTTTCCCTCGCAGTACCAATAGGGGTGGAACTCACACCCTGTGGCCCTCGCCCCTCTCTGGCTATTCAAGGGCAATGTTGTCCCAACCTTCCATAGCTCCTTTTCACCGAAAGTCAAGAGTAGAGACTCTGATGCAGAGCAGATGCAAGGTGGGTTATGAAACATGTCTGCATCCACATCTCAAAGAACAATAGTTAAAGTACTGGTAAGTAACCATCTTATTATTCAAGTGGTTGAAGACACATATTCCACTCAGGTGACTCACAAACAGTATTCGTAGGAGGTAGGGCTTGAAGTCTACTTAAAGAATGACTGCAGGTCTGCATTCCCAAATTTGCATCTGACCTAGACACAGTGGTAACCACATAGTACTTGGTTAAGGCTATGATATAGCCACAGATATTTTTAGTAAAAGTAATAGACAGATCACAGGCATTAAACAAAAATTCATGGCCGGTGAACTGTCCATGACTTATACTATAAATACCCCTGGCTAAATCTTAGGTGCTCTGGGGGACTCCGGGGCCCCGGGTGACGCTGCTGCTTGGGGGAGGGGGAGCTCTGCTGCTCAGGGTGGGGCAGCCGAGGGCCCTGCAGTTGCTCCAGGGGCAGGGGGCAGCCCAGACCTTGCGGCTGCTTGAGAGCAGCACCTGGGACTACTGCTACTCTGGTGTCCTCTGGGGCAAGCTGTCTGGGGCCACCTGAGCAGTGGCTGGCCCTGGGGCTGCCCCAGCTGCTTGGGTGGCCCTAGGGTCAGCCGCACTGCCACTGCAGAAGTCACGGAGGTGCTGGAAACTCACTGAATCCATGACTTCCGTGACAGATTTACCAAGCATAAGGCTGTGAGTCTACATATAGAAGACCAGGTAGCAGTCCTCCAAATGTCCAATATTGAGACATCACCGAAGAATGCTATCGGCGTTGCTTGGGCCCTCATTGAAAAAGCCTGTGGAGGTATGGTCTGAGCTACTTCATATGCTGAGGTAATACAGAAAGTTAACCTGCCGGAAATCTTTTGCAGAGAGGATGCCTGACCCTTCATTCAATCCACAAAGGAGACAAACAGACAAGGCAATGCCTGAAAAGACTTAGTCCTCTCTCAATAAAACACCAAGCATAATCTCATATCCAATATGTGAAACTGCTGATTTTCTGCATTGGAGTACACTTCAGAAAAGAACACTGGTGAGTAAATCATTTGGTTAAGATGAAACCACTTTAAACGAAAATTCTGGATGTGGCTGTAAGGCCAGTTTGTCTTTGATAAACTGTATGTATGGGGGCTCTGCCATCAAGGTCTTCAGCTTGCATACTGTCCTTACAGATGTCATAGCTGCACAGAAGGTGGTCTTCTGGCACAGGAGGGACATAGAACAGGTTGCCAGGGGCTTGAACGGAAGTCCCATAAGGGCAACTAAGATAGCATTAAGATCCCTCAAAGGAACCAGCTCTGTCACAGGAGGGTGGAGACGAATGACTCCTCTTAGAAATCTCACTACCATGGAGTTAGAGAAAACTGACTTCCCTTAGATGGGCAGATGACATGCCAAGAGCGTTGCTAAGTGTACTCTCAATGAGCTGAGTGAGAGACCAGAAGACAGAAGGTGTAACAAGTACTCCAAAATGTCTTGAAGGCAGGCCAGCATTGGCTAAGTTCCCCAAGCTAGCAACCAAACTGAAAATTGCTTCCACTTGTACAAATAAGTCACCCTAGTAGAGGGCTTCCTACTATTAAGCAACACCTATCAAGCAGCTTCCAAACTTCATTCTTCACCCTCATCTAGCATCCATGCCAAGAGAAGCAGAGTCGCAAGTGCTTGATCCAAAAGTCAACTGTGGTGCTGAATCAGTAGTTTGGGATAAAATGGAAGAGAGATGGGGGGTCAAGCTGATAGTTTGAGTAGACCAGAGAACGAACATTGTCCTATTCCACCTGGTGTGATGAGAATCAGTTTGGCAGGATCCAACTTCAGCTTGAGAATGACCCATGGGATGATGGGATTGGGGGAAAGATGTACATCAGAGCAGATTCCCAATTCAGGCTGAAGGCATTGGTTAAGGAGCTTGGACTGAGACCCACTTGAGAGCAAAATTGATGGCACTTCCAATTATCTCTCATTGCAAACAGGCTGATAATTAAAATACCTGGTCTGCAAAAATGGACCTCTGCACACTGGATTTCAGAGACCACTCGTGATTCTAAGAGAAATTCCTGCTGAGGTGATCTGCTCAGTGCTGAGTGCTCTCTGGACTCCAGATAAGTGAGCGGCTCTGGGAAGGATACTTTCCTTGATGTAGAAATGCCAGAACTTTATTGGCTCCTGACAAAGCTGGTCAGGGTGGGCTCCTTCCTCCTTGTTCACATAATACATCACAGTGGAATTGTTGGTGAGTATATGAACCTCTGAACCCCTGATGTGATCCCAAAAGGCATGGCATGCATTGCTCAGAGCTCCAGGACATTGATTTCGAGGGAAGCTCTCTCTACCAACCAGAAGCCCAGAATTTTTAATGTCCCTAGCTGTGCCTCCCAACTTATTGAGGAGGCATCAGTGACTCTAGTCCTGGTTGGTGTAGAATGAGCAAAGGGAATGCCCTGGCATACATTGATCTGAACTGCCCAGCACCTTCGGGCCCAGAGGCACTCAGACAAGCCTATCTAACGATTGGTAACTCAAATGATAGACCAACTTCTACCACACTTGAAAAGAATGAAGGCACAGTCTTAGCTGCTGGACTACATAACAGCATGCAGCCACATGGCTGAGAAACTTTAGGCATACACAGACCATAGTTGAAGGTTGAGCCTGAAGTGTCAGACAGAGGTGACAAATTGCTTAAAACCATTCAATGCTCTTGAATTCAAAGAACCTACTAGGGCCCTGTGACAGAGTGCTAGCTCGTTCTGGTCACTTAGGTAACTGAGTAACAGAGAAGATTACAGGCTTAATTGGAATCAATTAACCTTTTATGGTGGGGATTGTTGACACCTGGGGGAAATGGTTGGGCTAATGAAGTAATTAGCTCAATAAAAGTTGGAGATATGTAATTGGCAGGAAGTGAAAGGGGGAGCTCAGTGAGTGACCTCGGGGCTGGTGGAGCAAGCTCGTTGGAAGACTCCTCTTGACACATGCCTGTACTATATTCTGCAATACTTGGAATCTAAAGATTAAAGATACACGGGGGGGAAGGGGAGAGACTGTGTGTAGGATGTGAATAAGAGACCACCCAAATGGGTCAGGCAGTATTGCACTCCAGATAGCCGAGGGAGCCCCAGGGAGCCCTTTCGATTCCCCAGTGAACTTGATTTTTTGAGTTATTAACATCAACTTCCTTTTGTTCAGGATGAGACCCAGGTGATCAAACAAACAGTGTGAATTGGACATAAGTGAAGCCTTGTTTCCTGGAGTTGCCTCTCAGTCACCTATCAGGTATCAGAAGATATGAATTCCTCTTTTTCTCAGGTATACTGTCACTACCCTCATGCATTTTGTAAAAATGCAAAAAGCCGAGGACAAGCCAAAGGGAAGCACAGTGTACTGATATTATGATGCATTTTTAATTACATTATTACATACTATTTTTTCCACAGGACCTCAGCCTCATTCAGTGCACAAGATGGACCTGCTTTGAATGAATTAGGATTGTGTAGTGGAAGAGGCTGTTTGTTATTAATAGAACCCCTGCTTTATTTGTTGCAGAAATTGGAAGCTGCATAGTGGAATGAGCCAAGGGAATGCAGGAACAGAAAGGAGGATCTCATAGTTAAGGCAGTTGAGTACCTCCCTGGAAAACTGTATTTTATCTTTGCCTTTGCCACACAGTTCCTATACCCAAGATGTTCAACCCAATCTTTTTACATGTGGTCACTGATTGATTGTTCTTTGTTTTCTGGCTGCTACGCTGGAGAACCTGGGATCTGGTTAGCAGAAGTTTTGAGTACTCACAGCTGCAACGGAAGTGAATGCTTTGGACATATAAACCATGCTTTGGACATATAAAGCACTGTATAATGCTAAGTACTCTGAACAAAATCAGGTGTTAGGCATCTCAAATTGGGCACCCAATATGAGTGGGCAGTCTTCTTCTTCAATCTGTCTGTGCCTCTGATCCCCATCTGTAAAGTTCGGATAATACCACTCCCTCCCCTGACAGGGTGTTGTGAAGATAAATTCATTAATGTTTGTGACGCACTCAGACACTACAGTATTGAGCATCATAGAAAAGTCCATGAGGAAATTGTTAATTTTGTATTTGGAGCAGGGTTTGAATAGTGTGCAGTAATTCAAACCTAGGCCTACTCATTAAACAATGAGGAAAAAACTAAACTATTATTGAATAGTTGCTTATTAAGTGAACATCATCCATGCTGTGCACTGAACGAGGCAAGAGTCCTGTGAAAAAAATAGTATGTGATCATGTAATTAAAGACCATATCATAAGGCTTGCACACAAGGGCGATGAATTAAGGTTAATTCTGGCATCTGCTAACTTTTGAATACTTACATTGCAACTTTAATGTTCTTTTAACATAGTTTTTTGTGTGTAACATAACTATGTTTAGGAAGTCACTGGTGAAAAGTCATGTCATGCAGGTTAATAGATTAGAATAATAAAATGAACAGTGGAACTTATCTTGTCCTCACAGAAGTCAATGGGAGTTTTACACCTATGCTTAGCTCTCTACCTCTACAGCCACTTGGATTCATTTCAATGACTGGTTTCAAAAACCATGATAACAACAATGGTTACAAATGTCTACTAGTTTTTGGAGTCCAAACCAACTTAAGGTTCCTGTTCAGATTTGGTAGCCCCAAATTTTGCAGCCGAACTCACAGGAGAGGTCAGCTGCATGTGAGCCAAATCCAGAAAGCGGGCCTCTTTAAGATTTGGATCCAACTTGGAACACTACCGATGAAAGGGACGAAACAAAGCACATAAGATCCCACCCACCCCCCTCCAAAAAACCCAAACCAAAACAAAACTAAACCACCTGTGAAGTTTGGTACACCTTCATTAGTTTCATAGTTTTTGTATAGTTTTGTGAGGGGAGGGAGGGTTGGTTGGGGTTTTTTTTGTTTAGTTTGTTATTGGATTTGACTTCCTTCCTCACTCGGAAAAAAACAACCCTATATTAAATTATATAACATACAGAGACCAAAACCAGCTCAAGCAAACATTCTGTTGTTAGAGATTTTGAGCCAGTCATGTCACAAATCTTTCATTCTTCTGGCTTTATTCATTATTAACAGCTTATGCCTGAATTTCATTAATATGAGCATTAAAGGTTTGGGTTTGCTAGCATCTTTTAGGGCCTAACATACTATGTGCTCTAATCTCTTTGTATCCCATTTATACGCTAGTGTAATGCCATTATTGCTCTCCTGGCTTGCATCTGGGTGACATCTGAATCAGGACCTATGGGTTTCAAACGGAGAAAGTTGACGGTCTATTTTAAAGAGGGAATCATGTAATGTCTGAAGGCTGGTTTTACAGGCTGAATTGAACCTCGAAGAGAAGATCATGCCCCAGCTCTGACCTATGCCTGTTTTCCTGACTTGTGGTTCTGTGACCTCTGGAGTTGTAGACCAAAGAGAGAGAGGCTGCTGGGAAAGGAAGTGGCATAAGCGCAAGCCACTTTTCTCAACTGAGAGAGGCTTGGAGAGGCGCAACAGCAACCATCGCTGCTTGCTGGTAGGGCTTTCCACTGACTGAGGTACAAGCTGTAGTGGAGCTCCCAGCTAAGGAAGGTGCCCAAGGAGGAGATGTGCTTAAGTCGTCTGTGGAAGTGGCCACAGAGGCAAACATAGTAAGTAGCCTTAAGAAAAGATTGTCTAAGCAACCATTGGCTTCACTGTTTATAGTCTCTAGGCTGGAGCCCATGGTAGAGGGAAAGGACAGTCTCCTCTACCACAATGAAGTGGTTCTTAATCCTGTATCATCAAGGTTGAATCCAAGATGAAAGAGGAGGTTTGTACAGACCCAGGAGAGATGGCTGTGGCCCAGAGAATGAGGAATTGAGCAAATGATGGTTTTGTTGGGTTGTGTTTGCTTGTGAGATTTTTATATATCCTGGAAGGGATGGATTTGTTAGGTGGTTGGAGGGCTAAACTATTCTCCCAAAAGAGGAAAGCCAACGCACAGAGGGGGAAAAACCGAAGCAGTGGAAGAGATAGGTATCATGGTTTCAGGGCAACTGCACCTATGTTCCCTCATCATGGTCCTTCAAGGGTACCCACAGTAGGGTCCTGGCTCCTCACCCATTACCTCTCGTACATGGAAATCCAAGTCTCTTCTTCCTGACCAGGGAATCTGTAAGGCTTCACAGTTCCCTATGATATCCCCAGCAAAGTCAGACTGCCTAAAAGGCCAGCAGCCTATGCTTTGCTTTCTCTCCAGAGACTTTGAAGAGCTGTAATTGCCAGCAGCTAAGTTACCAAATAGCTGTTTCAAAGCAAGCACATTTATTCTTAAGGAGAAAGCATTACAGAGAAAATATTAAAAACAAAAAGAGAATCTTAAAAAAAAACCCACACGCCTTACTAGAGATCACCACCAACTCCAGCCTTGAGCTTTGGTGGGTATCAGTCCTTCAAAACCCACTTCTGGGTTTCCACATGGTTACAAGTTCATAACAGTGTGAGATTCAGAACCAGAACCCCATGTGGGCAGATAAACCATTTCTTTATACACTTTGGGCCTTTGATCGCTAGTCTTCAGGAAAAGTTAATCAGCAGTTAATGACTCACTCCTCAGGACATAGTTTCAAAAGACTGCTTTTGCATAACTAGAGGTGAGGAATTTGCATTAACCTCTCCCTAGGATTCCCCAGGAATTCACTTCACACATTATCCCAAAAGTCCATTCTCATCCAGCACATTGTTCACTACTATCCTTTGAATCCCCACATCTCATACTTGTCACATCTCTCCCCTCAAAAGGTTAAATACAATCCCAGCCTACAATAATCCATAAACTATTCATTTAATACAATGTACCCTGAAGATACTTAAACTTAATTCAATAAGGTATCCTAAAGATATGGCAGGACATTGCCATATCTGTCACACCAAGTAACTCTCACACAGGTGGCTATAACATCCTTCCCATTATTCTTTCTGTAATGCCAACTGTCTATACTGTGGGCCAGCATTTCTGAAACTGGGGTCCATAAGTCTGGGGGCCGCACTGATCAACTCCTCCCTCTCCCTCCCACATCTCCTGCATGCCAAGGAACAGCTGTTCAGCGGCACGCAGGAGGCGCTAGGAGGGATGGGGAGGAGTAGGGATGGGATACGCTCAGGGAGGGGGTGGAGTGGGGGTGAGGCCTTGGCCTGGGGGTCTGCAAAACATTTTAAATCAAAGGGGGGGGCCCTCAGGTTGCTAAAGTTTGGGAACCACTGCTATAGGTGTCTTCTTCTGTTGCTTGATTTGCTCATCATTATTTCTCTCCTCCATCTCCTGCCCTTTTACTTCATTGATTTCAATGATCATTTTCTGCAGTTCACTTTTAAGTAAAGTCCATGCATGAGTTGACATTAGAGACATTGCAGAGGCAATAGATGTTTAGAAATGCAGCCAATTCACCGACCAGTCCATGTTGTAGTGATACTAGGCCTTGTGCTAGGTCTTGTTACTATGCTGCTGCTACTAGTGTTTTGGGGTTCTACTTGTATGAATAGAGTTCACCCACCACTTACTTCACTTGCTCTACAATTCAATCTAAGCAAAAAGCATTCCGGTTATTTTTTGTTAGTTCAATGCCAGTGGGAAAAGCAGATAAATTAAACAACTTCCAGGTGCCAAGTGATCACCACAGTTACACTTTTAAAGTTCACATTGCAACATGCTCAATTACAACAGGATGTTTCTTTTGGTAGTTTCATTTTTAACTAAAATTACTCTACTGCAGCCAACATTCCTTTTTACTCCTTTTTCAGGTGTGCTCTCTCCTCTTTGTGTATGTTGGATGTTATGTCACTGTACATTTTTGCAGAGGAGGGGTTCTCATACTTTGTTCTCAGATCAGTCACAGAGCAATTAATGGTCATTGATGAGCATTCACAGAAAACTATTTCCCATGAATGTCTTTATAGGAAATACTGTACAATACTGCACAGATTGCCAAATTATAGCAATGTGTGTGTATCCCAAAATACTTTTAAAAGGCACCATGTTGCATGAGCCTTCCTGCACTTTTTAGAGCAGGAGTTGCAGCAGAGTGAGTTGTTACTAGGGATTGATTTTAGGATGATCAGATTTCCTGGTCACAGACCAAAGTCTAGCAATTAGTCAGACAGTCACAAGCAGCACCAGCTGTAATTAATTTCCTTTTCTCATACAGAGGGAATACCAAGTACCCAGCTGCTATTGCCTAGGCCTTTTCCACATAGCAACTGTCTCTTCACCTTGACCCAGGTCTGGAGTTCTCAAATCCTCTTCTTCCTCACTGAATGCCAGTGCCACCAGAACTCATCTACTCATTCTCCCTTCAGCTCCAGTAACCAGCAAGGAGCACCATTCCTCGCTCCTTTGGCACCAGCCAGAACCTGACCTGCTCAGGCCCTGCAATTCCTTTTATACGAGACTCTGGTCTCTGATTGGCTGCTTCTGTGCAGCCTTTCTAGGCAGGCCTGGAGGACCCACCTCCTCTGCTCCTTCCTGAGGCAGGGTGTAGTAGGACCGCAGGGCCTCCAACATGGGGCCTCAAAGGGCTAGGTACATCCCATCACATTCCCTTTTACATGTTTTTAAATGTAGTAGTGTCATTATGCATAATATTTTAGCTGGCACCAATTGTGCAGTCCTACACTGGACCTGACCATTCCTCTCCAGTAGAACCAAGAGATGGGTAACTGCTGCTCTTCCCCAAAGGCCCTCAATTGTGGGGTCTTACAAGGATTAATACTGCCACCCCTTCTCTTTAATATCTATGAGACCAGTTAGAGAAATAATGAGATGTCTTGGGCTCCGCTACCAACAATACGCTGATGACATCCAAATGTATCTCATTATCCATTGACATACCCATGAGCACTGCTTAGGTGTCACATTTTCCACGAGAGATCAGCTTCTTGAGGAAAAGCAACTGGCTCAAACTTAACCTAGGACAGACTTAAGTGATGGCTGACAGTAGAGGAAATGCTTTGAAGAATTATCAAGATATTACCTCTCCCCATACAAGGTAATCTTCAGCAATGTTTAAATTGAATAAGAGTATCTTATTTCTAGTTTACAAATGATTAACTAGTGGGCATGTTAGTGTTTTATTTGTCATTATGGGAGCTTTACAACTTTCTTTGAAGCATTTAAACTTGCTTTTGCGAGACAGGATACTGAACTAGGCTAGTGACCTGATCCAGTATGACATTTCTTATGTTCCTAATGCACAGGACTGTTCATATATTCTATAGAGACAATGTGGGTAAGGTAATATCTTTTATTGGACCAACTCCTGTTGGTGAGAGAGACAAGCTTTCAAGCTACACAGAGTTTCTCTCTCACCAACAGAAGTTGGTCCAATAAAAGATATTACCTCACCCACTTTGTCTCTAAGAGGGCTCTATTCTGAAGTATGTGCCCTCTCTAAATTAAGTACTACAAAATTCATTGTGTGACCATCATTTTCCCTCCATGTTCTGCACTAGCTCCCAATCAGCTTCTGGGTGCAACTCACAATATACTGGGTAGTAACCTCTGAAGCCCTGAATAGCCTGGGTCATGGCTCTGTTCGTGACTGTCTCTTCCAATAGGTCCGATCACATCAATTACCACTAACAGACACCTTTTCCTTCTGTCCCCACAACGGAACGCCAGAGGGTAAGCACCAGGCTGTGCTCAGTGGGGGGGCTAAAACATGCTCCCTCATGTTCCAGACTATTGAGCTGATGTACATGGCAGAGACAGTGCTGGGTTTGATCTGTGACATGGATCAGCTACAGGTGTTTCTTTTATTTGTCTAATTTGTGCCCAGATGTGATGATGGCGCCCAGATTAAATATTTTTAAAAATGAATCCCTCTTCCTTTCCCCACTAAACACAACTTGAATTCACCCTGTGTGGAGAATTGCCACAGTTACCATTAGACATAGGTCCAAATCCCTTCAAACATGGGGAAACTGACTCTGAAACCAGAAGTGAACTTTGTGACTAAGGCGTCTCTTGGTTATAAGAGCACAACTAGAAAACAAATCACTGGTATTTCTGCATTTGCAGTATCCTCTCTTCAAAGGAAGAAAAAATATTCAAACACAATGGATGAAATCCTGACCCCATGCAAGTCAATGTCAAAATTCCCATTTTCTTCAATGGGAAGAGGATTTCAACTAGGGTGACCAGATAGCAAGTGTGAAAAATCGGGACAGGGGTGGGGGGGTAATTGGCACCTATATAAGAAAAAGCCCCAAATATCGGGACTGTCCCTATAAAATCGGGACATCTGGTCACCCTAATTTCAACCTATGTTTTTATATGTATAAAGAGCTAAATAACCACCATAGCAACTAAACAGTACATCAGGTAAGAGTCAATTATAAAGCATTCAATGTACAAGAGTCCCACCTCATATTCAGCTATAGTTTTGAACCACATTAACCCGCACACAAGGCCTCAAAGAAGAAATAGTTTTGCTTCAAATCTGTGTATGTCGAGAACTTTGCCCTGAACACAGCCAAAGTACTACATTTGTAACACTTCAAATTACAGATGAGCCTGAAACAGAACAAAGGATCTTAATTCCCCCCCACCCCCTGAACTGTGGGGAGTTTCAGATCAGAACTCCACAGCTTGAGATCACTCCTTTATATCTGTTAACTTATTTATTTTTATTTGTAACAAAGTTGGCTAAACTACCTTTACACAGATTCAGTTTAAAGAGATCCAACCATATTGTTTCTGGATAGTTTTCTTCCCATTCATGTTGAAGCTGGACCTCTGGAAAGCAAAGCCCACTCTAAAATGCAGCGTTTTCACCACTGTTCATATTACCAGCACCATATAACTGATTACTTGGGTAGCTGGCATTGTAAAATGTGCGATTTTACACCCAAAATATTTTCCTAAATGAGCATAACTCATGGAAACATGTATCCTATGTGAATATTCACATATCATGCATATATAGTGTTTAGCTTAATGGGCCCCTGGTCCTGGTTGAGGCCTTAGGTTGCTACCAGAGCATAAATTAATTATACTGTAATCTATATTTACTTAGCCTGTTTTCATGAACATTGTTGATATTCACTGTGTTTGGTTTTGATAAACAATCCAATCAAATCAAAGTTATTTTTTAAAAATAAACTGACTATTCGCTCAGCTTTCCTAAATTAAACGATGTGTCAATTCTAAGGCCAGAAGGCACCACTGTGAGTATCTAGTCTGACCTCCTGCACAGCACAGACCATAGGGCCCAGGATTACAGAGTCTCTACTTCCCTCTTCAGTCAGCAAAGAACTGTGAAACCCATTAGCACAGTGTGCATCTCATCTCCCCTCTAGTGGGCAATCCACTCAGAGGCTGACAACCTACCATTGCTACTCATTACTCTGATAGGGTGCATCTACACTTCAAGCTAGGGGTTTGATTCCCAGCTCAGAGACACATACTCATGCCAACTCTCATCAAGCTAATGAACTAAAAATGGCATGTAGCTGCCATGGCAGGAGCAGCAGCATAGTGCCTAGGGTCTCAGATGGGTATGTCCTTGGAGCAGCTAGCTTGTCCCACCACTCACATTGTTGCAGCTACTCTCTATTTTTCATGTGGTAGCTCAATGAGAGCTAGCAGAAATATGTCTCATTAAGCTGAGCGTCACACTCCAGCTTGAAATGTAGTCGTACCTTAAGTTCAAATGGTAGAGGTCTTGTATTATTGTGAAGGTCCAGACCTGCTGATAACTCAAGTTGGGGGTCAACATGGCATCACATGATAGAATTTCTGTTTCTTTCCATGTATTTTTTTTAATTAGGCTGTCACATTAAAAAAAAAATCTACATTAAGAGAATGTTAAGTTTACAAAGTCAAACACTCAAAAGTTAGGAAATACCAGAATTAAGGTTGTCCCTTGCAACCAGAGTTCATCCACATTGTTGTCTATATGGGGATTTAGGTTGGCTTAAATAATCTGGTTGGGGTGTGGATTTTTCACACCCCTGACCAATGTAGTTACACCAACCTCATTTTCTAGTGTAGACCTGGCCTAAGGCGACTCACGCTGTCACAAAGGCCGCTGCCTCATTTGTTGCAGAAGTTAGTGCATAAGGAATGAGGCAGGAAACTGGAGGAGGAGAAAGGAAAGTCTCATTGTTAAGAAAGTTGAATCCCTCCCTGGAGAACTGGACACTTTGCCACAGACTGCCAAGCAAGTCCCTTAACCCAGACATTTCACAGGGGGTCACTAATTGTGTGTTCCCATTTTTCTGGTTTCCTAGTGTGAGACATCTGTGGCTGGATTTGCTGAAGTGCTGAGCACTCACTACTGCCACTGAAATCAACAGAAGCTGTTCTTTGAATGTATAAAGTGCTGTATAATGCTAAGTACTCTGAAAAATCAGGCCCTAGGTGTCTCAAGTTGTACCCATTAATCTTGGGTGCCTTTTTTGACCTTAGTCTCTCTGTACCTCTGTCCCCCATTTGTGAAATGGAAATAATACCACCCCCTCACCTCAGAAGAGTGTTGTGATGATTAACTAACAAATGTTTGTGAAACACTCAGATACTGTAGTGACGAGTGTCATAGAAAAGCCCAGGAAATTAATAATTCAGTCTTCAGAGCAGGGATTAAAAACAAGACGTAGATCCACATACTGAACAAGAAAAAAAAATTGAATATGTGCTCCTTCAGTGAGCACCGTCTGTCTTGTGCAATGAATTAGGCAGGTAGTATGTGCTCACGTAATTAAAGATTATCATAATACATATGCAAAAGGAGCCCAAATTAAAGTTGCACGTGCAACCTTACTTTTGGTATTTCTTAACTTCTGCACGCTTGATTTCGCAATCTTAATAATGATTTTAAATGTAGGGGGTTTTATTAATTGATATAACATTATATATAATACCATCTCCTGTTGCTCTACAGAACATCTGCTCTGAGGATTTGAAAGGGGTATGACTCTTTTGCCTATAAAGCATCATTTCATTTCCACTGATGGCAGCGTCAGCAGAGGGGCCAGTGATTAAGGACCTGATCAAAAGTAATGATGAAGTAATATAGAGTTAACTGGGCTTTGGATCAGACCTTAAGTAGGCACAGAGTCTGAACTACCTTGTAATTCTAGAGATGCTCTCTCCAGAACAGGGCAGAGGCACATTGGCAGGGTGGTGCATGAACGTATGCACTGACATTGTTTATCAAAGAACAGGTATACACTGGGCAAAGGACCTTAATTTCTAGGATGATACTTTCTAGGACTGTCAGTATGGCATAGTTCAAAGGCATTAAATTCACATTTTTGTTTCCTAAAAAAAAAAATTAAAAGAGAGCTGGACACTAAATTAGAAGGAAGAGCATACAGCCCAGATATGCTGCACCAAGAAGTATATGTTAAGATTAATCTGCATTTAAAGTGGCGGATTGGGTTCAAGTTTGGGAAGGTATGAGAATGAAGAAGGAAAACAGCCAGGAAGCAGAACTGATAAAGATGGAAATTTGTTAATTAATGAAAATAAAATCATTTTCCAACTCTTAAATTTGTAACTCCAATAGTTAATTTGATTCTGACATATATTTTGGTGAGCAATGGGTCCGTCCTTAAAACAGTCTTTGATTTGTTTCCTCTCTCTTTAAACCACAGTTTCCACTGCTCACTGTCTTGGGTCCATTACGTCTATTTTCTCATCTCAGTTGACACTACTATGTTAATTATGAGCAAGTGATGGCTTTATGGTTGCTTCTCATTTCTCTGTTTGAAGAGAAGATGGCCATAAGCTTTGGACTTCTTCAGACTTGCTCTAGAAAACCGACAACATTCAACCCTACTGGATATGTAGAAATCCCTTGAGGGGTCGAGCACGTCTGAGGGTGACACTGCTTTCAAAGAGCTGTGGAAAGCTATTAACAATATGCAGCTTTTACAGATAAAATGCAATAAACCCAGCTGTGACCTGCAAGCAAGAATACTGTAGTATATGCTTGTGCCTCTCGTATTACATAAGTGAAACATTATTCTTGACCTTGACTCTATTTAGCTGGTTGGAGGTTGGACTAATCTTGTGAGTGTTTGAAGACTTGCCCATTATTGTACCGGGGAGCCAAAAGTGGGAGTGGAAGCATCTTATCTAAGTGTATTTCCTGGTTCATGTCCTATCTCTGAGGAGTTGCTGTCTGAATGCCTCATGACTGGATAAATTCCAGACAGCACAGCTCCTGGAGACACAATTGTTGAATTTGCTGAGCTTTGTTTAACTGTATTCTTTTCTGCTCAATTCAATGAGGAAGAACGTTGGGGGCTGGTGACACATATATTTTTAAAAAATAAAGAAATGGGTAGATCTCACCTTCCTTATTTGCAGAGTCTGTTAACTTAGCTGTTTCTGTCTGTCTCTATGGTAGTCACTACTGTGCAGACAGCCATTGTCTTCTTTCACTAGCATATTATTCACAAGCACAATCGATTGTTTTAATTTTCAATGTATAAGTACATTTTTGGTTGTTCTTGTTTAATAGATGGCTTAAAATACTGGTATGCACACAATGTAACAAGCAAATTCAGCACTCCTGAACAATGGAAAGCACACTTGTATTTTTTCCACTTTCACTGATATTCATATATAATGCCAGGAAGTTGGTGGACTCATCAAAACATAAATAAGACAAGAAGGACTGAGCAAGGCCAGAAGGATTATTTTGGAGGCAGTGTTTTCCAGAAGGATATAAGATCCTGGTCACCACTAGCTGAGAAGTACGTTGTTCATGGAAAATAAAACATCTTACATTTATACAACACCCTTCACATTTGGGGCTTCCAAAGTCCTTTACAAGCTGGCATATAAGGAACACTTCATTCACAAGGGCCAGTCTAGGCAATCCTGCAAAACCTATAGCCCTGCAAGATAGTAGGAGCAGGAGGGGCCCGACCCAGGTAAAGGTAGAAATGCTAGCATATTTACTGATCTTGCTCTACTGTCCCATTGCATGGATTACAAGCTCTTCTGTGCTGATACAGCTCTGTAGAGATAATAACTTGAGCTCCCTGCATTGGTCAGGGCAGCTGTCCCTTGTGGGTGTCCCTGACTGTGAGAATCCACCTACCAAGTCCTTAGCATTATATAGGAATAGTGTTCTTCCCCTAACTCCCTGCACTAGCTTCTGAAGGAGACATTGTCTCCAAAATTATGCTTCTGTTTTCACTCAGTCCCTCTAGACTTTATAATTTGATGTTCCTATCAAGTCTATAGGCTTTAAAAACAGAATAGAAATGAACTGTGTAATAAATAAACCCACTGTAGGCTGCTGACCTGTCCCCTAGTACATGCAGGACTCACTGTCACATCCAGAGTCCTTCAGGGCACCATTTTATTCTTCACACATAAAACTTATCCAGATCACCACAACAAATCAGTTCCCCTGCCCACCATGGGCTGCAGCTCCCAGAGGCTTTCCCCTTGGCCCTTCTCAGTGCTGAAAGGAGGACATACCCTTCCTTTCAATCTCCCTACTGCAGGAGCCCATCTCTCTCATGCAGCTGAGATCGCTCAACCTTTTATAGACCGGACCCCTTCCCAGCTGGGTCTGATAATCAAAAGGGGGAGGCCAACCAGTTACATACACCTTCCATACACCAGTCCTATAAATCTTTGCGCAAACACACATACCCCAGTGCTGTGTTATTTACAGCTGGCCCCTGCAACCCCTTTATCCTTGTTATGGCAAAGGAAGTAGGGCTTGTGGCAGGGGTAGAGTTTCACCCTGAATCTTAGAAATTGGCATGGGGATGGGGGCAACTGAATGGTTTTGCAGCAAGGGGCCCTAGAGTTCCTTGAATCAGCCCTGCCACCTGCTCCTAGGATGAAACACAGCTTCAGTAAGCACAACATGTTGGTACAGGAACAAGAATATCATACCCATTTGAGACTACAGGGGCAATTTTTAAATAAGCTGAATATAATGACACAAGTTGAAATTTGGCCAAAATACTAGTGTTAACACCAGTGCTATTGCAAAAAGTGCCATGGCATCGTTAGTCATCACCAGTGATCTCTTTTATGTCTCAGCCAAAAGATGGCACCATTAGCAAGACAGTGCCCTTCTAAAAATCATACATTAGTTGTGTTTTAGCTCTCAGGGAAGAGGGCCACCTATTGAATCACCACCCACACCACTATCTGTACCTGTTCCTCAGAGCCCTTGCACTTAAGCATCAATGCAACCTAATGATATTTACTTTGAGAGATCTGATGGGATTACACCAGAAGACAGCATGCCCGAAAGCCATATATATTGCCTCTTCCTGAAGGACACATAATACCTGTGTGGGTCAATGATGCCTACAAATAACATGACTATGGTTAAGCAACTACTTATCACACCAATCAGTATTTGTCTCATTGCTTTCTTGTACTTCCCGTCTGTTTGAATAAACCTTTTTGTATCACATTTTATATTAGATTGTAAACTTTTGGGGGGACGTACCCTCATGTATTTGTGCTGCACCTAGCACAATGGGGCCCTGATGCATGCCTGGATCCTAGGCACTACTGCAATGTAAATGGTTAATAATAAATAATAATAACAACGATTTAGAAGACTCAGAACAGTATGAAAAATTCACTCCTTCAGCAAAAATGTATGAAAGCCTATTCAGAGATTCAATGAATATCAAAGTATCTTGCAGTCGCATTGCAAATCTTAGAAAACAGTCTGTGCTACCACGTAAACTGCCTTTGCCTCTCTCTGGTCACACAAAACTATATCAGATCTATATAAGAACATATCATAAGAACTTCAGAACGGCCATACTGGGTCAGACCAAAGGTCCATCTAGCCCAGTATCCTGTCTTCCGACAGTGGCCAATGCCAGGTGCTTCAGAGGGTTTTGAAAGTAAACTTCAAGCCTGGCAATTTTTTAATATAAAAACTTTAGGGCCCAGTTCTGTTCCTTTTGAAGGTAAGAGTAAAATTCCCATTGACTCCAATGAGAACAAGACTGAGCCTTTATACTGGAATGTATTTAACCATTAAACTTTTATAAGGTTATACTGAGTAAAATGAATGGAGTTTTCTCTGAATTTGAAAAATTAAACATTTGCATGTACTTCTTTGTATGGGCTGATGCCATATGACTTTCAGTTGACTTTCTTTCAGTTTCTTTCCAAAAGAAAAGAACACAAAAAAGGAAATATAAAATACATATGTACATAGTACACAGCCATCTCTCTCCTATAATCATTAATAGTCCTATTCAACATAGGGACTTTTTCTAGCTACCATAAATGGACAGGTTAAGTATTTCAGCATCAATTTCTCTCTAAACTGCATCACTTATGAGATATAGAAATTCTTTTATCTCTGCAATATTTAGACATAATGGGGAGACTGACACACAAAATGACCACCTAAGAATGACCCTACATTTCTTAAAAACATTTACACCTTACCATCATTTTTATATAAGAATACCATTATCTGTATGCTGTTTTATATCTACATTGTAGATACTATGAAACCTTTAAAAATGCAAACTTATTCCACTGAGCAGTGCCTAAAGGAAAAAAGTGTGTGAATGCAAGCATTTTTACTTATCACAGAATCAATGACCTTGGTTAAAGTGTGTGAGTGGATTTGCTGTGCATTTTTTCCATCAAAGTGAAAAATAAATCTACCCTAGGCAGGTCCACTTCCTTAAAAGTATATTATTGTTTCACCTCACTGCACCATATCATCTGGGGAGGACTGAAGGAAAGAGGGGCATGCTGAGAAGGATTCAGGATCTGTTCTCAAAATGCAAATTCTGGTACTCTACTTTACAAGTAGACAGCCAACAATCCGATATCTCTGGCAAAGTCTTGCTGGCTTGTCTTAGCCCTGGTCTACACTAGGAGTTGAGGTTGAATTTAGCATTAAATCGATTTAACCCTGCACCCGTCCACATGATGAAGCCCTTTTTTGCGACTTAAAGGGCTCTTAAAATCGATTTCCTTACTCCACCCCGACAAGGGGATTAGTGCTGAAATCGGCCTTGCCGGGTCGAATTTAGGGTACTGTGGATGCAATTAGACAGTATTGGCCTCTGGGAGCCATCCCAGAGTGCTCTATTGTGACTGCTCTGGACAGCACTCTCAACTCAGATGCACTGGCCAGGTAGACAGGAAAAGGCCCGCAAACTTTTGAATTTCAATTTCCTGTTTGCATGGTCACCTGCAGCTTGCCATGCTGGCCAGAGCTCATCAGCAGAGATGACCATGCAGAGTTCATCAGCACAGGTGACCATGATGGAGTCCCAGAATCGCAAAAGAGCTCCAGCATGGACTGAACGGGAGGTACGGGATCTGATCGCTGTATGGGGAGAGGAATCCGTGCTATCAGAACGCCGTTCCAGTTTTCGAAATGCCAAAACATTTGTCAAAATCTCCCAGGGCATGAAGGACAGAGGGCATAACAGGGACCCGAAGCAGTGCCACGTGAAACTTAAGGAGCTGAGGCAAGCCTACCAGAAAACCAGAGAGGCAAATGGCCACTCCGGGTCAGAGCCCCAAACATGCCGCTTCTATGACGAGCTGCATGCCATTTTAGGGGGTTCAGCCACCACTACCCCAGCCGTGTTGTTTGACTCCTTCAATGGAGACGGAGGCAACAGAGAAGCAGGTTTTGGGGACGAGGAAGATGATGATGTTGAGGTTGTAGATAGCTCACAGTAAGCAAGCGGAGAAACCGGTTTTCCCGACAGCCAGGAACTGTTTCTCACCCTGGACCTGGAGCCAGTACCCCCCCGAACCCACCTAAGGCTGCCTCCCAGACCCGCCAGGCGGAGAAGGGACCTCTGGTGAGTGTACCTTTTAAAATACTATACATGGTTTAAAAGCAAGCACGTTTAATGATTAATTTGCCCTGGCATTTGTGGCTCTCCTGCATGTACTCCCAAAGCCTTTGCAAAAGGTTTCTGGGGAGGGCAGCCTTATTCCATCCACCATGGTAGGACACTTTACCACTCCAGGCCAGTAGTACGTATTTGGGAATCACTGTAGAACAAAGCATTGCAGTGTATGTTTGCTGGCATTCAAACAACATCCGTTCTTTATCTCTCTGTGTTATCCTCAGGAGAGAGTGATAGCATTCATGGTCACCTGGTTGAAATAGGGTGCTTTTCTTAAGGGGACATTCAGAGGTGCCCATTCCTGCTGGGCTGTTTGCCTGTGGCTGAACAGAAATGTTCCCCGCTGTTAGCCACGGGGAGGGATGAGGGGCTAGCTACGTGGTGGGGGGAGGCAAAATGCGACCTTGGAACGAAAGCACATGTGCTGTGTATGTAATGTTAACTGCAAGTTTTACCATGAAAGAGTGTACCCATTATTCTATAAAATGTGACTTTTTAAATACCACTGTCCCTTCTTTTTTCTCCACCAGCTGCATGTGTTTCAAGGATCACAGGATCTTCTCCTTCCCAGAGGCTAGTGAAGATTAGAAGGTGAAAAAAACGCACTCGTGATGAAATGTTCTCTGAGCTCATGCTGTCCTCCCACACTGACAGAGCACAGACGAATGCGTGGAGGCAGACAATGTCAGAGTGCAGGAAAGCACAAAATGACTGGGAGGAGAGGTGGTGGGCTGAGGAGAGTAAGTGGCAGGCTGAAGAAAGGGCTGAAGCTCAAAAGGTGGCGGCAGCATGATGAGAGGAGGCAGAATTCAATGCTGAGGCTGCTGGAGGATCAAACTAATGCACTCCAGCGTATGGTTGAGCTGCAGGAAAGGCAGCAGGAGCACAGACCGCCACTACAGACCCTGTGTAACCAACCACCCTCCTCCCCAAGTTCCATAGCCTCCTCACCCAGATGCCCAAGAACGCAGTGGGGGGGCCTCCGGCCACCCAACTACTCCACCCCAGAGGATTGCCCAAGCAACAAAAGGCTGGCATTCAATACGTTTTAAAGTTTTAAACTTTTAAACTGCTGTGTGTCCTTGTCCTTCCCTCCTCCACCACCCCTCCTGGTGCTTCTCTCCTCCACCACCCCTCCCAGGCTACCTTGGCAGTTATCCCCCCTATTTGTGTGATGAATGAATAAAGAATGCATGAATGTGAAGCAACAATGACTTTATTGCCTCTGCAAGTGGTGATCGAAGGGAGGAGGGGAGGGTGCTTAGCTTACAGGGAAGTAGAGTGAACCAAGGGGCGGGGGGTTTCATCAAGGAGAAACAAACAGAACTTTCACACCATAGCCTGGCCAGTCATGAAACTGGTCTTCAAAGCTTCTCTAATGCGCACCGCGCCCTCCTGTGCTCTTCTAACCGCCCTGGTGTCTGGCTGCGCATAACCAGCGGCCAGGCGATTTGCCTCAACCTCCCACTGGGAATCGTCCCAGACCTGCAACACTATGCTGGCCCACCAGTCTGTGCTTGTTTCCTGGGCCCAGAATCGGCGTTCCACGGCATGAACCTGTCCCACTAGCACCATGATGCCTACGTTGCCAGGGCCCATGCTTTGAGAGAAGTCTGTGTCCATGTCCTCATCACTCTCGTCACCGCGCTGACGTCGCCTACTTGCCCGGTTTCGCTTTGCCAGGTTCTGGTGCTGCATATACTGCTGGATAATCCGTGTGGTGTTTAATGTGCTCCTAATTGCCAAAGTGATCTGAGCGGGCTCCATGCTTGCCGTGGTGTGGCGTCTGCACAGAAAAAAGGCGCAGAACGATTGTCTGCTGTTGCCCTGACAGAGGGAGGGGCGACTGACGACATGGCTTACAGGGTTGGCTTACAGAGAATTAAAATCAACAAAGGGGGTGGCTTTACATCAAGGAGAAACAAAAACAACTATCACACAGAATGGCCCCCTCAAGGATTGAACTCAAAACCCTGGGTTTAGCAGGCCAATGCTCAACCCACTAAGCTATCCCTCCCTCTTGTATTTCAGGCAGGACTTCATGGAGGGAGGGGGGAGCAAATGAATACAAAACAAATCTGGTCTATTTCTTGTTTTGATCCACTCCATCTATCTTTTACATCTTTGGCTGGCAGCAGACGGTGCAGAAGGACTGCAAGCCATCCACATCTCTTGGCTGCTCGGCAGAAGATGGTACAATAGGACTGCTAGCCATCCATATTTCCTGCCTGCTCACCATAAGGTGGTACAATAGGACTGCCTGAAGGACTAAAGAGAAAAGAATGTGAACCAGTCACTCCCTGATCTGCACAAGCTGGCAACTGACAAGAATGACCCTCATTTGTGTGGTCGAGTCATTCCTAATTTAGTCCCTGCACCCACGTCTGCCCAGGCGCTCCTGACCGATGCGGCCAGGAGCACCTCGGACATGACGATGACGGCTACCAGTCCTATTGTACTGTCTGCTGCCACAAGGCAATGGGTTGCTGCTGCTGTGTAGCAATGCAGTACCATGTCTGCCAGCATCCAGGAGGTATACGGTGACAGTGAGCTGAGCGGGCTCCATGCTTGCCGTGGTATGGCGTCTGCACAGGTAACTCAGGAAAAAAGGCACGAAACGATTGTCTGCCCTTGCATTCACAGAGGGAGGGAGAGAAGGAGGGCCTGATGACATGTACCCAGAACCACCCGCGACAATGTTTTTTGCCCCATCAGGCATTGGGATCTCAACCCAGAATTCCAATGGGCAGCGGAGACTGCGGGAACTGTGGGATAGCTACCCACAGTGCAACACTCCGGAAGTCGACGCTAGCCTCGGTACTGTGGAAGCACTCCGCTGAGTTAATGCACTTCATGCACTTAGAGCATTTGGTGTGGGGACACACACAATCGACTATATAAAAACGATTTCTAAAAAACCGACTTCTATAAATTCGACCTAATTTCGTAGTGTAGACATACCCTTATACTTAGATAACAATCAGACCTTTGATTTACTTAAATTGTTTTACATCACCCCTGTTCCTGGGACATAGCATCTAGTTTGGTTGTAAAAGCTGTCAGCTAAAGTTCCTAATGGGTCAGCCACAGAAGTGTAGGTTGGGGTGGCTTGCTAGCCGCCAACCCTATCTCATCCTGACCTTTGAGCTGATAAAGAACTATATGTGTATGCACTGACCAGAAGCATTCATAAAGAATTAAGACAATATAAGGTGTTAATCTCTGTTCTAGGTTTGCTTTCTAAATATCTTGTGAGCTATTGACAGCACCTTGGATTAACAGAAAACTGAATTTCTCCATCTTGTTCCTCTATCCAGAACATTCCGCTCCCTCAACTAGATTTGAATCTAATTTCTTTTACTTTAAATGTACCAGTCCCTTATTGCTTTTCTTACAAATTTCACATTCTGAACCTTTAATTAAAGGTAAAATAAACAATATATTGCCCTTCAAACTGTATTCAGTTTTACATATTTTACTGTGAATACACTGGATTTCTAAATGCCATGGTTCTATTGCAATTAATACCTGCTTTCTGGTAGTATTGTTTCCAATGGGTTAACCTGTACCATTTTGTTGTGGAAAAAATGTGTTAAAGCTAGTAGATAATACTTATCTCTTATATAATGCTTTTTCTCCAAAGAGCTCAAAGTGCTTTAGAAGGAGGGGAAATATCATTATCCCCATTTTACAGATAGAGAAATTGAGGCAAGGGGGGTGAAATGGCTTGGCCAAGGTCACACAGCTCAGGGGCAAAGCTGGGAATACAGAACCTAAGTCTCCTGAATCCCAGTCTAGTGCAATGTCCATTGGGTCACAATGCCTCCCTTTAAGAGGTAGTTGTCTTGACTCAGCAGATAAAAATAAAATCATCATGCCTATTTTTTTAAAAGAAAGTTTTTCGTCGGCTTACAAAGGAAGCAGCACTGTATGCTTTAGTCTCTCTGAGTTGCATCTCTGAATTTAAACTTAAGGGCAGCCAGGGGCCAGTTTATAGAATTCCACTGGCCACATCTGTCCACCCTTTGTATGTGGTTAAATAAAAAACAAACAAATAATCTCTTCTTTAATAATACACCTGGACAACAATACTATAAAATGGTGCAGCTCCCACAAATGATGTTCATTTTGAGGGATGGACCAGTAATCAGATCACAACAAATCCAACAAAATCAAACGAGGAAAGATTATTTAATAGTTTCCAACAACAGTAAATAGTGTATATACTTCCATTTATCCACAAAAATGCCTCAAAACTACAAACTAGACTGGACCTGATACTAGAAGCACATGGTGGGGAGCAGTTGGAAGGAGATGGCTGATGTAACTAGTCTTTTGCCTTGCTTATTCTATTATTGTATATTCTATATATTATTTTAGGGTAAGTTTTTCAAAAGCACCTAAGAGTTAGGAGCACAAGTCCCACCAAGAGTCAATGGGATTTGTGTTCCTAACTTCCTTTGGTATTTTTAAAAATTCCACCCTTAAACAAAAATGTGGTTGTTTAAACACTGCACACATAAATAGACTTTTGAGATGTTCAGCTGAAAAGTTACTGTTGGTTTCTTGAAAGTATGAATAATTCACTATTTTCAGTATGGTGTTTTACTAATTTCTAAAAGTAAATGCCTCCAAACCCACATTTGTTGACCTGGGACTGGCACTTGGCATGAGCAGCATATTAGATGCTTCATGTTAGGACATTGGAAGAGAAGCATTAAGGAACAAACTGGAATAGAGTATTTTCCTTTTTATTTGTCACCTTAGCTCAATAAAAGCACACCAAATAATACTCATCTGCCAAAAATTTGAATCAAAATGCTGGCTGTGTCTATCCACGGGCAGGCAAGAGAGGCAAACAAATATAATACTGACCTAAGCATTCCCTGGTGCGTTAGCTTCTAGACTAGTTAGCATGCCCAACAGTGCTCCTTGTCTGCAAAGAAGCATAGCCAGCCGCTATGGAGAAATAGCCAGTTCCACAGCACACCTGCTGGCATTTAGCAATAAGCTCTTGAGAAGTGCACAATGGTCTTTTCTACCACGGGTGCAGGTAACACTATTGGACCACTCACGCAAGTAAAGTTATACATATGTAAATATTTGTAAGATCAGGGCCAAAGTCATTACAGTCTTGATGGCTGTTCATTCACCCGTGTGAAATCAGACCAGTCTCAGATTGTCTCAGACCAGTTCCTAAATCACTAAGACTGACAGAAAGTGGCCCACTCGGTGGCAGTCTCAGCATGCAACTGAAGGAATGAATGAGCATGCAGAGTGAAATACCCTTCCAGCTGAGGGGTAGAAGTACTCTGGTGAAACAGAGGGAGGAAGTTTAAATTGCCACTACTGACACCATGCCAGGTTTTGGGTAAATAGAGGATGTTTTAAAAAAGCACACAGCATTGTGTAATGTATAGGAAAGAAAATGTTCAATTTTTTTTTAAGAAACCTAAAACAATTACCAATATCCAGTGAAGTGGTATGTATTCAGTCCAAACCACACATCTTCCTTTTGTTGGTCACCTCTAAAAAGCACTATGTCTACACTAAAGACCTTACAGCTGTACCAATGCACCTGCGCCACTGTAAGATCTCTCATGTAGCCACTCTCTGCCAATGGGAGAGCTCTCTCCTGGCCACATAATTTGTGACATTACACTCCATATTCTTTATGAAAATATGCTTATGATATGGATATGACATAACTGAGATATACTTTATGCAAGAAGAAAAGGAGTACTTGTGGCACCTTAGAGACTAAAATTTATTTGCGCATAAGCTTTCGTGAGCTACAGCGCACTACATCGGATGCATGATGGCTCACGTAAGATATAGTTGGAAAGGTTATGATTTACTGAATGTGATTATCCAATTTGTATGCATGTATCATTTCTGTATCTAAAGTTAGGAATATGAACTATGTAACAATTACAACTGGGTGTGTATTTGGAAGACACCCAACAGACAACAGGCCATCAGATTTGATGGGCCATCAGGGAGAAACAACAACACTGTAAAGATACTAATCTCTCTCCTTCCTGGGAGTGGACCTGGGATGCAACTGTGACACTACTAGATCAGGTGGTCTTGTCACCTGATACTAAACATTATCTTGGACTTCTTGTAACTTTCCACTAAAAGGGAAGGTGGGTCAGGTTTGGGAAACAAAGGATTCCCGCCTTATGTAAACCTTATTTAAGTGTGGGGAGGAAGGCAAATGGGACTATCTCCTCCATTGCCAACCCAAGAAGAAGGACTGCTGAAAGAACTTGAAGGGACAAAGGAACTAACCCAAAGGGAAAGGCAGAGGAGAGTCCAGACTGAAACAGAGGTCCAGTCTGCAGGAAAAAACTGGAACGCTGAGCCACAGAAACTCTGCATCCTGCCTAAGTTCAACATTTAGGGTGAGAAATTACATTTTGTAACCTGTTTCTTTAGTGAATCAAGCTTAGTTTGCGTGTTTTGTTTTATTTGCTTAGTAACCTGCTTTGTTCTGTTTGCTATCACTTAAAATCTACTCTGTCTGGTTAATAAATTTGGTTTGTTTATTATTAAACCCATTTTCTGTAATTTCTGTAATTTCGGCAGAAAAGGTGGGCTCAGTGGTATCTCAGCACATCAGGTGGCATCTTAAAGGGAGCCAACCTGTCACAAAGATCTCTCATGTAGCTGCTCTCTGCCAATGGGAGAGCTCTCTCCCATCTACATAATTAAATCACACCCAGATGAGCTGTGATAGTTATAGCACTGTGCACACTACCACTGATGCCGACAAAACTTGTGTTGCTTGAGGGGTGTTTTTTCAGACCCCTGAATGACATAAGTTTGGCCAACATACATGGTAGTGTAGATGTGACCTTATTAGTCTGTGTTTAAATAGGTCTCAGGCAACAAGGATAATCACTCTCCTCCCACAACATGAGTTGTGCATGCCTATTGTACTGATATTATACAACAATGGAGCCAGTCAGCAGAAGGATTACATATTTCACAAAGCAGCAATGCCAAGTTACTATCTCAAGGCATGTGTGGAGTCAACATAGTTTAGAAATAGAAGTAACATTTTCCATTGTACTTGTCAAAAGAAATCTTTCCTATGAATGTATATAGACCTTGAATATAAATGAAGAGATCTGCTTTCCAACACTGCCAGGTAGATTCAAAACTAATTCAGCTCATGTCCTAAAAACAGCAAGAGCAGTTCCAATATAAATAATTTTTTTCCTGTTTCAATAATCATTAAATCTGCTCAAACATGCTGTGATTTTGCCTGTCATGAATATGGTATAATAAGCTGTATGAAAATTAATAGGCAACGGAAAATGTTATTTCTGTTGGCTCAGATTTCGCTTTTGTAGGGATAAGTTGAACTATTCTTGCCCCAAATTTACAGGTCTCACAGCTGGCTGACCTATTCATGGCCAACTGATATGGATGTTTACTGGAAAGCAGAGATTCTCAGCAATAGAGTAAGCATGCAGAAGAAACTTACATGAAAACTTAATCAACTTGTGCATTGCAAAGATCTGTTCAGCGATTTCAGATTCCGTTGAACAGACAAAAAGTGCACCCGTCACTTTTGTCATTAGTTTATAATACTGCTGAATCTGCCTGAGCAGTGAAATGTACTTGTAATGCATTATAAATAATTATCTGAAAATGATTGGATAACGTTGTAAATAGCCTGGTCAGTAATGGGTATGGGAAATCACTGTGTGAAGAGACCACCTAAGTGCTCCCTCCTCCACACAGTAAAAGAGAAGAGCAG
Source organism: Natator depressus (assembly GCF_965152275.1). NCBI lineage: Eukaryota > Metazoa > Chordata > Testudines > Cheloniidae > Natator > Natator depressus. The sequence goes on from NC_134235.1 coordinate 88,151,337, forward strand.
GCAAGTGGGTGCAAAATGATGCAGAAGAAGCCTGAAATTCCCATGAGCGGGGAGCATTCTCCCCCTTTTCCAAGGGCCAAATCCTTGGGGCTGTGCAGGTTTGGGATGAGGGGGGAGAAGGAGCTATGGGGCAGCCTTGCATGTTGGATGCGTCCCTGGGAACCCAAATTTTCAAGCAGGTGGTAATGACTTATTGCCCCCCCTCTGCACCTTTAAATCAGGGCTGCCAATGACAATCACACCTTGTGAAGGCACCTACAGTATGAGTTTAAGGGAAATGTCTAGTAATATGAAAAGTAGGGTACATGTTCCAGTTCAGCAATGTGGTATGACTGTCTTCCCAAAAATGGCACTCCATGCGTCTGAAGAAGTGGTTTTACACCCACGAAAGCTTATGCCCTAATAAATCTGTTAGTCTTTAAGGTGCCACCAGACTCCTTGTTGTAAATTATCTATTGTCTCACAGACTGTGGCACAATAACTCACCACATGAAACTCCATAGTTTATACAGTCACTGGAGCTCATGGAAGTAAGTAAAAGGAATTAGGGCCTGATCCAAAGGACACTGAAGTCAGTGTAGCCCTTACCACCTCCCCTGCCCCTAGTGACTTCAATGGGACTATTCAGGTGTTTAAAGTTAGGCACATATTTATGTACTTGGCTTGGTTCAAGGTGGGCTGTTCAGCACCTTGCAGATTCAAGCCCTACATGGACTGGGTGGTATTGATTTTCCTGCAAACTACCATTATTCTTGTTCTTTGCAGAAATATTTATTTCTTACGTATATTGAAGTGTGGATTTAAATTAAATTAACATTAAAAACCATTTAAATGTATTATATAATATGCTGTTGCTTTATAGTTAAATATTTTTGGATAGCCTACTTGGCAGTCTGTAGACCTTTTACATTTTTTCCATTTATTAAAAAGTGTATATAAAATGTTCCCATAGAATAGCAGGCAGACTCGCAGGTAAAATCACTACTAAAATGGACTTCTACTGCACAATGGTATTTACCTTGACCATGGTATTTATGTTATTACCTATATTTAGAATGATAAATACCACACTTGCCATGGTAAATTTAACTACCACAAGTGCTGAATATCTAGTTTCTAAATGGATTGACAGTACTCACTACATTCTTTTTGCAAAATCAGAGGATGTATTTTACACGACAAGCTACACCGGGGTTCTCAAACTTCATTGCACTGTGACCCCTTTCTGACAACAAAGTTACGACATGACTTTGGGGGGCAGTGAAGGGGGCTGCAGCCTGAGCCCCGCCACCCCAGGTGTGAGTGGAGTTCAGGCTTCAGCTTCAGCCCTGGGTCCCAGCAAGTCTAATGCTGGCCCTGGTGACCCCATTAAAATGGGGTCCCGACCCACAGTTTGAGAACCGCTGATATTTGTAGTGCTTAGATGTCCCAGTCATTGATCAGGGCCTAATGTGCTAGGTACTATCCAAATACAAAAAGAAATGGTTTCTACTCCAAAGGGTTGCAAAGAAAAGTATACAAACAAATAGAGGGTGGGGAGTGGGGCAGGAGCATAAGGAAACAATAAGATAATATTAATCAGCATGTGAAGAAGCAGTCAAAAGTGTACCACTCATCGGTCCATTGAAGTCAACGAAACTGTGAATTAAAATCCATGGAAAATTGTAATTTTATATTTTCATAGAGGACTTAATATTTGCCATGAATTCAACTGGATTTACTGTTAACAGTTTGAGTGTCTGATTAATACCTGTTACTTGGACTTACAAGGAGTCAGACAAATGCTCTCAAAACAGTGTAATTTTTACCTGGGTGAATTATTATTTGTTTAGTGTCAATAACGTACTCATGTTATACAATCATAAATATAAGAACAGGCTGTGCCCTGAAGAGGTTGCAATCAAAAACAAACAAAAAGCAGACGGACAGAAAGTTTATATTCACTGGGAAATGCAGAGGTGGATTGTATAAAGTTACATAAATATCCAAGATGCATTTCACATTAAGTGATGGATGATAGATTATAGTCAGTGATGCAATTCTGATTCAGAAATACTATACACTATGGGATTTAGTGGAAGGTTGTTTCAGAAGTTTAAGTCCAAGTGTGATGATAACCTGTACCTCATTTAAGTTTGAACAATTCTCCAGATGATACACTTTGAATAATATATTTTAAGATAAATCACAATTTAAATGCATTTTGACTTTCTACCAACCTTTTGTCCAAGCAGAAATCTATTCTTTTGGTTTCTGGATGGGAAACTTTAAAGCACATATTTTGTATTCATATATTCATAATTTTTTAATGAGGGGCATTTTGGAGTCTTATGAAATGCATGTTTAAATAACATTTTTCCCAAATGAAGTTGACTTTTTACTTAGATGTTGTTAAGGACTATTGGCAGCAGTCTCAGACTGTTCATGGTTTGGGACCAATAGGAGAATTTTCAAAGTATTGGTCAGTTTAACAGTGATCTGAGATTTACTATGGAACAACTTTAAAATGAGCAATCATAAAACAAAGTTACAGAAAGAAAGATGGGAACTCATCTGCTTGATTCTACAAAATGCCCTGATGCATAAAGTGATGTCAGTTGATTAGCTCTCAGGATATGGACAAATTGGAAAGAGTACAGAGGAGAGCTACAAAAATGATAAAAGATTTAGAAAACATGACCTATGAGGAATGGCTTAAAAATGGGTGTGTTTAGTCTTGAGAAAAGAAGACTGTGGGGGAATGTCAGTCTTCAAATATGGTAAGGGCCGTTAAAGAGGACAGTGATCAATTATTCTCTATGTCCACTGAAGGTAGGAAAAGAAATAAATAGCTTAATATGCAGCAAAGGGAGATTTAGGTAAGATATTTTGAAAAAAACTTTCTAACTATATCGGTAGTTAAATTCTGTAATAGGCTTCCAAAGAAGGTTGTGGAATCCCTGTCATTGGAGGTTTTAAAAACAGGTTAGACAAACACCTGTCAGGAATGGCCTAGGTATACTTGGTTCTGCCTCACAAGGTCCCTTCCAGTCCTACATTTCTATGATTCTCTTATTCTAATTAAATTAATATTCTTGCAATTTTGCTAATTAATCCAAATTAATATTAGCAGCTGCTAACTGAATTAGAATTACAATTGTTTGCTTTAGTTAAAACACATTAGAAATGTCATTCAAATGTGAATAAAACTTCCTGGGTGACGCTTATATAACACAGTATGATTTAGGTCAACAAAGTCTTTGTTGCAATTCTATGCTTTGCAATGATCAGAAGACACAGTGTTTCATCTGAGAAGCAGTTCCTTCATGCACTGCCTATGAATCTAGATGATCCAAGTACATGAGCAATAATAAAAGCTCCAATTCTGAGTATCCATATACTTAAAGAAGATCTGATCTTCATCCAAACTTCACAGCTCAGGCCCATCTAGGCTTTAAATGTAACTCTAGCACATTTTCAGTTTGGGCCAAATTTGCATGTAAAATTTCCATTGGCCAATGTTTGGAAGGATGACAGGAACAGGTTAACTTTGCAGTTATGAGGGAGAAGTCTGGTGTGGCTTCTTTAAATCTGTCTTTTGTAGTTAATTATGATGAATATGCTGTACACCGATCATGCTCAGGCACACTGATAACTCTTGGACTATATCCCACAAAATGTCTACCTGCTATAAAGCAACAGCAGATGCATAAAGCTTTCCATTGTTCCCCTAGAGAATACGTTTCTTCTTCTTTATTTTGTTGCCGCTTTCTCTGCTACAACTGCAGTAACAACAATCCAAGATGTAAATGTATTCATCATTGTTTGAGAACATGTAGCTCTGTTTCTGGCTAGATGATACAAGTCTTGTATGTAGCTAGTTCATATTTCCAAGATATGGCACATTCCTAAATGATGGCTAGAATGTGATTGCCCTGGTCACACTTCCAAAAATGTAATAAGTGTGGAATAAATACAAAAGATAGTTAAACCAATATTTCACCAGTGATAGGTGAAGCTGCTGCATTACAGTCCGCTTTGAATTTCTTTATATAAATTACTTCAGTGTGATTTCATGTTTAGATGTTGGTATCTTCTATTACCATCAGAAGTACCTTTTATATACCAAGACCTCTTCAAACAGGTTCAATAGTATGGCAGTAAATGCAGACTTAAAAAAAAAGCTAAGAAACTGAAGGCAGGTAACTCCTCAAGCTACATACACCTGAGCCTCTTTTTAGATGTACCATAAAACTATGTTCAGAATATTACTGCTTAATTTGCTTAATGTACAAACAACAAATATAGGGGCATGCAAATCCCTGATTCCATATTTCAAGCAGGGTTAGCTTTGCACTGCTAGTTCCTTAGGGGAAGGAGAGACCTCTAAAACCCCAACCCAGTTTCACTCATGTACTGCATTAAGTCAGTGATGTAAGGATCAGCAGGACTTTAACCTGCAGGGTTACTAGGCAACCAACATCCCTGAACCAGCTCTTCCGCAGGGATCAGAGACATAGGCAACCAAAGAGAGACACTTGCAAAGACTTAAAAGACATTGGATTTAAATGTGTGAGGGCAGTGAGAGGGGCGTTTTGGTACACCACATACAAAATGTCATCAGGAGTGAGACCAAGGTCTGCGGTATCTGAGAGAAGCCGCAAGAGAGGAGGCTGAGATGGTATGGGCATGTACGAAGGGAGGCACTTGAGACTGGAGTTTGTGGGCAAAGAACAGGAAGACAGCCAAAAAAAAATGGTGGATTGACTGCATACAGGAGGAAGGAGTGGATATGGAGCAAGCATTGGACTGGCAAGAGTCTGGCAACCCAAGCCCAGCTAGCTGGAAAAAGGGGAAGCAGAAATACAGGAAATCTTAACTGCTATGCTACCCAAGGTAAGCATAACTAAATAAACCTCCTGTTACATACTCTTCAACTAAGAAGTCTTTATATTTTATGGTAATTAAAATTCTTGTGGCTTGGAATACTTGATACCATATATTCAACAATCTCTTTGCCTTATTTTCCTAATTTCCTCATTTAGATTTTTTCTTTCTTGTGTGGGGGTTTTTGTTTTGTTTTGTTTTTGTTTTGTCACAAGCTGTCTTAAAGCCTCATTTTATTGGGGCACATACTTTCGTGAAAGTTTAACACAAAACACATGCTAACTTTTAGGCCCCTTGAGAACTCCGAAATGAGCTAGGAATTTCAACTGCAATCCATTCACTTCAAGGTTCAAAAAACACAAAGAATTCACATCAGTATAAAAAGTTTTATGAATGAATGTTTTCCCCAGCCCACTTTTATTATGGAAGTTCATATTGTGGCATACTTCTTTCAGTGCTATATTCAGTTTATGAACATGATAATTATAAGCTCTTAGCACAGAGATACACTGACCAGTAGGTCTGACGTGGCCAATGGCAATAAATGTGTTATGTTTTGGGGCGAAAATGCACCATATCCCCACTTGAACGAGAGAAATTAAGATTTGAAAACTGTAAAAGATTTAAAGAAAAGCACTTAGAACAGATTTCTAGAAACACTTAGTCCAAGTAAACCTGTTAAAGGCAGTGGTTTTGAAAGACACTGTTTAACCAGTAGGCAACAGGGTTTCCATCTATAAAATGGCCTCTATTTATGGGAAGGAAGGGAGTGCCAACTCCAGTTAACACACTGGGGGATGCAGTTACAGTGTCATTAAAACTTACTCTCTACTCAAACAGACCCATTTCAGTTTAAATGAAAAGGCAATAAATCATAAAATAAAAATGAAGATGTAAAATGAAAGGACATCTTGCAAGGGAGTTAACTAGCCTGGCTCCTGCAATCACAAACAGTGAAGCTGCTGAGCAGGAGCTAAGCTCCGAGCTGTAATCAACACAGTCAATCAAATTATGAAAAAGCCATGCCTCTTTGTGCTACTGAAAGAGTCTCTGAAAAATCTGAGCCTCATGCTGAAGTTCATGTGAAATCCCACATAGCCACCCATTTCCTAAACTGAATGTAAAAACAAACAGAAGATGTGAAAAATTATGTTTACAAAAATATTGCAGCATCCTGATTTTTACATGCTTTGGGCAAAATTCTGAGCTTGATCTGGCCCGCCCTTGTGTATGGAACTCCCACAGAAGTCAATGGGAGTGCTGTGTTCTGAGGGTTCACAGGATTGAGCACAGATGCTCTGAGGAATCATATTCCCTGCAGGGCTCTCATGCAGGAAGCAACCATAATTTGTCAGTCTGTGCTTCCAGATCACAGAGAAAGGTGGGAGCAGGAAGGAGAGCAGTCCAAGTGCTAGACATAGTCACGGGACTCCTCCTCATGCTCCACACCAGCTACTGCTAGGACAGGCTATAGGGCAAAAGGGTAGTACATGATACACTTTTCCAAATGTATTGTAGAGAGCGCTGGCAAGCATACTTCTCCCAGAACCCATGGAAGCAGCCTGTCTGCACCTGGCCTCCACAGGTACAGTGCCTCAACACAATTAGCTCTGACCCAAGGGCACCATTTCTACCTGTGCAGCTCAGGCTCTAAGTTGCTTCTCCATGAGAAATTCCAACCCTTTTGCTTGATGTGTGCACATACCACATCAGAGGAAGCGTTAATATTCTGTGCAGCCATATGAAAAAACATAATTCCAGCAGAACTTCCCTAACCTACAATTGTGCTGTCTTGTACCACACAATTCTTCTGAAAAAAGCAGCATGAGATTTTGTGAGCTACAGCTCACTTCATCAGATGCATTCAGTGGAAAATACAGTGCGGAGATTTATATACACACAGAACACAAGGATCTACAACCTATCCTGAAGGACGACCCATCACTCTCACTGATCTTGGGAGACAGACCAGTCCTTGCTTACAGACAGCCCCCAACCTGAAGCAAATACTCACCAGCAACCACACACCACACAACAGAACCACTAACCTAGGAACCTATCCTTGCAACAAAGCCCGTTGCCAACTGTGTCCACATATCTATTCAGGGGACACCACCATAGGGCCTAATCACATCAGCCACACCATCAGAGGCTCGTTCACCTGCACATCTACCAATGTGATATATGCCATCATGTGCCAGCAATGCCCCTCTGCCATGTACATTGGTCAAACTGGACAGTCTCTACGTAAAAGAATAAATGGACACAAATCAGATGTAAAGAATTATAACATTCATAAACCAGTCGGAGAACACTTCAATCTCTCTGGTCACTCGATTACAGACCTAAAGGTCGCAATATTACAATAAAAAGACTTCAAAAACGGACTCCAACGAGAGAGACTGCTGAATTGGAATTAATTTGCAAACTGGATACAATTAACTTAGGCTTCAATAGAGACTGCGAGTGGATGGGTCATTACACAAAGTAAAACTATTTCCCCATGTTTATTTCCCCCCCACACACCCCCCACTGTTCCTCAGACGTTCCCGTTAACTGCTGGAAATGGCCCACCTTGATTATCACTACAAAAGGTTTTCTCCCCACCCCACCCCCACCCCCCGGCTCTCCTGCTGGTAATAGCTCATCTTAAGTGATCACTCTCCTTACAGTGTGTATGATAACACCCATTTTTTCCATGTTCTGTGTGTATATAAATCTCCTCACTGTATTTTCCACTGAATGCATCCGATGAAGCGACTTTAGAGACTAACCAATTTATTTGAGCATGAGCTTTCGTGAGCTAAGGTGCCACAAGTCCTCCTTTTCTTTTTGCGGATACAGACTAACACGGCTGCTACTCTGAAACCAGTTTAAATAGGATATCTAGAGCAAACAACAAATGTGCGTGAATTAATACATATAATCCTGTAATCCTCCAACACTATGCTAATTTAGGGAAAAGACAGCAAAGACAGGAAAAACAACAACAAAAGGCTGTTTTCTGAAAAGTTAAATCTGTGTTTACTGGTTAGCAAGAACCAATCAGAGAATTACTCTAGGCTGCTCTGCAGCAGGTCAGAGACACCAGCCCCACCTGAAGGCCAGGCACTACACTGCCCAAATTAACCAAAATTCAAATCTGTTGGAAGCCGGAGTAACTCTATTGGCCATAACAGAGCTTCAGCCACTTTAAACAGGTCTGACTTTAGCCCAATATATTGCCATAGAGCCAAGGATGCTGCTAACCAACCTACATTACCATAGCAAAATGGGGAAATTAGCTCAAGTGGTAGAGCGCTCGCTTTGCATGTAAGAGGCAGCGGGATCGAGGCCCATGTTCTCCAACAGCAAGGCAGCGACGGTACTTTCTCAGGGGGAGGGATAGCTCAGTGGTTTGAGCATGGGCCTGTTAAACCCAGGGTTGTGAGTTCAATCCATGAGGGGGCCATTTAGGGATCTGGGGCAAAAATTGGGGATTGGTCCTGCTTTGAGCAGGGGGTTGGACTAGATGACCTCCTGAGGTCCCTTCCAATCCTGCTATTCTATGAAAAAGCCTGTGTATTCTACTGAAAGAACCTGACAGGGAAAAGAGCAAGCAGATGACCTGAGTCATGATAAAACAGAACTATTCACTAAGGACCAAATTCAGAGGTGAAGGGAAAGGTGATTAAAGTTATGCATCTCAATGCCTTGAAAGTCTCCCTAGCAGGGTGAATTGCATTTAGCAACATGAGTACCCAATAAAAAGAAGACAGCCCCTCCTTTCAGGTGCATTTGTAAGGCTCCAAGGCTATATAACTCACATGACAAGAGCTGGAAGAGATCACGTAGCAAGAGAGAGGCAACTAGCCTAAATGTGCAAGATTGGGGGCTAAGTTTAAATTGCACAAACACACAGATAAATGTGCATCTTCTGGCCTTACGATATGTACGTTCCAACTCTGTAGTGGGAAAAGTAGTAGCAGTTTAAGGTTCAAATTGCTTCCATCTCATACAACGCAATTAGTAAGTTAATTATTTTCCATTCATTACAACTCCTACAGCATTCATCCCCAGTAGTGACAGAAAAAACCGTGTGTGGTTACCTCTCTTCATTTAATATTAAAATTAGAACTGTCCACAGGACAACAATTTTGTTTCATAGCAACATTGGAGATATAGACATTGGTTTTCATAAAATCATAGTAATGTATGGCAGTAACAGACCTCACAAGGTCATCTAGTCCATACCCACACACCACCAGACCACCAGGCTAAGGCAGGGCCTAAACCATCTCTAACAGGTGTCTGTCTAATGTGTTATTAAAACTTCTAGTGACAGAGATTCCACAACATCCCTGTGTAATCTATTCTAGTACTTAAATATCCTTAGGAAAAACTTTCCAACTGTAATATCTAACCTAAATCTTGCTGCTGCAGATTAAGCCCATTACTTCTTGTTTTAGGAGAACAATTGATTCCCATTCTCTTTATAACAGCCCTGAACATATTTGAAGACTTATCAGGTCCCCCCCTTACTCTTTTCTTGAGACTAAACATGTCCTTTTTTTTAACCTTTCCTGACAGGACAGGTTTTCTAAACCTTTTATCATTTTTGTTGCTCTTCTCTGGACTTTCTCCAGTTTGTCCACGTCTTAAAGTGTGACATGCAAAACTGGACACAATATTCCAGCTGAGGCATCACCCAGTGCCAAGTAGAGTGGAACAATTATCTCCTGTGTCTTACATGCCACATTTCCTTTAGTACACCCCAGAGTAATATTAGCCGTTTCTACAATTGCACCACACTTTTGGCTCGCATTCAACTTGTGATTTGCTATAACCCCCAGATTCTTTTCAGCAGTACTATTCCCTGTCAGTTATTCCCCATTTTGTAGTTGTGCATTTGATTTTTTTCCCTTCCTCTGCCCTTGTGTTTACTGAATATCATCTTGTTGCTTTCAGACAAATTCTCCAGTTTTTCAAGGTCATTTTGAATCTCAATCCTGTCCTTCAAAATGCTAGCCACCCCTCCCAGCTCAGTGTCATCTGCAAATTTTATAAGCATACACTCCAATCCATTATCCAAGTCACTAATGAAAATACTGAATAATACCAGATGCAAGACAAACCCCTTCAGATATGACCTTCCAGTTTGAAAGTGAAACATTGATAAGTACCCTTTGAGTACAGTTTTTCAACCAGTTTTGCACCCACCTTATAGTAATTTAATCTAGACCACATTTCCCTAATTTGTTTATGAGAAAATTATGTAGGTTTGCGTCAACAGTCTAAAAGCCCAGATATATCACATCTACTGCTTCCCCCTCTCCACTAGGTCAGTAAATTAGGTGGGTTTGACATGATTTGTTCTGGACTAACCCATGTTGGCTGTTCCTCTGGGTTCTTATAAATTGGTTGTTTAATAGCTTGTTCCAGCATTTTCCCAGGTATTGAAGTTAGGCTGATCGGTTTATAATTCCCAGAATCCTCTTTGTTTCATTTTTTAAAGATGAGCCCCATGTTTGCTCTTCTACAGTCCTCCTGGACCTCTCCTGTCCTCCTTCCACTCCTTGCCCAAATTTCTCTTCAGTATGGCTCCCTGTGATATACCAGATAACTCCCACAGCTATAAGCATCACCAATTTGCTTCATTTGTAAGCATGAAAAACTGCTTCACTGGTCACATAACTACTCTGGTTTTGGGTGGGTACTTTGGGCAAATTCTATTTTTAGTTACACTAGCACATCCACATTAACTTCAGTGAGATTGCACTGATGTAACCAAAAGCAGGATTTGGACCCACAGTTCCAAATCATTTATTAGTTTGGTTTATCCCAAAATCTGGGGTCTAAATTGAGAAATTCAGGATAGAGTTTATGCCCTGTCCTGGTATTCAACCGTTTCATCTCATTTTGTTTGTTGAACTACATCTTCAATACACCTTTGGAGGTTGGTTATTTATTTATTTTTCCCTTATTTAAGAAAACCAAGAAATCTGGGAGTTAAGATCATCTGGAAAATGATAGACACAAAGGAACAATTCATGAACCTAAATCAAATACAAGAACTTACAGGATGACTCAACTGTAGGAATGGCAAGGGAATCCATTTCAAAGGAAATATATAAAAAACCACTTCAAAACTTGTGGCTAACTTTTCGGAAGTGATAGTAAATCATGACTTTGTAAAACAAACACCAGAGACAGGGACTACATATTCTCAACTTTTTTTTTTTTTTAGAAGGCTGAGTGTCTCTATTGATAAAGTATAAGCCCAGCGCTAAGAAACTTCTTCTCAACTAGGGAGTAGAACAGGAGGTTTTCAATATGACCTAAGCAAGTAAATGAGTAGTGATGACATGCGGTCATTTCTATATGTTGTGTTCAAAATAGGAAATTCTGTTTTCCATGACAGGACATATTTTATAAGTGCTGTAAAATAAAGTACATTGACTGTATTTTTCATTCCATCTACAGGGTGAGCCCCACCAACATTTTCCCAGTAGACATCAATTTGTTAGGAAGCTTTTCCTGTCACCAGGAAATGATTTAATCTCCTTTACCCGGGGTCAATCTTTTCATAGAATCATAGGACTGGAAGAGACCTCGAGAGGTCATCTCGTCCAGTCCTCTGCACCTATGGCAGGCCTAAGTATTATCGAGACCATCCCTGACAGGTATTTGTCTAACCTGCTCTTAAAAATCCCCAATGATGGAGATTCCACAACCTCCCTAGGCAATTTATTCCAGTGCTTAACCACCCTGACAGTTAGGAAGTTTTTCCGAAGGTCCAACCTAAACCTCCCTTGCTGCAATTTAAGCCCATTGCTTCTTGTCCTTCCTCAGAGGTGAAGAAGAATAATTCTTCTCCTTCCTCCTTGTAACAACCTTTTATGTACTTGAAAAATGCTATCATGTCCCCTCTCAGTCTTCTCTTTTCCAGACTAAAGAAGCCAATTTTTTTCAATCTTCCCTCATAGGTCAGGTTTTCTAGACCTTTAAATCATTTTTGTTGCTCTTCGCTGGACTTTCTCCAATTTGTCCACATCCTTCCTGAAATGTGGCACACAGAACTGGACACAATACTCCAGTTGAGGCCTAATCAGTGTGGAGTACAGTGGATTACTTACTTCTCATGTCTTGCTTACAACACTCCTGCTAATACATCCCAGAATGATGTTCCCTTTTTTTGCAACAGTGTTACAATGTTGACTCATATTTAGCTTGTGGTCCACTATGACTCCCAGATCCCTTTCTGCAATACTCTTTCCTAGGCACTCATTTCCCATTTTGTATGTAGTAATGTGTATGTGTGCAACTGATTGTTCCTTCCTAAGTAGAGTACTTTGCATTTGTCCTTATTGAATTTCATCCTATTTACTTCAGACCATTTCTCCAATTTGTCCAGATCATTTTGAATTATAATCCTATCCCCCAAAGCACTTGCAACCTCTCCCAGTTTCGTATCATCCACAAACTTTATAAGCGTACTCTGTATGCCATTATCTAAATAATTGATGCAGATATTAAACAGAACTGGACCCAGAACTGATCCCTGTGGGACCCCACTTGTAATGCTCTTCCAGCATGATTGTGAACCACTGATAACTAATCTCTGGGAATGGTTTTCCAACCAGTTATGCACCCATCTTGTAGCAGCTCCATTTAGGTTGCATTTTCCTAGTTTGTTTATGAGAAAGTCATGTGAGACAGTATCAAAAGCTTTACTAAAGTCAAGATATACCACATCTACCCACAAGGCTTGTTACCCTGTCAAAGAGAGTGATCAGGTTGGTTTACACGATTTGTTCTTGACAAATCCATGCTGTTATCACCTTATTATCTTCTAGATATTTGCAAACTGATTGCTTAATTATTTGCTTCATTATCTTTCTGGGTAAAGAAGTTAAGCTGACTGGTCAGTAATTCCCTGGGTTGTCCTTATTTCCCTTTTTTATAGATTGGCACTATATTTGCCCTTTTCCAGTCTTCTAGAGTCTCTCCCGTCCTCCATGACTTTTCAAAGGTAATCGCTACAGCAATCCTGGGGATGTTCAGTTTTAAACTGAACTAATAGGTGTATGGCTGATTATAATATCTCATTTGAGCTGAATTTTAAAGTGACCTCTTTATGATACTTTAAACCACTGTTTTACAACTCACAGTTCTTTGCCTACTAGTTTTAAATTTTGAAGAAGGAAAATCCTAACTGAACAAACTGCAAATGCACAAGAGAAAATTCTGTCCAACCATACTAACAATAAAAATTCTTGACATCTTTGGAAAAAATTAAAGACGTTAACAGTGATCTTGGAACATAGTTTTATTTTCCCAGATTGAGCAGGGTTTCTTATTTCCGAATGATTCATGCAGGATTATACCAGCCTAAAACCAGACTTCCCAGATACAGACTACACACATACAGGCACAAATTTTCAAAACTAGCCTCCAAAACGATGACTGTATAGTTTGCACGCAAAAACCAGCTAGACATTTATCTATCCAATTTACTCATGTAAATGCTATTGTGGAAATCTGTTCAAAAATCTTCCCCACTGTCTAGGATACACTAAATCATGCTGCTCATTTGACCAGTACACTTGGTCCAAGAAGACAGAATAGTTAGAATTAGATTGTACAGTAGAATACTAAAAAACACAGACAGAAGATGTGAAGCATATCACTTAATTACATTACCAGCACAGAACCAAGCCACTTGTGAAAATGTGGGCTTTAGTAGGTTGTCCAAGTTCACACTGAGTACATGACACAGCTGCCATAGTTCCCAAAAGTTTTGATGTCCAAGTCCTGCTCTAATTGAGGGCATTATGGTATAACGTACATTTTAAAAATATATACATATTTATTAATTGTTAAGAATTCACAGTGTGCTCGACATTGTGTAAGATACAGATCAGCATATGGGCCCTGTCCTGTGTTGCTTACAAACTAACTGAACAAATAATAACAAATGCATTGAGAGATCTGGAAGAAAATTCTATGTTAAAGTGAAGCGAGTTGGTTGTTTTTCAAACAATGGGTCCGTGACAGAATTTTTTGCTTTCTATCTACTGAAAATACAGTATTTGCAACTTCTTTATCATGAGCTGAAAAGTTATCTGCATAGCTTAGACATTTACTATTTTTCTTTGCTTGTAATTCTAGGTTTTTTGTTTTGTTTTAAATACTGACTTCCTAATCCTCTAACAGAATGTTTATGTTTATACTTTCTAAAAGCTTTCTGCTTAGTATAAAGTATCCCCCTATTTAACAACATTGATCTTTGTTGCCCTTTCACCTTTTGAGACTTAACCAGGATGAATTTTAAGTTCAGCCTCTCAAATAGTTTCCTAAATATTTACTTGCTTGCAGGAGGTTTCCCATGAACTATAGAATTTAAAACAAAAACATACCAAAATTGGTTAGTTTTGCACTCCCTTAAAAATAATCACTTTTCCTGAAGAAAAGAAGAAGAAACCTTTTGTATAGCTCCCTGTAGGTCTTATCCCAAGGAATAGTTCACATTTAATGATACTGGGATTACTTGAGCTCAGTTTCTTCCCCCAGCATCTTATTTATCATATGTGTCCCTCTTTCAGCCTAACATTACAATAGTCTTTGACCATGCAGTCTATTTAATAAACCACATCAGAAGACAATCCATCACCAGTTTTCTCCTCCTTTAGACTCTGCTCTGTTATCCCACTTCATACCTAAATAATTTAATTCCCCCAACTCTTCTCTGTGAAAAAACATTTCCAGATTACTCAGAGCACCTTAAAAGTGTTCTCAAACTTTTTCATAATTTCAACTACATGATAATTGACATTGTCTTATGGACAACCATGCATCACTGATGTTAAATATTAGATTAAACGTTTTTAAATCAGCAGGTCTGGAGAACATGCATCCAAGAGTTTTCAAAGAGCTGGCTGAGCACTCTGAACTATTAAAGTTGATTTTTACTAAGTCTTGGAGTATTGGCAAAGCTCCAGAAGACTGGCAGAAGGCTCATGTCATGCCAATATTTTAAAAGTACACAGGATGACCCAAGTAATTATAGGCCTGTCAGCCTGACATGGATACTGGGCAAAATAATGGAACAAGCAATATGGGAATCAATTAATAAAGAATTAAATCAGAGTAATTAATGCCAATCAAGATGAGTTTATGGAAAGTAGATCTAAACTAAATTTGATATATATTTTTGATGAGTTTATAGGTTTAGTTGATTAAAGCAATCCTGTTGATGGAATATGCTTAGACTTCTTAAGGCATTTGACTTAATACCACATGACATTTTCATTTAGAAACAAGAACAATAAAAAAAAAATCAACATGGCATACGGTAAGTGGAAAAAGCATCTGATAGGTATCCAAATGTAATTGTGAATGGGAAATCATTGCGGGGAAAGTTCCAGTGGGATTCCACAGGGATTAGTTCTTGGCACAAAGCGATTCAATATTTTAATCAGTAGCCTGAAAAAAACAAAATCATTACTGATAAATTTGCAGATGACACACAGACTGGGGGGGGGGGGGGGCGGGGCTAGTAAATAATGAAGAGGGCAGTTCACCAATACAGAGCAATCTGGATCACTTGGTAAACTGGGCGCAAGCAAACAATATGCATTTCAATACAGCCAAATATAAAGGTTATCTAGGAACAAAGAGCAAGGGCCATACTTATAGGATGGGGGACTCCATTCTGGGAAGCAGTGACTCTGAAAATGTGTTGGAGGTCATGGTGGATAATCAGTTGGCGATTACCTCCCAGTGCAATGCTTTGGCTAAAATGGCTGTGAAGTCCTTGGGAGTATAAAACAGAAATATATCAAATAGTAGGGATGTTACATTGCCTCCATATTTGGCACTGGTGGGATGGCTTCTAGAATACTGCGTTCATTTCTAGTGTCCATAATTCAAGTTCAATGCTGATAAATTGGAAAGGGATCAAAGAAGAGCACACAAGAATGATTAAAGCATTAGAAAACATGCCTAAGGGCCAGTCTTCACTGAAAACTTACATCATCATAGCTACATCTCCATAGCCCTGAGAGACATAGCTATGCTGACCTAACCCCTGGTGTAGACAGCAATAGGTTGATGGAAGAATTCTTCCTTCAACTTTGCTACTGCCTCTCAGAGAGGTGGATTAATTACAGCAATGGGAGAACCCTCCTGTCACTATAGTGAGTGTCTACGCTGAAGCACTACAACTGTACTGATGCAGCTGTGCCGCTGTAAGATCTCTCATGTAGCTGCTCTATTCTGATGGGAGAGAGCTCTCCTGTCAACATAATTAAACCACCCCCAATGAGCGACGGTAGCTATGTCAGCAGGAGAAGCTCTCCCGCCAACATAGCGTTGTCCACACTACCACTTAGGCCGGCAAAACTTATGTTGCTCAGAGGGGTGTTTTTTCACACTCCTGAGTGACAAATTTTGCCAGCATAAGTGGTAGTGGAGACATGGCCCAGTCTACTTAGAAGGGTTAAAGGATGATTTGATCACAGTTGGTAAGAACCTACATAGGGAACAGAAATTTCATAATAGAGATGCTCTAATTCAACCACAGCTATAGGATTTGAAGACTGCATTAATTCAGGGAAGTCCTATGATCCGAGTCATGCAGAGCTCAGACTAGACAATCACAATGGTCCCTTCTGGCCTTAAAATCTCAGATGGCACAGACCACTTAGGTGGTTGCATAACAATTCTGTGGCAACTACAGCAATTCCTAGCGTAGACAAATAGGAAAAAACATTTAAAGTAATTTTAGCTGCCTTTTAATAAAATTTAACAACTGGAAGCCAATCTTGCCAGACGTGTTGTGAACCTGTATAGAAGGAAAAAAAAGAGCCCTGAAAGGACTAGAGATCTGAGAAGAGAACAGCTGCTGGTGGGCCTCTCCAGTAAGGTGGTGACTGGGACCCGAGTAGGACCTGCAACGAATACCCAGGGAGTGGCTGTAGGAGGAAGCCTGGAAAGGGGCCAGGAGGAGGCTTATAGAGAGGCTGCAAAAGTGTGGGAAGGATGCAACTCTGGGCACGGAAGCAAAGTTTGCACAAATGTAAAAAGTGAGCATCAGCTTGCTTGTAGCTCCTAGGGTCGGAATTTCCAGACAGAGAGGGTGGGACTGGGAGCTAGTCATAATCCTGGCAAAGAGCCTGGGGACAGAACAGCCAATCAGATGGCTGTGTATTGCTTACTTTGGCCCCCCCAATCAATCAAAGAAAAAAAGGACTTTGTAGACCCTATTGTCATTGGGAGAGCATTGCATGGAACACAGGGGAGGAACTGTGTTTGGAGGAAAGCAAAGGACTGTTTTGTTTGGACTTTTGTTATTCTAGAAGGGACGGCTCTTAACAGTTTGGCCAGCAGCCTGAACTAAACAACCAGAGTAGGAGTGTGCCTACAGGAAGGGAAACTGAGACCGTATCTGCAACCAATGCCAGAGAGGTAAGCCACTTCATGACACTGACAGATGGAGATATTCACAAATGTTTAATATACTGTCTTTGTTTATTAATAACTATTTAAGTCAAATGACTAAACTGTTGAAAGAGAAAACATGTGTTTGATAAATATACTACATTCAACAACTCTAAGATCTGAGAATGCTCACAGTCTGCTGTGAGACCTCTAGCCAAATTTCTAACAAAGCCAGAGAATACCAGAGATGACATCCCTGTAAATTGTTTAGGCCTTTTGTGCATTACTATAAGCAAAGAGGGTGGGAGAAGACATGCTAATTGTTTTTCTTCCTTGGCAGATAATCTTTAATGTTTTACGCCCTGATCCAACAAAGTATTAAAACATATGCTTAAAGTTTCACATGGGCTCATGTACCTTGTTGGATCAGGGCTTTAAAAGCTCCAAGTTAAAAACACTTACGTACAATTGTACCCTCTATTGCACTGAATTGTAGAATGGTCTATGAATCACTATGGAAAATCAAAAGGTGACTATGACCCTTTTCCTACCCTCTTCCCTCCAGCTCCACAAAAATCAAAACCAAGATGAAAGAGGGTAACCATGCCTCAATTTTTCCATCAGTGGGAATAACCAAAGACTCACAATGTGTAATCCTTTGTGGGCCACCTCCTGCTCAGCCCAGAGGTCCAGGTAGGCCTGCAAAGACAACAGTGGTGATCCCAGTAGTTCTCCTCTCACTGCCTGACTGAGTAGGAGTGTTCCTCTCCAGGGTTCTCTGCTTCATGCCCATGTTTTTTTGTTGGGAGGTGGGCAGACATTTTTGTTTCACCCTTACTTTATAGTTAATAGTAGGGGCTCATGCCATAACTATCACAATACATGAAAGCACTTACATGTTGATTTTTGCAATATTTCACCCTCTTACAGTCCCAATTTTAATATAATAATTAATACACACATGAAGTAAACATCGAAAAAGTCGTAATTTAGAACTTGTGTTTTTAAAAACACTAAAAAAGGTAAACTTGTAGCCAAAAAACCCTACACATCTTCTTTTTGCTATAATTTTTTCTTTCCCAGCACAAGGAGTTCTTTATTTTACTCTATGTTGTGACAGGGAAAGAAATTTCAGTGACTTTTTGACTTCTATTTGACAGAAAAACCCACATGCAAAGTCTATTTCAGAGTGAGCATCAAGTTGCCGGCATAATAAATCCCTTGAAATACAAGCACACAACATTTGGTTCTGTATAAATTAGTCACGGATATAAACCAATTTGTGAGATGCCTTTGATTACCAAGAAAAATGGAACTTCTTTCAACTAATGCTTCAGAATGCTGGACAGAAAAATTGCAAACACAGAACAGCATCAAAGCAGATACCATAGATTTCCTGCCCACTCTTGAAATGACCGTCAGCTATATTCAGCAGAAAGCATACATGTAGCTAATTTCTTGGGGGGGAAGGTGGGAAATCCCTTTTCTGCTTAAAGAATAGAGTCTAAAAGTAGTTCTTTGTCCAGCTCTTGCATATAAAAAGAGCTGGAATAAGAAAATGCCACAGCCATGTTTGGAGGAAAAACAGCTGCTTATTCTGTGTTCCCAGTTTACAAGTATTGCTGCACACTCTTCCACCCAAGACTACCTGAGCTATCCTGAAGAAAAGAAAAACGAGAGAGAGAATCCTCTCCCTTAACAATAATTTGTGCCGTCTAGCAGCAACAACCAATGAAAGCTCCAGAAAGATAACATAACTAAAAGTATAGTACCACTTCCAAAAATAAATCTAAATATTGCAACATGATTTGTTGAAAAACATTCCAAAATGCTCAATTTAGGAGCAGGAAACTCTTGGATAGAAAATTTTAGAGCAGGTTAGATCTCTTGACTAACTTATTTACTTCCAAGGTAGCAGCCACCAATATTCCAATACATTAGTCTCAAAAGCAGCATCTCTGGAAGAACAGTAGCATTTCCAGGAATTTTATATCAAACTGGCAAGTAGAGAGACAATCTTTTGGGCAAAAAACAAAACAAAAAAAAATTAAATCAAATCCTGACAAAAAATTTACCTTTTGAGTTGCATAGGCTTCATTAATGTCACACAGCTGGATCATCAGAGCATGCAGAGAAGATAACTGAGAATTGTACTTTTACATTCAGGGTCAAATTCAGATCTACTGCAAGCTGGTGAAACTTAATAGATATCAAGACATTTTAAAAAATTCCTTAGTTCATTCTGGATTCCTTCAAAAGCTATTCTATGGATTTCAGTGGGGTTGCACTCTCTTATACCAGCTCTGAATCTGTCACTTACGATATGAAAGATTTGTTCTCACTCTTGCTATCATGTTTGGACTTAAGACAGCTGTAATTAATTCGTAAGAGTATGTTTCTCACTCTGTCATCCTGGGGTATATTATTTATAACTGCACATCATAGGGGTGGGGGGGATAGGTGTTGGAAGTTAACAGTTGGTGATGGTCAATATCATAAGCCAGCATAAGCTATTAATTACTTCTGAGGGCATTCTGCGCCAAAAAGTAATTCTGCACCAAAAAAAATAAAAATTCTGTGCACAATATTTTAAAATTCTGCAAAAATATGCAAATTTTTGTCAAGTAAATGTGGAGGCTCCAACCTGGCACTGGGGAGCACAGGCCACTAGCTGCATGGATGTAGATTGCAGAGCCATTGGCCATTATCTTTGAAAACTCATGGCGATCGGGGGAGGTCCCGGACGACTGGAAAAAGGCTAATGTAGTGCCCATCTTTAAAAAAAGGGAAGGAGGAGGATCCTGGGAACTACAGGCCAGTCAGCCTCACCTCAGTCCCTGGAAAAATCATGGAGCAGGTCCTCAAGGAATCAATTCTGAAGCACTTAGAGGAGAGGAAAGTGATCAGGAACAGTCAGCATGGATTCACCAAGGGCAAGTCATGCCTGACTAATCTAATTGCCTTCTATGACGAGATAACTGGCTCTGTGGATGAAGGGAAAGCAGTGGACGTGTTGTTCCCTGACTTTAGCAAAGCTTTTGACACGGTCTCCCACAGTATTCTTGCCAGCAAGTTAAAGAAGTATGGGCTGGATGAATGCACTATAATGTGGATAGAAAGCTGGCTAGATTGTTGGGCTCAACGGGTAGTGATCAATGGCTGCATGTCTAGTTGGCAGCCGGTATCAAGCGAAGTGCCCCAAGGGTCGGTCCTGGGGCCGGTTTTGTTCAATATCTTCATAAATGATCTGGAGGATGGTGTGGATTGCACCCTCAGCAAGTTTGCAGATGACACTAAATTGGGAGGAGAGGTAGATACGCTGGAGGGTAGGGATAGGATACAGAGGGCCCTAGACAAATTGAAGGATTGGGCCAAAAGAAATCTGATGAATTTCAACAAGGACAAGTGCAGAGTCCTGCACTTAGGACAGAAGAATCCCATCCACCGCTACAGACTAGGGACCGAATGGCTAGGCAGCAGTTCTGCAGAAAAGGACCTAGGGGTTACAGTGGATGAGAAGCTGGATACGAGTCAACAGTGTGCCCTTGTTGCCAAGAAGGCCAATGGCATTTTGGGATGTATAAGTAGGGGCATTGCCAGCAGATCAAGGGACATGATTGTTCCCCTCTATTCGACATTTGTGAGGCCTCAACTGGAGTAGTGTGTCCAGTTTTGGGCTCCACACTACAAGAAGGATGTAGAAAAATTAGAAAGAGTCCAGCGGAGGGCAACAAAAATGATTAGGGGACTGGAACACATGACTTATGAGGAGAGGCTGAGGGAACTGGGGATGTTTAGTCTACGGAAGAGAAGAATGAGGGGGGATTTGATAGCTGCTTTCAACTACCTGAAAGGGGGTTCCAAAGAGGATGGCTTTAGACTGTTCTCAGTGGTAGCAGATGACAGAACAAGGAGTAATGGTCTCATGTTGCAGTGGGGGAGATTTAGGTTGGATATTAGGAAAAACTTTTTCACTAGGAGGGTGGTGAAACACTGGAATGCGTTACCTAGGGAGGTGGTGTAATCTCCTTCCTTAGAAGTTTTTAAGTCAGGCTTGACAAAGCCCTGGCTGGGATGATTTAATTGGGGATCGGTCCTGCTTTGAGCAGGCGGTTGGACTAGATGACCTCCTGAGGTCCCTTCCAACCCTGATATTCTATGATTCTATGTGGGAGATCACTGTGCAGCTCCCCCCAGCCCCAGGACATGGATTCAGTGGTGAGGCTGCACCCAACCCTGACACAACGCAAGGACCAGACCTGGCCCAGAAACACCCCAGGGCCTTGCCCCTCTGTGCCAGGTGCGGGCAGGCAGGCTCAGCAAGGCAGGATCCAAATGTGAAGGGGCTTAGTGTGGGGGGATCCAGGTGTGGGTTGAGGCAATCTGGGTGTGGGCAGCTCCGTGGGGGATCCAGGTGCGGGGGGGGGGGAGGAATCTTGATGCACAAGGGCTTATTGGGGGTTCTGGGTACAATGGTAACGGGATGGCTGCAGGGGGGTCCAGGTGAAGGTGATTGGGGCTCAGCAGGGAAGAGTCAGGGTGTGTGTGTGTGTGTTGGGGGGGAACAGAGCTCGGCGGGGGGTGTGGGAAGTTCAGTGTGGGGGGGGGTCCAGATGCTGGGGCAGTGGGGCTCAGTGGAGTGGGGATCTGGGTGGCTTGTTGGGGTGGTCCAGGTGCATGTGGAGTGGGCCTCATGGGGGGGTTGGGTGCGAGGGGGGTGAGGTTCGGTGCGCGGGTCTGGATGTGAGAGGGTCTGGATGCACGAGGGTTGGGCGGATGGGGGAGCAGCTCTCTATACAATGATCTGTCCCTCTGCAGCCGAGGAGCTATGAGTGCAGGAATCAGGGGCGGGGAGTTTGCAGAGCTTCCTACAGCTGGGGAAGAAATCTGTGGGAGGGTCTGATATGGCCCCAGATAACTTGCAGGGGAAGAGGAAGTCCTGTCCTCCCAGCCCAGCTGGGACTAGCAGTTGAGCTCGGCCGGGTCTTCCCCAGTCCCGCCCCATGCCCCACAGTGATTTACCTCTCTGCCAGCTGTCCTGGGCCCCCAAAACTGCTGGGAAGGGACACATGACCGGTCTTGTGGCTTCCCTTTGCTTCCCCATTAAAAAGTAATTTTTCTGTGGGGAAGCAAAGAAATCTGTGGGAACATAAATTCTGTGCATGCACAGTGGTACAGAATTCCCCCAGGAGTAATTAATGTGGGAACCTTGAAAAACAGTTTTCCTCAAGAAAAGGAAGCTACTGTTATATTTAAAATAGATTCTGTGGCTCATGGGACCCTGGTTAATCGGTTGGGGTGGGATGATTTGGGGGGGGGGGGCACTTATGCAGGTTGGGAGTGAAAGAGTGATACTATTTGTGGGTCAGTAGGGGAAGTCACTATGAGTGAATAGTACTATTGTCCTCAAACATTCTACCTGAATCTCTAAGGAATCCCTGAGTGATTTCAAAACATTTTCCACATAAGTACTTTGATGCCTTTTGCTCTGACCTAAATTCCTGCGAAGGACTTGGAGATGGAATCACATTTTTTTTTGTCATGAAGGTCAGTAACAGTCCCATATCACTGTCTCACAAAAATACATTTCAATTAAGAGAGATAAACTGAAGTGAGGTTTGTTCCCATTCAAGATTTGGGTTAACTGTTAATCTTTGTCTAATGGAAACAAAAACAGACTTGTGTTGTTTTAGCTGATTTTCATTAGCAGATTTAGTTTGCCTGGTATTTCACATCAATACTTAGACCCAAAACTATTAGCAGGAGAATGAAAGGCCACGTGTCAAAACATCCATCTCTCTTTGCTAATACCCCCTCAATGAGACTATCGCCGCCTTTAATGCAGGACTACTGAAGTCTTTGCCATGTAAAGACATTTTAAAAAGAGATGGATATATCCAGTTGGTAGTGAGATATTGCAAAACATCAGTTCACGAATAGTCATAGTCAAACATCACTGTTGCCTCACTGACCACACAATGCTCAGCCCTGGAGTTGTAGCCCCCCTTAAGGAGTTCTCTCTCAGCAGTTTCCTGAATGCCAGAGAAAGATTAACTTCATTTCCACAAGTGATCTGCAATGAGAGAACCCTGCTGATACACTACGTAGGATAAATGAGTCACACTCTGGTTTCCTGCTTCAGCTTAATGAGTACAGAGTTGCTTGGGCCTATTCTGTATGTCATCACCTCTCCCCTCTTTAGACAGCCTTGAAAATGGTTCTTTTTTTTTTCCCCCCCTCTAGTTTCCATAGTTACAGTAAAGGCTTAGGACATGAGTATGTTATGCAAGACCTAGACCTGGTTCAGTGGCAAAAATCCACACCCACATCTTGTAAAAACATGGTGGCCAACTGCTAGATGATTCACTTAATATTTCTAAAAATGCAGAACAAAATCAACCAGAAGCTCACTGTACTGGACCTCAAGATTACAGGGGAATAAGACCATATTTTTATTTGTATATCACCTTTTATCCAGAAGGCTCCTAAAGTGCTTTACATTATTTAGCAGCTTCTTCTTATCTTCAGAACAGTTCCATAAACTTTCTCTCTCATATTAAACTCCTAGGGGATAGTGTGTTGATTGAGAAAAAGAAGAATACTGAGAATGAAAGGACAAGAATACTCCAGATCAGTTTCAGATATAACTGCAACTTGATGGAAAACGTTGTACTGTACTTGACAGGACTTAAACCTAGTGAGAAAGAATCCCCCTCCCAGCCCCATCGCTAGGAAGTTAAATGACCCATAATCATAGTCTAAAAACACTGCCATCATAGTTTATAAATATCTTCAATATATGAAGAGAAGGGAAGGAGGAAAATATTTAGGATACAAAGCGTTGGACAAGGAATGGATTCCCAAGAAAGGGGGTCCAGACATCATCACTAGAGATAGTCAAGAAGAAGTGAATCAGGTATTAGAAGGAAACAAATAGTCCTACAAAATCAGAGGTCTGAATGGTGATACAATTGTTCTTTTCTGGTTTGATAATATATTAACTAGATCCTCAGCTGGTATAAATCAGTGTAGTTCAATTGAGGTATCCCAATTTACTCCTGTAGAGCATCTGGCACTTAAAAATCTAGAATTTTATCAGGGATGTTAATGACAAAAGTTTGGAGGGTCAGCTATTGACCAAGTCACACTACTTTTCTATATGTTCACAACTGCCATGGTGAAGTACAAACACCTGGTGTCAACTGAAAGATTAAAACAAAAGTAATTGTTGATTTCCCAGAAATAAAATATGCCCTAAATTTTATTCTTCTGGATTGACCTTCTTCTCCTTTCTATTATGTCTCTGGCTGCCTCCTTGTTATCTAGTTATCTTTATATGTTTTTCACATTTTGTCTGACATTTCCAATTTAAAAAAACAACACCTTTAATTTGTGGTTGTTATTCACTTTTTTCAGGATGATTCAGATTTTTCTTGGACCAGTGGTAACTGGATACAGTTTCTTCTTCATTTTCACATATTTATCTTCTCTCCGGTGACCAGTTAATCTTTACACCATTAACATTTTTGGAAAGTTTCTTGAAAAGATGTTATTTGCTGGTGAGCCTTTGGTTGCTTTCTTTTAGTTTTTGGAGAGGTGGAGAGTATTTATCTGAAATATTTTGTTTCTGAGACAGACACTCTCACTCCACTCCACTCGGATCCAGTTTTAGCGGGTCCACTGGTGTGATGGTATCTTAGGCTCCAGGTTCATTCATGCACTGGCTTTTCTACTGATACTGCCACTATGGGTATAAATTAGAGCCAATACATGGTAGCTTGCCTGAATTGGCCACTAAAAGAAGGGCTATACTCACTTCACATACATTGTGCACCATTCAAATGGGACTTTCACCACCTGTAATAGTTAGAGTTACTAGAATATTTGTACTTGCAATTCTAAGTACAGTTATATGGGATACTGCAAATAACAGTTAATGTCCAGATTTTAATGCACATATTGTATGATGTTTAATAGCCATCAGATGGAAATGACTTTTAGGCCTAGATCATCCCCTAGAAATGAAGCTTTCTCCCTGATGTATCTAGTCTGCTCCATGAGTGATGCATCAACACAGGCCACGGCCTTCTTCCTCCCATACCTCTCACTTTGGGATAACATATGCCCACTCCAAAGGGGCAGCCCCTGCACTCCCCTAACACAGGACTGTGACTGTCCTAGCCCAGCTCACTCAAATGGAAAGGAAGGTGCCTTGCACCATTCCTCTACAACCCGCAGCTAGTCATTAGTAACTTAGTCAGGATTCAAATACTGACCTAGAGAGTCTCTATGTCCCATTACCATAGCTGTAACAGGAGTTACAGATTCCACATTTTTCATATTTAATTTTAATATCCCTGCCTTTTTGCACTTTAGGGTTCAACATGAAACCATGACAGCTAATGCAAGGTTGACGAATAACTGAACCTGCTTCACAGAGAGCCATAAAGCTAAGCCCTGCTCTGTATGTGATGAAAAGTTTGAAACACCACTGTGGTGAGACAAATGACCAGACTCAGAACTCCAATTTCCCCAAAGGCTCATGAACCTCCCTTCCCTTCCAGGTGGAAAGTGAGATTTCCTTGCATAAATTTGAAGGGAGAAGTTCTGCAGCATAGCACATTCAGGACTATTGTCATAGCATATGCTATAGCGATTTGCAATGAAAGCAGATAAGAAAAAGCTTTCTTGATTACACAATACTTCATGAAATTGCTGTATTTCCATGATTTTTACTTTTTCATCGTGACTTTTCCTAAAACCTGCCATTGTTGAATCATAGCTGTAATCATTGCCAATCCCCTGAGTCATCCAGACTCATCTAATCATAGTTCTAACAGACAATTTCACTTAGCGATCCAGCCAGGTAAAACATTGGCAAACTTAAAAATATGACAAAGTTATTGACATTTTCAAAATGTATACTTGGGAATGACTCCAACTGTTTCTTCTTTTTAATGTAAACTCTATAGTAACCAATGAAATATTAACTACCAAGGACATCGGTAGAGCTGACAAAAGTTTGTCTGAAATGAAATATTTTTCCCACCTTTTCCACTTATTAGTAATCAGGACAATGTGTTATTTTTTGCAATATATATTCCTGGGGCAATTCTGCACCATTGCACATACGCAGAATTCATGTCCCCCAAAGATTTTTTTTTCCATTCTGCAGAAAATAGATACTGCAGAAAGAGGTGCTGCAATTATACCTTTCACCCATCAGGAGCTGATGTGGCACCCAAAGAGAGTGCAGCTGGCTCACAGGCCAGAGCAGTCAGCCACAGATAGGGAGGAGGCAGAGGGTGCATTCCTCACAATGCTCTGCTCATCAGTCCAGGTGAGGAGACAGGATATGGGAGGGACGGACAGAACAGGGCACATGGGGCTGCTGGGAGGGTCACACAAATTGGGCTAGGGGCTCAGGAGCTAGTGTGCTGACAGCATTGAGCCAGGGGCTGAATGGGAGTGGGGTGAAGAGGCAACATGAGGATGTGGAGGTGGTGGTGCAAAGGAGCATGGGGACAGGGGAAGATGTACCTGACTGAATGGGAGAGCCTAGGAGTCAGCCAGGGTCTGCATGGGGGAGGCTCTTCCAACTCCCTAACAATCTTTCCCCCATCCCCCACCAAAAAAAACTGTTCCATACTGCTCCCATTCACACCCAACAACCCTTCATGTTCACTCCCAAGCTTCTTCACAGCAATTGCTTCCCTCTCCCTCAGCTCCTCCACTACCCCTGACACCCCCAAGCCCTTGCAATGCTTCTGAGAGATGCGGGAAATATGGTTCTGTACTGTAGTTTAAATGAATTATTACTCAAAGTTCTGTATTAATTTGCCTGGTAAGGAATCTATTTGTCAAAAAGGATTTCCTGGATCTTTTTTTGTTATCTGTATTTTTACACATATACTTGCTGACAGGTATTTTGAAATAAATTACCAAAATAATTAAAACTGGTATGCTTATATTTTGTTATTTTAACAAATAAAATATGCAGAATTTTAAAATATTGTGGTCAGAATTTTTAATTTTTGGGGACAGAATTCCCCCCAGAAGTAAATATATATATGGATGATTTTTTACCAGCTGTCAAGGTTCCTTCCCCACTCTGAACTCTAGGGTATAGATGTGGGGACATGCATGAAAGACCCCCCTAAGCTTATTCTTACCAGCTTAGATTAAAAACTTCCTCAAGGTACAAACTTTGCCTTGTCCTGAACCTATGCTGCCACCACCAAGCGTGTTAAAACAAAGAACAGGGAAAGAGCCCACTTGGAGACGTCTTCCCCTCAAAATATCCCCCCAAGCCCTACACCCCCTTTCCTGGGGAACGCTTGATAAAAATCCTCACCAATTTGTACAGGTGAACACAGACCCAAACCCTTGGATCTTAAGAACAATGAAAAAGCAATCAGGTTCTTAAAAGAAGAATTTTAATTAAAGTAAAAATCACCTTTGTAAAAATCAGGATGGTAAAATACCTTACAGGATAACCAGATTCAAAACATAGAGAATCCCTCTAGGCAAAACCTTAAGTTACAAAAAAGACACAAAAACAGGAATATACATTCCATTCAGCACAGCTATTTTACCAGCCATTAAACAAAAGAAATCTAACGCATTTCTAGCTAGATTACTTACTAACTTAAGGAGTTATGAAGAGCATTCCTGATCTGTTCCCGGCAAAAGCATCACACAGACAGTCAGACCCTTTGTTCCCACCCACCCCCCCCGCCCCCGGCCTTGAAAGTATCTTGTCTACTCATTGGTCATTTTGGTCAGGTGCCAGCAAAGTTATCTTAGCTTCTTAACCCTTTACAGGTGAAAGGGTTTTGCCTCTGGCCAGGAGGGATTTTATAGCACTGTGGACAGAAAGGTGGTTACCCTTCCCTTTATATTTATGACACCAGCAAAGCTGTTTGCTCTGTGGAACTCAATCCCAAACTTTTGAGTCCGCAAATCTGAGCTGGAGATTTAAGAAGAAGAGGGTCTTAACATTTTTTGGTTCCTGTTTTTATGTCTGACCCAACAACAGTTAGAATAACCTCTCTCAATGTGTTTTATTGTTTCTAGAGACAGGAAGTGTGAGGAGGGAAGGGACTGGAATTAAACTTTTGAATCTCAAGTTCATGATTAATTCAGATTTTGCGTAAAATTTCAAGCCAGTTCTCCTCTTGTCCAAAATGGTTTGTTCAATCACTTCTGAAGTTTACTTTGTAGCAGTCATGCATCCATTACTAACTGCTGTGGGAATTCTTTTGGTCAATTTAGTCCTAATTGCATTTAAGAATCAGAAAAATTATCTCCTAGATTTACTAATATAGATATGCCACAATATTGCATGTCAAATAATTGAATTGAAAAAAGTAAATAGCTTCTTTGCATTCAGGAAAGAGATCCTCATGCTGTTTATATAACAAACTAAGTTTAAGATCATCTGTTACCTTTTCTTTCAGTTTTATACCCTACTTCTCTTGGGATGAAAGAGAAGATAAAAATCTTACAATACGATGAATTTAAATTGCTCAATCTAAATTCTGAGATGAGGTGATGCAAAGGCAAACTATTTGGAATGAATGGCCAGTGCCATTACCTTACTCAAAACACTTTCCTGATGGCTCCCAAATACCATAAATATATCTTATAAGCTAACAAGATGGTAGCTGGATAAGGTGGGGTAGAAAGCCAGACTTGTCTATCATTAAAATCAGTCCCTAATCTTCAACCAGTTTGGAATACCTGTCTACAGTATAGAGCTATGAATACTTTTTCTTGCCTTCAAGACACCCTGCCTTCTATAAGTGTCTGAGGTTTTTTCCCCCCACGCTCCTCTCCTGACCCTCAGGTATAGACTTTTAAACCTAAATAGTATACACGTACTCTCTTTGGCCATATTTGATAATGTGACCCTCAAAATGAAGACTCAGAAGCATCCAAAACCTTAGTTTTAAAAAGAGAATGAGACTGGAGGTAAACATACGCATACAGTCACTATGAAAGCCTGTGCAAAGTTGGTTACTGTATGTACAAATGCATAATTAGGCATTTTAATACAGTGGGTCAAAGTCTGCTCTTCATTATATTCATCCATTAACATCTGAACTGAATTCAGAGAACAGAATTTGGCCCATCATGTACAGTACATAGTCACACAGCACTAATGCAATTTAACTTCTTTTACCTTTATCATCTATCTCAATCTATCCAGCCTCTATTAAAGTTAATGGCGAAACTCCCATTGATTTCAATGGGGGCCAGGATTTCAACCCCAGGCTTGAACTAGACAAACCAACTGGGCAACATTTCCAGGGTGCTTGGCTTCCCTGTGATACTTTTGCTGGTGTCTCTTTGAGGGCAGGATTAAAGAGACAAAAAGAAAAACACACACCTTAACAAGACCAAAGGAGGCAACACTGTCTGGAAAATAATTCTGTTGTATTCTGCAGCAAATAGAATTGAAGCTTCAAAAGGAAACTTCCAGAAAAATGTGAAGTATAGTTGGTACTGGGTGTAAAATTGTTGTGCAAACTGTAGTAGGAAAGATCAAAGATAAACATACATTTCTTTCCAGTCTGTTCTCTTTACATTAAATCTTCTTAAAAATCCAAAGAGGCACAGTAGAGATCGAGAGGAAAATCTGTATCTGAGAACTAATCTATCTTCTTTTCTGTGAAGGAAGCAAATCATTTAAAAAAAACAAAAAAAACACACCACAAAGATCTAGGTAGGGAAAGGATGCAGTTTTTCTTCAGTAATCCAGTTATATATTTTTCTGCTATTATATAATGTTTGGGCTAAAACCACCAACGTAACTTGCAGCTAGTTGTCAATTCAATTAGATTCTGTTCTTTAACATCTCTTGCAAATTCTGTTCAAAGAACCAAAACGACAAGTAAATGTCATTTTGTAAATGAAGTTGATTGTCTCTCAATTACAAAATAAAGAACAGATAGAGGAGTGAGAGAATGTACATGACAAATGAGCTTAATCAGCATGATCTTCTCAAGCTGTGTAACATGGTAAACTCAAAACCAAAACAAATAAGATAAGCAGTGATTGGAGTTTAATCCAGATATTTTGTTTTTTAAAAATATTCTGTGTCATTGAAGCTTAATTTTATTTTACCCTATCTAAACCTCTGTGGATATTCTGACTGGTGCATTTGGAGTTATAGATGGGTTATCTGGAATGAGTCTCTATAGGACACTTTTCTTGTGTCACTGACTGAATGGGCCTGTGATTTGGAGGAACAGGTAAAGAGAATATTTTCACTTATTTCTCAGAGATGCAGTGGATTTTAAGTGAGACCTGCAATCCATTTAGAAAAGTCAGGAAAAAAATCCACATTTTAGTCTAGATTTGTCTCTCACTGGCAACCACTGATTTATCATTATCACTTTCTGTCATTCTTCCTCTTTACGGTGAGTTATCATTATGGCAGCAGAAATAAAGTAATTACATCCTAGCTTCACAAAGGGGAAATTCACTCAGGTCAGAAGTCTGTAACTGCAGCAAGAGTGGAGGTCTACTCAAAGTATTAGTGTTTATTGGTTATTTGACTGAATAAAGACTCGTAACATGAAAGGCAGCACATAAATGTAGGCTACTACAGAAAGCACTGTGAGATTGACAACAGACTTAAAAGTTATTGAGAGCTCATCTTGTCTGCGTCAATATGTGCAGACACCTCAGGGGTCTTGTGGGCAGTGGCTAGTCCCTAGCACATGACACCTCCAGAAGCCATCCTGTCTAGACCAGAGAAAGCAGAAGTGCAGAGGCACAGGGCACCCATGTGGAGACATGAGCAGACACCCATCCAAGAGCAGGGGAAAGAAATGAACCTGTCCCTCCCCTTTATCAAGAAAGAATGAGAAGGAAATGCCACAGTTGCAAAGTCACATTTTCCAGTCCCTTACAGGGAATAAACCACATGGGGACAGTGGGGTCCTATTTTTATTTTTAATTTTATGTACTAAAGTGCACTTTGTAACTAAGGGTTCAACATATATTTGAGCCAAGCAGGATTAAAAGAATACACTGCAGCTATCACGACTCAGCAATTTGCAACCATTTCAAAACAGTGGAATATCATCATGGGACAGTACAAGTTTGAAATCATTAAGGAGACCAAAATCTGGAGAGAGGAAATTGTAGCAAGATTGCATTATTTATAGAGTTAAACTATTCACTGGAATGAATCCAAAGTAGCCGTTATTTAGCAGTGAAACCTTGACTGCTATGAACAAGCTATTCTGTTCCATCTCATATCAATATTGCAACAGCTGGTTTTACTAAAAAGTTTAATAATGAATTTTGAACCTGTGTAAATTATGTATTTGCTGGACTTTAATTCTGTAATTACTGCCCTTTAATAAAAATGTACACATGTAAACAGAACACCTAACTACAGTTATACAGCTCTCAGGTTTTTCTAAGAAATGTATTTCCACAACTGTGTTTTTAGAATGCTTTACATTGTACTGGAGTGTCTATTTAGAAGGAAATTGTGAAGATTGAGACTCTCAAATCTGAATCACTCTCCAAAAAAAAACTGACCCCTGTATTAAAGGGCCAATCCTATCAAGAGATACTTATAGCTAGAGAGACCTTTATTACCAGATGGACCAATTTGTAGGGTCAGGGCCTTAACATGCATTCCTCTAAAATTTTCCCTTTTTAATCATCCACAGTGAGGTTTGCAATACTGTTTACAATCCAGGTGCAGAGGGGTTTCCACTCTGCCCTGTAAAATTTCATTTTAGGTGGGTGGGTCATTACCTTGATAGAATTTTGCTATTGCACCAATGCCTTTTAAGTGTGCAACATAGAACCTGAGAAGAAGGCTTAATGTATTTTGAGGAGTAGGCGTGGGCTCAAGTTTTATGTATTTTCCCTACCAGCGGAAAAGTTATTTTTCCTGCCTGTATAAAAATATTGGAGGTAAAATAAGGACAATTGTTAAACTTTTCAGAAATGCAGTAAGAAATAAAATAAGGGGGACTTTCCCCCAGTTTCACTGATATTGAAAAATGTATTGCACAGCTCTGCCAATGGGAAGTGGAGAGTTCATCTATACAAGCTTACAAAACAAGCTAGAATACCTGATTCCAGCATATTAGCAGACTCAGTTTCTCCAGGTAATTGAAATGGGCCAAAGCCACAAAATTTGCATCAGGATCTGAATTTCCCCCACATTTGGGGATACTCAGCATTGCAAATCTGGTTTGGGATCATTCTTGTTCTAAGCAAAATAAAAACAGAATGGAACAGTGAAGTGGTAGTTTATCTGCAAGGAAAGTGTTAAACTTTCCTCACCACAACTGCGTAAAAGTCAGAAGAGGATGTTCCTGTCCCACTAGGAATCCTCAGTCTGTAACCATGGTGGAGCTGGCAATAGAAGATGTTATTTCCTCTCAGAGGCAGAGTTGTAAGAAGTCCATTTACAGCATGGGGATTGATTTCCCAGTTTCATAGGAAGCAAGAGCATTAGGATAAAAGTCAGTGTTGTTACAAATGGTTCGTAACATGTCAGAGGTTCTTTATGTACCAGTTACAAAGCAGAAACACTGTTCTATTTTATTTCTGCATACTAGCAACAGGCCACTTCCTTGTTCTCACTGCTACCCTAACACCAGCTAATAATGGAGCTAGGACACAGCCTCAGCTATTCAAGTTTTGATTATGTCCCTAAGGATTTTAAAGCTAGCCAGTCAACTGTATGCTGGATTTACTGAGAGCAATCTGGGGCTGGGAAATGGATTCCATCTCTTCAGAGATTACCAGCAAGCTTCCCTGTTCATCTGAAGGATTAGGATAAAAAATAGGGTTCTATTGTACTATAGTAAACATTCTACTGTTGGTTAATACTTCCTGTCAGGCAAAGACAAAAATTATAAACACAGGAAGATAACTGGAGAAAATCCTCATGAAGCCAAGCATTATCCTTGCACTTTTCAGGTGCGGTTGAAGTAAATGCGTCTTCTGGTTTCATGTTTGTTTTCATCTCCCCAAAAATAAATAAGCACTTCTCTAGCATGTAAGGACCTCAGAGTATTTTACTGTCATTAATTACCTAAGCCTTGCAACACTACAGTAAAGCAGGTATTATTCTCATTTCCCAACTGGGTACATGAGGCCTGAATAAGTGAAATGACTTCCCCTACATTTATACAAGCCAGTGGCAGATCCAGGAATACAACCCAGACATCCTGAGTCAGTCTTCTATTTGAAGCACTAAGGTCACTCTGATTCTTGGTATTTGGTAGGAAACAATTTTGGAGATGATCCAACTTGATGGAGAAAGGGCAAGTCAAGCATCTATCAAACTCGAGTCAACTGGAAATCTAAAAAAGCTGTGAGCTGCCTCATCAATGAAAGCGTATCAATCATTTTGAACAAGATATATTTGCTATTAATATGGCTCAACTAAGAGATGAAGAAATAAGGTAGGATTTTCAAATGGCTGGTACATTTGAAACTGTCAGCTTCCTCAACAAAGAAACTGAAAATTAGGTCAGCTATCAAATGTGCAGTTAGCTTTATGAGTGCTGTATATAATGCTCCAAAATTTTTCAGCAGCTGGAAGATCACCAATATGCACATGACACTTCAGCATATGAGATGTTAAGTGGAGAGAAAGGAGAAAACATTTCTCTGCTGTAGTACACTGTATAAGGGCATTTTAAGAAGATTTTAAAAGTAACAGTCATTTTCTATAGGAAATCAGTTTGCTGAGCAATCAGTTTTAGTGGAAGCTTGATAGGAATTTTGTAGCACACACAAATGGAAACCAAATAACATGTGGCTTAAGTGATTGGCCACCCCTTAATTGGAATAAGTGACTGGAGTTAGCGTCAAGGGAATCTGGCTTGTGTAATGAATACACTAATAAGAATCCATAAATACAGGTTTCAGAGTAACAGCTGTGTTAGTCTGTATTCGCAAAAAGAAAAGGAGTACTTGTGGCACCTTAGAGACTAACCAATTTATTTGAACATAAGCTTTCGTGTAGCTCACGAAAGCTTATGCTCAAATAAATTGGTTAGTCTCTAAGGTGCCACAAGTACTCCTTTTCTTTTTGCGAATCCATAAATACACACTGATAAGACTGTCAGTTTTCTACAGAAGATGGGTGTAGACAGAGATAGATTAGAAATAACTTAGGTCTTCCTTGGGACCTGATCCTTGGAGAGACATTCCAGGCTGGAGACATTCACTACCATGCAAGAATTCTCAGCACCTTACAGGTTTGGGTTTAGAGATTGTAATGGCACTGTAGAGGATATAACTCTTTGGGTAAATGCAGTAAAATCTCATTCATTATGCTAATTCTCATGCTAATGAATGGGAAACTACACAATGAAAAAAAGAAAAAACTCAAGGATACCACATTGCAAAGTATATTTTTTCTCAGCAGACATAATTTAGCCTTAAAAATAAAGATGTCTTAAAATATGGTAAACCCTCATTGTAACGTCTTGGAGAAGAAAGAACAAACACCAGAAGGGCCCAATTTTACAACCATTTCAATAGACTTGAGCTGATCTGACAGAGCAGAATTTTGATCATTAGGTGTTCATGGTAATTAAAGGAGTGCCAGTTTTGGCACATATGTAAATAGGGCATTACCTGCTCACACACATTTTGCGGAAGATATTGTAAAAATCTTGACTATTAGTACTGAATACATGGAATCAATATGGAACAAGTTTCACATATCTCTCATTTTTAACTAAAAATCTGTGTATAATAACTCCATGACTGACAAAGGATGTTTCAGCTATGAATACCATGTAACAGTAAATACCCAACAAAACCACATGAACTATTACAAATATGTTGAGAAACGTGCATACATATGAATGCATCCATCAGATATATCACATGCCTGGTGGTGTAACTCGGGCCACTGCTAGCTTCCATTTTGACCCTTATCAAAGTTAGATATTCCCTGAAGACAATGGTTCAGCCACTACAGATGGGGTTTTGATTAAAACAATTAGATCATAGGGTGTTTAGAACATTTTAATTTCCGTCTGCTTTTTTTGTTGTAATAATTTAACACACATGAAGATGGGACTGGGTAGGTGATCGATAGGCTCAATGAGCCTTCCTCCTCTAGTTTGCAATGCCATCCCAGACACAATGATCATGGCTGGCATACCTTATAAGAAGCTCAGGGAGGCAAAGGCCATCAATACTAAATTAGTCTCACGGTGTCAGAGATGAAGCACTGAGGGCAGCACTGAGAGAGCTTGCGCTGCCATTGTCTGTGTGGTGTAAGTGCTGCACATAGAGGATTTGAGTCTCCTGTGCTGTCAATCCAGCACCTTTCACCACCATTAAAATTCACTTAAGAATTACAAAATCAAAGCTATTCAATAAAAGGATCCCATATAAGCAAAACAATTTAAAGTTGATTGCTGGCATGAAAAATAGCATTCTCAGCAGGTTTTATGCTGCTCATTCTTTTCATAGCTCTGCCTTTCTCCCTACCCATATTGGCCAGTTGCTGCACTCTTTATCCAGGGCCAGATCCTCCTCATCCATTCTGTTAAAGGCATTTACACTGAGAACAGAGTTACCTGGGTTACAGCCACTTTACTATCCCCTCTGGGAGACAGGACCAGAAGAGGCACAGCTCCTTCCCTGACATGCGTCACTTTTGTTGTTCTTGTTTTAAGAGCCAGCACCAGTTTTGAACTGCTGTCTGGCAGCATGGGGAAACACTGCTGAGTGCCATAGTCCTGGCAGTTAGGAATACAACCAAGCTGCTCCATGTGTAGTGGTGGTCATGTGAGGGATATTAGCAGGTAACAATTACAGAGGCTAGGAACCATAAGGACAACACATGGATCATTAGCTTTCTGGGTGCCTCAACCCAACCTCCAGGTCTCTCCTGACCTGAGCCCTGCTCCCTGGTATTGACACTTACAGATTTTGTATACCATAAAGGAGGTCAGGTGTGGTGAAGTCGAAGTCACTAATTAAACCTAGCATTGGGATATGTATTTCTGCAGACCTTGAATCCACAGAGGCTTTGTCTAAATAACTCCCATAATTTGTCCCCTGGCATACCATAATTCCTTTTGTGCATCTGGGTAGGGAGCCAGCACCAGTTTTAAACTAATGCCTGGCAGCATGGGGAAAATACTGCTAAGTGCCACAATCCTGGCAGTCAGTAATAAAAACAGGCAGCTTCATATGTAGTGGCGATCATGCAATCAGCTGGCTTAGGAGACAGTCATAGTGATACAAGTGAGCAGTTATTTCTGCAGGACACTTTCTTGGAGCAGCTTCCCTTGGTGCAGAGCTCACCCCACAGCTGCAATGGCAGACCACCCACATAAAAGAGTTTCCTCAATGTGGAGAAGCACGTCATCATTGCTCTCTAGAAGCTTGCCCTCCTGATTACTACCAGTCAGCAGCGAACCCATTTAGTGAAGATCAGCTCTCATGGAGGCAGGTGCTGCTATTGATAGGTTAGGTCATAAAGCTTGGCATTGCCCAGGTGGTTATTGATGGATTACAAAGTTAGGGTTCCCAAACTGTATTAGGGCCAGTGATGAAATCTATATACCTGTACTTTGCCTCTCACACCAGAGTTTGTCATGGGAAAGTGGTACTTCTCCATACTGCTGCTTGTTGATTACCATGGAAGCTCAGCAATATTAATGTGGGGTTGTCTGGAAAGGTACATGAGGCCTGGCTGGCTAGAAATTCAGCCTTAAGCATTGTAATGAAAAACAGAACTTTAATGTACACAGTATTCATGTGCACTAATAATGCTGCAATTCCTCCAGTCATACTAGAAGACCCAGTTTACTCTATGAAGACACTTGGCCAGGAGAAAGAAGCTGTGTGTTTATACCCTGAGTAGCTGCAGAATGACAGTGGCATGGACATTTGGAAGACTGAAAGCCAGCTGGAAGTGCCTCAGGGAAAGTCTAGATGCTTATGAGCAATATCTAGCTTGTGTAATAGATGTTGTGCAAAACAAAGCAAGCACCTGTTAGACCAAGGGAGAATATCTGGTTGGTGGAAAGTTTCTGGATGTTATGAACAACCAGAGAAGGGCCCTCAATGTGGTGCCCCAACTGGCCAGGGTTATGGTGTGCTCCTACTTTGAGGCCAGAGTGTAGCAGACAGTCCTTATACTGTAAGAAAGGAAGAGAATATGGTGTCTCTGTAAACGTATTTCACCTGTCTGTACTAACAGGCTCACAAGAGTGCATAGATGGTGGTGGGTGTTCAAAATTGTTCTCCTTGCGTTGGGGGTGGAGTGGTGTGGTGAGGGAAGAGCCTCGCATTTGAAAGATTGAAAAGGAATTTCCTCTGAAACTATAGAGAGTGAAAGGGGGCTCCTACTATCCTGCATTCTCCACGAGGTGCAGGACATGGCTAAGTTGGGGTGCTGGTTGTAAACACAGCACCACAGTGTTCTCCTGCCGAGGCATTTGCTTCTGCATCATTTCCAGCACCCTTTCCTGAGTGTAGGCAGTCCCTTGGAAACCTCTTACAGTGGTGCAGAAGTCCTTCCCTCCATTCTTCTGCTTTGAGGCCCCTGCTGAGATGCATTAACCAGGTGAGTAAACATCTTCTCACTCGTCTTCTGTAGATTTTTCAGATGCTGATCAACTCACTGTTCAGCTGGCCAGAAAACAATTCCATTTTGTGAAAAACTCAGGTTTCAGAATTGGTTTTCCATCTGCATTGGGACAAAAAATCAACCCCTCGTCTAAATTTTTCTTGAAAAATTAGAGACCCATCCATCCCAGAACAGTAAATAGCCTAGTGGTTAAGGGCCTCACCTGGGATGTGAGTAACCCAGCATCAAGTCCCTGCTCTGCCTGAATCAGGAAGGTGAGTGCCATAGCCATGGAGTTACTGGCTACCTTCTCATTGGCTATTGCTGTGTGAGCAGTTGCTCTTTTTTTATCAGAAATTTTATCTGTGACCTGAGAAATCTTTTCAAAGAATCATCATTTTTCTGACAGAAAAGTGATTAGTTGAAATAGTCCCAGCTAGTTTTCCTAATAAGCATTCTGTCTGTAATGGCTGTGGCATTTCAGGAGTGAGGGGAACAGAAAAAAAACACCACCATAAAATAGCTATTAGCCCAGTAGTGGTCTCCATACCAATAAATGATGAAAAGTTGTGTCCCCCTCCCCCCCAGTTTTGGAATGCCATTGTTTGGATTGCCATCTGTTAAGCCCTGTCTGGGATGCATTTGGAGATGGTAAGAGGTTTTCCGCCCTACTTCTCCTTTCTATGGGACTCGGTACCAATGCTGGCTAAGGGTTGGAAGTAAGGTGGAGGGTTGGTGGGAGGGTAGCAGGAGGTAGGTTAGTAACTGCATATGTACCTCTGCAGGTTGCTCTTATGGTGCAGGATGTTACCGAGGCAGAAAAGGGATTGTTCAAAAAGCCAGTAGGTAAACCAGGAAAAGATGCAGATCTACTATGTACTGGGATGGTGCCCCACATCTGATGCACGCATGGAAGAGACATACCACCTGTATCGGTGTCTCAGAGAAAGCTGCATTACCTTGCAATGTGTATGCACAAATAGGGCACTCTTTGCCTTAAATTCTCCTTGATAACTCCAGCAGATGAGTACTAAGTGCACTATAAAATAGACTTTTATAGTAATTGGTCTGAACCCAAAGAATTAGCAATACTGTTATGAAAAGTGGCGATGAACACCTTATAATCTTTATGCATTTCAAAAACATCTCTGTAGCATGATTTTGACAATTTACCTCATAAAATGTAAAGGTAGCTAAAAGCACAGGGCCGATCAAATGTTGTCAAAATGTTTTTTCCTATTGTGTTTTCTCTCTCTACCTGCTGTTATAATACAGCACATTGTATTTACTAGTAGTGCTCTCCTCTGCAGCAATTTCAGGTTGGCTCTCTGCCTGAATTTCAGAGGGCATCTCTGCTGCCCGAGTCTCTAGCTTGAGGTTTGGGTTGCCAAAGGCATCTTGGATGTCTGGAGGAATCTGCTTCTGGACAAAGGAGGATCACAATTTTGTGGGGCCCTGGGCCAGAGCAAGTGGGGGTCTCTCCTTACCCCTTCTGCCTGCAGTCAACACCCCCCACCCAGTGCTCCTGCTGGGGAGCAGGGTCAGGGCACAGGGGCTTGCCCCACTCCGCCTGGCACTCTTGCCAGGGAGTGGGGCAAGCCCCCATGCCCTGACCCTGCTCCCCATCCAGAGAACCAGGCAGGTGGGCAGAGTGGGGCAAGCCCCGACACTGCCACCTGGCTCCCCAAGAGGAACACCAGGCGGGTTGAGCAGGATCAGAGTGCCCATTTTTCTGGGATCCTAGACATGGGGCCCGTTGGCCCAGTGTCTAATCCACCACTGCTTCTGGACAGTGTATGTGGTCATTTGGGCTATGCCTCCACTGCATCTGGGAGCGCACCTCAAAGCCTGGGTTGACAAACTCACACTAGCTTCCCTCCAGCTAGCATGCTAAATAATAGCAGTGTGGGTGTTGCGCAACACAGTTGGCGGCTCAGGCTAGCCACTGAAGCTTGAACCAAGGTAGTGGGAGCATTTCCAGAGGTCCTACTGCTGTCCTTTGCAACACTGTTGCCCTGTCAAGCGCCTTCACTTTGCTGTGGCATTGCTTCGTGTCCCAGCAGTATCCATGTTCCTTCAACTGCTCTGACAGTCACCTCTAGATTGTGGCATTCCATCA
Organism: Natator depressus; assembly: GCF_965152275.1. NCBI lineage: Eukaryota > Metazoa > Chordata > Testudines > Cheloniidae > Natator > Natator depressus. Next base: position 88,191,332 of record NC_134235.1, read on the forward strand.
ACTGCTGTTCAGATGAGCTTCAACATGCTCTTATATCCAAAGGATAAGGAACTCCAGGGCCTCCTGATGGGTCCCTGTGGAAGCATAGACCATAGCTGCTATAAGAAGTACTGTATGTAGCTCTAGATGTGTGAATTTCTGTCCCTTTGCAATTCCAGCTTGAGGTGATATCTAGTCAAGATGGCTGTGGAGCAGTAGAGGACATAGCTTCTCACTTGGATCAGCCTATCTGTTTACCTATGCAGTGTGGGATAGCAGTGCTAGGACCGCCAGAAGAAGCATTGTTAATCCAAAAATAATACAGCTGCTCTATTTGGCTACACTAAAGTTATCCTCAAATAACTCATTCTGGAACAGTTATTTCCCTTCTACAATGCATTAATGAATGCAGAATAAACACAAGATTTTTTTTTTAATTATCTGGTATATGGTGGGAAGTGGGTCTCTTCTGAGCAGAGTGTCATGAACAAGGGAGATAGACAGAGAGAGAGAGAAAGCTAAAAAAAAAAAAAAAAAAAACCAAGAGAAGCTTCCACTATCAACCTATAACCTGTAAGTTCATTACTGAGTCCCTGCCTAGACCACAATGCAGTGTCTGGGGGCGGGGGTTGTTTGTTTTAATTTCTAGGCTTTTATCTGTGTTGTTCCTCTTTGTTAGAGAAAATAATTTCAGTTGTTTATAATGAGGGAACACATGGGGACTCTCAGTTCCTGGAGATAACTAAGTTTCTATCCACAAGGGAGAAGGGGCAAATAGGTGAAATCCAACAATCCAGCTCTTCTTGGGACACCAAAGTATTCAGGAGGGCCCCTTCCCTCTGAAGGGCCACAATTGGCAGACCAGGGATCATGCTGGTATTGAAAGACACTAAGATATATCAACTCATTTTTACAACAATTGGTAAATATCACAATGATCATTAACAAGGTGCCTTAAACTAAGTTAGATATGGATAATACTGGCCCAGTTAGAGAGTGGAGACACATCTAACAATCAGAAATACCAATCAAAAAGGTGTGTTTTGGATGATTTAAAACAAAGATTGAGAAGACCAATCTCTCTCCTCGCATCTGTGTGTCAGCATCATATGTTTTCTTAAACTCCTTTGCTGTGGTTTCATGATTACTATTTATTGCATCATCTTCTATTTACTACCAAGCAAAAACTGTTTACTTGATAAACCACAAAAGCCTCTGTTATTCCTTTCAGTGGAGCATTAATAATGTATCTCAACGTCCTGATCATTATCCCAGACAGCTTTTCAACAGCCGATTAACTATTTATTCTCAGGACATTTCAGATAAAATGCTACAGCCCTCTCATCATAGAAAAGCAGATGATTGGGATGGGAAGTAACTCTAGTACAGTGTATTAGGGCATGACTGCTTTCTACACTAACCTCTTAACGGCCTGATCTAACTTTCACTGAAATAATGGAAATCTTTCCATTAATTTCAGAGGAAGTTGGATTGAGTTCTAAGCAGTATCTAGTCTGTTCTTGAGCACCTCTAGGTGAGGGTGCCTCAGCCACCTCTTGGATCGAATCGAACACGTATCTAACTGACTGCATGTCAGATAACGGAAATATTAAATACACAGAAATTATCACTATTTAATTTCAGACTTACTTGTTATACTACCTTTTATCATATGTATAATTTCCCCCTTCCTTTTGCTATCACCTCAACTATTTATGAGCAGCTATACCCTGTGCCTCTAATTTAACCTGCATGAATGAAACGCCCTTAGTCTCTCTTCATAGGTCATACCCTCAACTACTGGCAGCATCTTTGTTGCCTGCTTTGGATTCCTTCCAGTTTGCTGATGCCCATTTTATAATGAGACACTCAAGATCAGGCCTGACTGAAGCTTGAAGACTTTGAATAATCAAAGGTTAGAAGACGGGATGGTGCTGCAGAGGAGAGGTTTGCTCCCCCGCTATGCATATGGCATCAGACCATGTCTGACAAACATTTGTGAGCATGAGTTTTGGTTTGAAAACCATATCAAACCTTCAACCTAGAGTTCAGTTAGTGGATTCAGTGTTTAGAGTCTAATCCTGAAAGCTCTCCTGTGCACAGAAGTCCCACAGAGTACAATTTGTAATTTAGCTAGGTCAGGTAGCCAGCCACTAAAAAAACAAACCCTCTCTGTGTTCCTTATCATACTACTTCTTTCCAAGTTTTTAAACAGATACTCATGTAGCATCACACTGAAAAAAAATTAAAAATCCAAATATAGTCAATAAACCACATTTACTTTATGAACAAAAAAACTGTATTTTTCTCCACTCAAGGAGAGTGGTTGGACTTCTCTGGAAATATCAATAGGAAAGGCTGAAATTCAAAATGGAGTCAAAAGAAGAATCTTCCTTGGGTTCAGGACAATAAAATACAAGCAGAACATAAAAAATGAGTTAAGTTATTCAGTTATTTACATTTTAGGCACTGATGTGTGAGATAAACCAGCTAAAATATGTCCCTTGGTGGTTATACAAATCCAATCAATGTTTAATTTTATCAAAAGTAGGAAAGGGGATTTCTGGAGTCAGTACTAAAAAGAACAATGCCAGCATTTTTCCAAGTGAGAGTGGGCATCTGACAGCAACCCAAGTGATGTTAATGCATGCAATCTGGTTCCGATTACTACTTTACAAAACCTCAGGATCATGAAAAATATCGTTGTCAGGCTAAGAACTGCATTAGTAGAAAGTCGGCAGAAAGTGACCCTGCTTATTACATCTACTCTACCTGCAACAACCATTACCACAGCCTGAAATTCACTCACCCTACTAATGTAAAAATAAGGACGCTGATTCACCTTATTCAGGACAGTAATGTGCTTCCTGTTGAAGAATTACATCCATATTGGCCTTGGAGTTTCTAGCACACATTTAGAGAGAGACAATATATACATATTAACTATAAAATGCTATTATGTTCTTTTAATAGTAGATGTGAGCTCAACCAGTTCAGAAATATTTTTAAAAATAAAAATGTATTTTGCTGCTTGACACAGAAATTATAGACCAAAAAGACTTTAGATCTAGGCAACTTCCCCCATAGGTTATTGGTTCAATTTATCCTATGTGAGAATTTAAAAGATAAACCTATTAAAAATTAAAGGGGTAGGAAGAAAGATACTCTTTCTTGCTAATCTTTAAGAAGCCTTCAGTAAATGGACATGCCTCAAGTACTGGTTGCTTGTTCCATTTCTCAACCTTTGTTGTGCCTTAGACTGCCTCCGGGTTTAAAGTTCTCAAGAGCCATGAAGCAAGACTAGGATTTTTTGATTCTATATTTGTTTGGATTTTCAGGTTAGTTTTAGTTCTTATGAAAGGTTCAAAACAGACACTCTGGAGAAGTAAAAACAATGAGGAGTCTGATGGCACCTTAAAGAGAAACAGATTTATTTGGGCATAAGCTTTCGTGGGTAAAAAACCCACTTCTTCAGATGCATGGAGTGAAAATTACAGATACAGGCATATATATATAGGCACATGAAGAGAAGGGAGTTACCTTACAAGTGGAGAAAATGGGTAACTCCCTTCTCTTCATGTGCCTATTATATATATGCCTGTATCTGTAATTTTCACTCCATGCATCTGAAGAAGTGGGTTTTTTACCCACGAAAGCTTATGCCCAAATAAATCTGTTTCTCTTTAAGGTGCCACCAGACTCCTTGTTGTTTTTTTGTGGCTACAGACTAACAGGGCTACCCTTCTGCTATCTAGAGAAGTAGGTTGTCTAACCCCTGTAGGTATACGACAGGTAATTACAGAGCAAGCTTCCCTATACCAGCCTGGAAATGTGCCCCCTCTACTTTGACCATGATAGACGGACAGTCCTTTCAAGTCAAGATTAATCTCCACACACAATATTTAATCCTGAAACAAACATTAACCACCAGAAACCTCCACATTTTAGATTAAAGTTGGCCTGCATTGCCATGTCAGTTCTGGATCTGGGTTTTAAACTTACCCAGAAGATTTGAACAGATGCTCAGATCCAGAGTTTTGGTTCAGGCACTAGCAGTATCATAGCATTCTGAATAGTCTTAGATATGAAGGTAATTTGTCCTTCAAAATTATGGCCCATAGCATGCCATCAGTTTTGAAGTGCAGGATTACTCAGAAGACTAATTGCCTTCTATGATGAGATAACTGGCTCTGTGGATGAGGGGAAAGCAGTGGACGTGTTGTTCCTTGACTTTAGCAAAGCTTTTGACATGGTCTCCCACAGTATTCTTGCCAGCAAGTTAAAGTAGTATGGGCAGGATGAATGGACTATAAGGTGGGTAGAAAGCTGGCTAGATTGTCGGGCTCAACGGGTAGCGATCAACGGCTCCATGTCTAGTTGACAGCCGGTATCAAGTGGAGTGACCCAAGGGTCGGACCTCGGGCCGGTTTTGTTCAATATCTTCATTCATGATCTGGAGTATGGTGTGGATTGCACTCTCAGCAACTTTGCAGATGACACTAAACTGGAAGGAGAGGTAGATACGCTGGAGGGTAGGGATAGGATACAGAGGGTCCTAGACAAATTAGAGGACTGGGTCAAAAGAAATCTGATGAGGTTCAACAAGGACAAGTGCAGAGTCCTGCACTTAGGACAGAAGAATTCCATCCACCGCTACAGACTAGGGATCGAATGGCTAGGCAGCAGTTCTGCAGAAAAGGACCTAGGGGTTACAGTGGATGAGAAGCTGGATACGAGTCAACAGTGTGCCCTTGTTGCCAAGAAGGCCAATGGCATTTTGGGATGTATAAGTAGGGGCATTGCCAGCAGATCAAGGGACATGATTGTTCCCCTCTATTCGACATTTGTGAGGCCTCAACTGGAGTAGTGTGTCCAGTTTTGGGCCCCACACTACAAGAAGAACGTGGAAAAATTGGAAAACATCCAGCGGAGGGCAACAAAAATGATTAGGGGACTGGAACACATGACTTATGAGGAGAGGCTGAGGGAACTGGGGATGTTTAGTCTACAGAAGAGAAGAATGAGGGGGGATTTGATAGCTGCTTTCAACTACCTGAAAGGGGGTTCCAAAGAGGATGGCTTTAGACTGTTCTCAGTGGTAGCAGATGACAGAATGAGGAGTAATAGTCTCAAGTTGCAGTAGGGGAGGTTTAGGTTGGATATTAGGAAAAACTTTTTCACTAGGAGGGTAGTGAAACACTGGAATGCGTTACCTAGGGAGGTGGTGGAATCTTCCTTAGAAGCTTTTAAGGTCAGGCTTGACAAAGCCATGGCCGGGATGATTTAGTTGGGGATTGGTCCTGCTTTGAGCAGGGGGTTGGACTAGATGACCTCCTGAGGTCTCTTCCAACCCTGATATTCTATAATTCTACATTAGAAGATAAATTGGTCCAGACACGCCTAACAATGATATTTTCCATTCTTTTCTGAATATCATATTATGATATCTTTCTACTTCCTTTGTACAGTTTCATTCATTGTATTTTATTACATTAGTGGAACACCACAAATGGTGCTGTTAATAGAATAGCATTTTCATTTCTTTGAATACATTCCCATTTAAATCCTGCTGCCATAAAGCCAATGGGAATTTTACCTTGATTTATCTGCTCCTGTACTACACACAATGAGTAGGGAAAGAACAGGTTAAAGATTATATAGATTGGTTAGATATATACAGATTAGCAGGGCCTGAGAAGAGATTCATCCTAGGGTTCTCTGCTTCAGCTACTTCACTATCTCAGAGCTACTAGGGATTATTCAGGAAGTACAAGAGTGCTCCCAAAGGAACTGGAGAAGGATAAATATGTTCCCATTTTAAAAATGGGTACTAAAGAGGACATGGGGAATTATAAACCAGTCAGCCTAACTTTCATAACTGGAAAGACACTGAAAAATTATTAAACAATCCTTTTTTAAGCACCAAGAGACTAACAGGGTGATAAGTAATAGCCAACACATTTGTCAAGAACAAAGCATGCCAAGCCTACCAAATTTCCCTCTTTCCACAAAGCAATTGACCTAATGGATGAGGGGAAAAACAGTAAACATGATTGTCATGGGGATCTCTCACCTTTAGTGGTACCTCCACCTGGCTGTGCTGGGGAATCTCTCTGCCTGGTGGTATCTTCACACCCTCCTCTGGTGGTATCTTCACCCATCCTGTATTGCCCTGTGGCCCCTTTTGCTCTAGGAACTGCAACCTCCTCTTTATGACTTAGCCCTTTCTGGGGCTTACCCAAAGTCCTACCACACAAACCATCTCAGGCAGTCTTCGCCGGCACTGCCCAGATAGTGCTACTTCCCCAGTGGTCAGTAGGGCAATGCAGACCCAGCCGCCCAGTTATATCAGCTCTAAACCCTCCTCTCCCTTTTCCCAGGGAGTGGCTGTAGCCTTTCCCAGCAGCCTAGGCTGTAGTCCACTACCTGGCTTTAGAGGCCCTGCGTGTTCCTGCACAGGTGAGCCTCTCTCTAATTAGCAGCCTACAGCTCCCCTGCTTGCAGCCTAATTAGCTGATTGGGCCCACCTGGCCTAATTCAGCTCTTGTAGGGCTACTGTGAGGAGTTCATCCTATCACAGTGATATATCTTGATTTTAGTAAGGCTTTTGACACAGTCCCAAATGACATTCTTTTCAGCAAACTAGGGGTATGTGGTCTAGATGAAATTACTACAGAGTGGATGCACAACTGGTTTAAAGAGCAGGTATACTCAAAGAGTAGTTATCAGTGGTTTGCTGTCACACTGGGAGGATATATCTAGTGGGGTCCCACAGGGATCTGTTCAGTATTTTCATTACAAACTTGGATACTGGAATAGAGAACATGCTTATAACTTTTGCAGATTACACCAAGAGGTGCCAGCACTTTGGAGGACAGGGCTAGAATTAAAAATGACCATGATAAATTGGAGAATTGATGTGAAATCAAGATAAAATTCAGTAAAGACAAGTGAAAAGTTCTACACCTAAGAAGGAAAAATCAAATGCACAACTACAAAATGGGGAATAACTGGCTCGGCAATAGTACTGCTGAAAAGAATCTGGGGGTTATAGTGGATCACAAATGGAATATGAGACAAAATTGTGATATACTTGCAATATTTGCCTAATTTCTCTGTGCCTTGGTTCCCCAGCTATAAAATTAAAATAATTGTAAGACTGGATAGGCTTCTGAAGTCTATGGGCAATGATCCATTGCTGATGGTTCAGACTGGCACTGACACTGCGTCGCGGGATATCTCTCAGATAGTAGATGACTTCCAGGAACTGAGAAGCATGCTGATGAAGAAGGTGGTCCAAGTGATCTTCTCTGAGATCCTTCCTATCCTACAAGCCAAGGAAGACAGAAGGCAGAGGATTCTGCCGGTGAATTACTGGCTAGGTAAGTGGTATAGGATCGAGGCCTTTGCTTTTGTGGAACATCAGTCCACCCTCTATGGGGAAAGAGAGTTCTATGGGGAAAGGGGGTTGTACAGTTTGGCCTCCACCTCAATAGAAGGGGGACCAATCTCCTTAGGGATAGGTGGTAAGAGTAGTAGGGGATGGGGGGGGGACAATTTAAACTAATAGCAAAAGGGGGAGGTAAAAAGAGGCAGTGAACACTCAGCACAAAATTGAGATGTTCAGAACAAAAATAATTAAGGAACCAAAATACACGAAGAGAAGAAATTCTTGACTTGCCTATACACTAATGCTAGGAACCTGGGTAACATACAAGAAGAATTGGAATTGCTCATTTTTGAGCATAAATTCAAGCTACTTGGTGTTATTGAAACCGGTGGGATGATTCCCACAATTGGAATGTTTAAAAAAATCAATGGTTATGAGCTATTTAGGAAGGATGGTGTGGGCAAAAGTGGAGGAGAGTGGCACTATATGTCAAAAATGGCATTATCTGTTTCCGAGTCACTGATAACTTGGAATAAAATTACCTTGAATTCTTATGGATTAATGTATTAACAGCTAAAGCACAAGATGGGATCCTAACTGGTGTCTGTTACAGACTACCAAATCACACTAGAGAAAAAGATGACCAGCTCCTTATGCACCTATCTATAGTGTGTGTCGGGGGGAGGGGGGGGAGACCGGTGGAATTGTGATCACAAGGGATTTCAATTTGAGTGACATATGCTGGAGGTCTCATTCTGCCAGTACTAGAACATTCTTGGAATTTCTTATAGATGATAATTTTCTAACTCAAAATGTGTTACAGCCAACACAGAGGAATTCTATAATAGACCTTGTCCTGACAGATTAAAAGGAACTGACCACAGAACTGAAAGTTAATGGTAGTTTAGACACAAATGATCATGACTTGTGTCACGCTGTCTAGAGCAGCTCATGAGCCTACCTCAGGGCAGACTGTCAAAAGCAGGGTAAATACCCCTAACTGGTGGTGTGTTCTATAATTAGATTTCACCAAGCCAGTAACCAATGTGAACTCTTGGATCACTATGAAGGTCTTACCAAGGAGTCAAAGTCAAAGTCAAACCTTTTTTCCTGAGGCCCACCTAAGCAGTTTTCCGAGGCTCACCTGTGCAATAGGCACTGTGGCCCACTATTAACATTTCTTGAGGAAAATTATTCATTATATAATTACATACATATAAACTATATGTACCAGCAAGGGGCCAGTACTCACAGGGTGCATCTTTCCACTCCCCTCCCAACTGTGGCCCTTCAGTGCTGTGGCCTGAGTGCAGGTGTCACCCCATCTCCCCAAAGGCAGTGTATTACATTGATGCCCAGCATCCCTTCCCTTACACAGCCAGGGGCAAAAGTCCTGACTTCACCCCCAAATACAGCCAAAGCTCCATGTTTCCCCCTTACCATAAGCAAGGTCCCCCTGGCCTCTGCCCCCAGGGGCACTGGTGGGGGGATGGCTGAGGTCCCTTGGTGTTGTCTGTCACTGGTGGCAGGTGCGGCACATTCCGCTGAGCCCTGGGACTGCCACAGCACCAGCTGAGCCCACACGGCCTGGTTCTCCTGCAGCGGGAGAGGATCCCCTCCAGCTGGGGAGAAATAGGGGGGCAGAGAAAGGAGACAGGACTTGTTAACTTCAGTCAGAGCAGGGGTTCAGCCCCACAGCACCCCAGCCTAGCCCTCAGGCAGAGGGGTGAGGGGGCTGACACTGAGACCAGTTTGGTCTGAGATGGAGGACACTTATGACAGATGGCCCATGGAGAAGAGAAGGGGAGTGGGGGGGCAGGGCTGTGCCATATGAAGAGTTACGGTTGTTTTGGAAGGGATGGGGGAAAGGGAGTTGGAATGTGGGGGGAACCCCAAGTTTGGGAGAATGGGGCAGGGGAACCCTGGATTTCGCAGGGGGAGCCCCCAGTCAGCAAATGGCTGAGTGAGCCCAACTGCCGGGGACAGGCGAAGGATGCTCTCGCTGGCAGCTTCTATGGACAATTGATGAGGGCACCATGAGAAGCCTGGGGGTGGGGAGGGAGGAGGGTTTCCTAGCACAGGCAGTGGAGACAGGAAGAGGGAGGAGATAGGTCAGTGCCCTGGAGAGAGGGTCCCCTAACCCTCCACTGCAAAGCAGCACACCCACACCCCACCACTGGCAATGAAAATGGAGAGGACAGCCCAATGCACAAAGGGGTCCCCGATACTCCCCACTGCAAATAGCAACACACACACCCTGCTGCCTGCAAGCCAGGTGCTGAGGAAGGAAGAAACCTTTTAGCTATGCTTCTGCTGCTCCTCTGACCCCAGCTTTCCCTCTCCCCCACCCCAAAAACTCTCTCTCTTCCAGACTCTCTCCCCAAGCTCCCCCTTACACATGCTCTCCATGCAGGCTCTGTCAGGCAGGACAAGCAGACAGAGCTGTGTGCCTTGGAGCTTTGCTGAAGAGCCAGGGTCAGGAGGGGAGTGAAAAGAGGCAGTTTGGGAAGACAATGCCCTACATGCTCCCCAATCTCCACCCCTGCTGGAAGACCACCCAGGACTGTGGACCATGGCCCATAGCTTGGGAACCCCTGCCTCAGACCCTCAGTCTATCTTGCCACCTAGCCAAACTGGACTTAATGATAAATGGTCACTTACACCAAAAAAATCACACCACATTCAGGTTGCTTCCAGTCCCAAGAGACCAGGCACTTACCCCAGATCAGTTAGTACCCTAGATCTGACACCAAAGATAACACCTTTAGCTAATCCTGTAATAAACTATCTGGAGGTTTATTAACTAGGAAAAAGGAATAAGAGTTATTTACAGGTTACTGCAAGCAAACATATACACACAAATAAGTTACCATCTAAATCCTAAGAGTGACAGAGTTGTAGTGATTTGTTAATTCAAAGTGTCTTTCCGGGTGGACCCAGGAGGCAGCCCTTGAGAATCTCTGGCTTCAGTTTAGAGTCTCTGGCCCTTCAGAGTTCAAACAGCCGCAAAGATGGAGTTTTTACTGTGGCTTTGTTTTATTTTCTTTTTTCAGCATCCAAGTTCACAGGACAAGCTTCCTTGCACATAGCATTTCCCAGGCATGATAGGGTCATTAACCAATCTTTTATATTGCAATGATCCTTGATGGCCAGTCTGATTTGATAGTCCTCTTGGATAGGCAGGGGGGATGATTCCCATGACTAGGTTCCCAAGTTCAGAGCAAACATTTTCAAAAGTATAAAGTAAAACTTAAATATTTTCTTATAGCATGGAATACAGACATTGCAAATGAGATGAATATAAGCAACTTACAAGCATTTCATAGAGTCTAAACACTAAATACCTTCTTGTAAGCTAAAAACTAGTCTGAGCAAAACTAACCTACAGGTGAACTAGTCTGGTCTCCAGCTATACATTTTTCCATTCTTCGCTTATGCCTGCAGCCTGGGTAACAGCCGGCATCTGGCCTGCCAGCAACACAACTTGATCACACTTACAGTGTGCAAGCAGAATAATTCCAGACCAGTAACATATATATTTGGTGCTTTAATAGGGCCAATTTCACAAATCTGAAAATAATTGAGCCAAATCAGCTAGGAGGAAGAATTTAATCAGAAAAATACGAATGATAATTGGAATAATTTAAGAACACACTACTAGATGCCCAAATAGCCACTCTCTCAACTGAGGAAGAAGGCTGTGCAGGTTAAAAATTAGGCTGTGCCCCTAATTTAGAGGGGCAGTGAAGGTAGCTATAAAAATAATATGCCACACATGGAAGAAAGGGGAAGTTGACAGTAATGAATATAAATCAGAAGTTAGGAATTGTAGCAAACCGATAAGGGAAGACAGGGGGCACAAGGACACCTCTATGGCCAGCAGAGTTAAGGACAATAAGAAGGAATTTTTAAAATATATTAGAAAGAAAAAGAATCATGGCAATGGTATTGGTCCATTACTAGATAGAAATGGTGGAATTATCAGTAATAATGCAGAAAAGGCAGAAGTGTTCAATAAATATTTCTGTTCTGTATTTGGGGAAGGGGGATATGAGGCAATCTCATTATTAGCAATGATAACATTCTTCCCATTCCACTAGTGTCTCTGAAGGATGTTAAACAGAAGCTACTAAATTTAGACATTTTTGAATCAGCAGGTCCAGATATCTTGCATCCAAGAACTGGCTTTGCATAAAAGAAATGGCTAAGGAGCTCACTAAACCAATGATGTTGATTTTCAATATGTCTTAGATCACTGGGGAAGTTCCAGAAGACTGGAATAAAGCTAACGTTGTGCCAGTTTTTAAAAGGAAAAACAGGAAGGCCTGGATAGGCCTTTCAGCCTGCCATTGAGCCCAAGCAAGATAATGGAGTGGTTGATATAGGACTAGATTAAGAAAGAATTGAAGGCAAGGTAATTAACGTAAATCAACATGAGTTTATGGAAAATAGATCCTGTCAAACTAACTTGATCTCCTTTTTGGATGAGACTAAGTTTGGTTGATTAAAGGTAATAGTGTTGACATAATATACTAAGACTTCTATAAGATGTTTGATTTGGTACTGCACAACATTGTGATTAAAAGACTAGAATGATCTAAAATTAACATGGCACTTATTAAATGGATTATAAACTGGCCAATTGATAGGTCTCAAAACATAAATGTAAAGAGGGAATAGTAGCTAAATGGGTCTGTTTCCAGTGGGGTCCTTCAGGGATCGGTTCTTGGCCCTATACTATTTAACATCTTTAGCTATCACCTGGAAGAAAATACCAAGCAATATGCATTTTAATAGGGCTAAATGTATACACATTTGGGAACAAAAGAATGTAGGCCATACTTACAGGATGGGAGAGACTATACTGGGAAGCAGTGACTTTGGAAAAGATTTGGGGGTCATAGTGGATAATCACCAGAACATGAGCTCTCAGTGCGTCTCCATGGCCAAAAGAGCTAACGCAGTCAGAGGATGCATAAATAGAGAATCCTAAGTTGGAGCAGAGAGGTTATTTTACCTCTATATTTGGCACTGGTGTGACCACTGCTGGAATACTGTGTCACATTCTGGTTTTCACAATTCAAGAAGGATGTTGATAAACTGGAGAGGATTCAGAGAAGAGCTACAAAAATTATTAAAGAATTAGAAAGCCTCCTTTATTATGATGGAATCAAAAAGCTCAATTTATTTAGCTTAACAAAGAGAAGGTTAAGGGGTGACTTGATTACAACCTATAAGTACCTATATGGGGAATAAATTTTAACAATGGGCTATTCAATCAAGCAGAGAAAGGTATAACACAATCCAGGGGCTGGAAGTTGAAGCTAGACAAATTCAGACTGGAAATAAGGCATACATTTTTAATGTTGAGAGTAATTAGCCATTGGGTCAATTTACTGAGGATCATGGTAGATTCTCCAGCACTTGAAATTTTTAAATCAAGTTTGAATATTTTCTAAAAGATATGCTCTAGGAATTATTTTGGTGAAGATCTGTGGCCTATGGTCAGACTAGAGTTCACAATGGTCCCTTGTGCCTTTAGAATCTATAAGGATAGTTAAGTAGTAAATCAGGCTACCAAGGGAGGTTCTGGAATTCCTGTCATTGGGTTTTAAGAACAGGTTAGACAAACACCTATCAGGATGGTCTAGGTATACTTGGTCCTGCCTTAGCATGGCGGAGATGGAGTAGATGACCCCTCGAGGTCCCTTCCAGCCCTACATTATATATGTGAATATAAACATAGGACACCAACACACACATACACATCTTTGAGGATGATCTTGCAATTAAGACAGGAACTGTCAGAAGATCTGGGTTCTATTTCTAGCTGACAACTTAACGCTAGTAGTTAATACTTTGGACTTTTATAACCCCTCCACCCAAATGATCTCAAAATCCTTTAACAACATGAATGGACTTACCCTTACAACACCCCAATTAGCTGTGTATAGCTCAATTTTACAGATGGGGACCTCAGGCACAGAGAAATTAGGCAGAAGTTTTCAAAACTGACCATTAATTGTAGGTGCCTCAGTTTTTGAGTGTCCAACTTGGTTGGGTCTGGTTTTCAGGAGTGCTGACTTCATTCTTTTAATATCAAGGGGTACTCGTTAATGGAGATTGTTATGGGCACTGTTATTAGTTATATGTTATTGGATTTCTGATACTATGTTTAATTACTGTGGAAGTGTTCAGAGCAATAAGTGGAGTAGTTTTCTACAGATTAAAATACATCAATGAAACATGTTAATCTATGATCCTGTATAAATAAATAGTTCAAAATTCTGTCATTGGTAGAGATGAGAGTGTGGGGGATGGCACACTCCAAGGACATCACCACACACAAGAGGAGTTTTAGTTTCCAACTGGGGGGAGAAGGGGGGGGGAAGATGTCTGAATGCACAAGACAAAAATATTTGTTTTGTAGTTAGATTTCTCATCAATTGTCAACTAAACATTTTTGTGAAAGCCCATGCACTGTGGTGTAGCCTGTAATTTTGTGGCAAGCCTGTCATTAATTAAATGCCAAAATATTGAAAGGAGCTGTTTTCCAAAGCAGCGGACTGAAAGGCTGACACTATGGCAGTCTTAGAACCCATAAAATTCCCAAAAGGTAGTAACTATACTATAGACAGGCCTTAAGCATTATCACTAATGTGCTGTCTGCATCCCGATCAGTGGGACTGGAGTTGGAGGGCCCGTGTTCCTGGTTATTGATGGTATGCCAGTGGAAACAGAACACGGGGAGTTAGGCTCAGCCACAGAGTAGTCCACAGGGTTTAATAAAGTTCCATTTATAAACTAAACCTGCATTTAGCTTTACTCTTTGTGAATGAAGCACTGTTTAACTTGCAGTGCCCTTACCACCAGTGGAGTGGCACCTACCGGGAATTACAAGTCCTAAAATTGTCCAGTAGGATGAAAGGATATAGGGAGAACAGATTTTCTCTACTTACAGCTTATCAAGTTTCTTTTCCCCCCTTTCCAAATTCCAGTTTGTTACATGAGCACTGTGGTCTTGGGCTGACAATACTGTAGTACCCTTGTTTCATGCTTACACTTAGGTTTAATTTTTCTGTCTCTCCCCCAGCTTGGCATGGCTTGTTGCATTATGAAACTATGTCAAGTGCAAAGTTGCATTAAAATAGCTATTTCATTTCATTGTTTTTATGAACAGCCTAACAGTGTGAAATCCCTTTAAGGAGCACATTTAATTAGTTATGTGAGTATTTTCAGTCCAAAGACCCACAAAGTCTTTGGGCCCACAAAGTTTCATAGTGGCTGAGTTGTCTTTTTAGTAACAAAGTTACATTTACCTTTTAGACTCCTGCAAATATCTAGCTAGTCCTCAACATTCTTTACCAAGGTACTGAAGACAAGTGAACTCACCTCACACACATGCACACTTTCAGCTGCTGCTTTCCTCATCTCCCAATCAAAACAATGCCCTTTCTGTCTCCCTGACATTCCCAGGAAGTGCCTGCTGATTTTCTAATCACATTCTCTTCGCTGTTCCCACATGCTGGTATAACCTCAAGCTCCCCAACCACTTCACAGATCACTAGCTACACCTCCATCCTGGTTCCTCCGCAAACACGCAGCTGGAATTTCCAGCTTAACTCACATTCTCCCTGCTGCTTCCCAGCCTTAGGATGGAGTCAGGAATTTTCACAAGGGAGGTAGCTCACTTGGGCAAATAATTGGCCTTGATTTCCTTAGGGACAGTCTGCTTTGAAGAGTCTGGATCATTGTAGGCTGCTGGTCTGTCTTTCCCAGCCCAGAAAGCACTGCCTAAGTCTCTTTCACATCCTTCCGTCAGGACACAATTTATAAACGTCTAGTGCCATAAATACAATCAACACAATGATGACTATTTCCATTTGAGCATTTGATTGAACTCTCTAGTGTACAGCAAGATCCATTAATGATGTTGTGACATGCTGTGTGTTTTAAATTGTGCTTCACTTGAACAGCTGTATTAGAAAGACTGGTGCTCTAATCACAGTGCATTATATTTTGATGTTCAGAATATTAAAACTATTACAGTACATTTTTAAAAGTGTCAGCTTATTCTCATTTAGAATGTAGGAATTGCCATACTCTGTGAGATCAACAGTCTAGCCCAGTATTCTCTTTCCAATAAGGGCCAATACCAGATGCTTCAGAGGAAGGTGCAAGAAGCCCTGAAAGGACAATTCTGGAATACGTTATCCATAAAGAAAATTTCTTCCTAACCCCAGACAGTTACTAGTTGGTTTATGTCCTGAACCATTAAAACTCATTTCCCTCAGACATTTTTGTCCCGTGTAATGTAATTTGAGGTATTAAGTGTATAAATATCTAATCCTATTTGAATCCTGCTAAATTCTTGGCCTGATTATTGGCTTGTAGCAGTGAAGTCCATGGGTTAGTCATGCTTTTTCTATAGAAGTTTTTAATCGGTTATTTGCACAACATGTGTCCCTCATATCAGAAATGTTCTCAGCAATTATCAAAGTAAGGCTGGATCCAGCTTTTTAGTCATTTCAGAGCAACAGTCCTATGTTTTGGAAAAACATCACTGATGCTGTTCTTTTCAGAATTTTAACCTAGGGAAAACCACTGCTGGGATTTTATGTTGGCCTGTCTAGTTTGCACGAGTTCTTCTCACAGAGGCCATTGTAAAGTGGCTTGCTGTTAGAGATGGACCAAAACAGAAGTAATTTATCCTAGCCCCCTGTAGCCCACATCCCAGGATGAACTAAAAGGGTTTGACTAAAATGTAAACCATCCAAGTTTTTGTTTGAAATAGCAAAATCCAACTGATGAGATATGTTAATAAAAAAGGGATAGTTTTTAATTTTGCAATATCTATTTACAAGCCTTACAGGATAAATGTGCCTTTAACCCTCAGCCCCATGGTCTTCTCAAGGATGTGTCTTAGCTCTCACCTCTCTCTGAGCAGGGATCCATGTCCATCTCCCTTAGCACCAGGAATTTTAAGCAGTAGCCCCCTTGCACTTCACTGTGATTATTCCAGGAAGACTTGACAAACATCCAGTCCCTACTCTTTAGTTTCTGTCCAAGAGCAATGACAGTGATTTGCCAGTATCCTGAACATCCGTATCTTTTAATCACACCCCTGCCCAGTGTTTTTAGTCCTGGAGGAGCTGTGGTAACCCTCTCCCGTGTAGAAGAACAGAATCCTCTAAAGATATTGCATGTGGTGCAATATCAGTCACATAAACCGTGAGGATGAAAGTCTCCATATAAATGGGGGAAGGATACAAGTTTCAGATTCGGGGTCAAGAGACCTGGAGTCTATTCTCAGCTCTGCCACAGACTTTTAGTCTGACCTTGGGCAAGTCACTTAAAGGTAGCAAGGTAAAGATAAAGCCTTCTTTACTGCCTTCAGATGGCAGCAACAGTCTCTCTCCATCCCAGTCCCTGTGAATGTCAGTGACATGCTGTCCAACATATGCAAAGAAAAATTAAAGGCCACCCGCCATTTGGAATGTATTGTGGTAACAGGCAGCACCTTTAACCCACTCACTTCTCACTGCCAGGGACATGCCCACTGCACTAAACTTAAGCTATGTTCCCTAAGGTAATTTTTGCAACTTTAGTTCAAGTTTATGTGGAAGATTTATAACAGATTAACCAGGAGATAGTAAGAGAAAACAGACTTGCACTATGTTAATCATGGGAAGAACCAAATGTCCCAGCTAACAGTGAATTGTGGTTTAGCTATGCCAGATTGATCCTGTCCTATTTCTACCATAAATCAAAGTTCACCACATTCCCCAGGTTAACCTCTCTCAATACTTCTACTAATTTAAGCACTATGAATCTGAGTACTGCAATCAACACTATGATAAACATCCCATTTGCTTTCTATCACACAAGTCATACGAGGCAAGCCATGCTGCATTTTGGACAAGAAATGCCATTTTGTACTGTCTTTTACTGGAGGCTTTCAAAGCTTCTGTATATTATTTATGAATGACAAAGTGCTAGATATTTTTAGAACATAACACTGCTAATATAGACAAGGAGGCTGTTGTGTTCACCTATGGGATAAATTCGCAATTCTGATGTCTTGCTGGAGTTTAGGTTTGTAATGTTCTGGTGCCAAAAAAAAATGAAGAAATTTGTATTTCTTTGATGGGACCATGACATAAGCTACAGTTTAATCATCACACTGATTAAACATTTCAACATTGCCAGATGTTCCAGAGCACATATAATCTAGACCACCTGCTTTCCCAATGCATCCAAAGGTCCCTGATACAGAATAACCTTTCGTTTATTGCTTTGAATGAGTGTTCTGGTTAAATGGTTTACAAGAAACATATAATGCAAGTGGTAACATTTTCCTTTATATCATAGAATCATAGAAGATTGGAGTTGGAAGAGACCTCCGCGGGTCATCTAGTCCAACCCTCTGCTCAAAGCAGGACCAACCCCAGCTAAATCATCCCAGCCAGGGCTTTGTCAAGCCTTAAAAACCTCCAAGGATGGAGATTCCACCACCTCCCTAGGTAACTATTCCAGTGCTTCACTACCCTCCTAGTGAAATAGTTTTTCCTAATATCCAACCTAGACCTCTCTCCCATTGCAACTTGAGACCCTTGCTTCTTGTTCTGTCATCTGCCACCACTGAGAACAGCCTAGCTCCATCCTCTTTGGAACTCCCCTTCAGGTAGTTGAAGGCTGCTATCAAATTCGCCCTCACTCTTCTCTTCTGCAGACTAAATAAGCCCAGTTCTCTCAGCCTCTCCTCGTAAGTCATGTGCCCCAGCACCCTAATCATTTTCACTGCCCTCCGCTAGACTCTCTCCAATTTGTCCACAACTTTTCTGTAATGGGGGGCCCAAAACTGGACGCAATACTCCAGATGTGGCCTCACCAGTGCCGAATAGAAGAGAATAATCATTTCCCTCAATCTGCTGGCAATGCTCCTACTAATGCAGCCCAGTATGCCATTAGCCTTCTTGGCAACAAGGGCACACTGTTGACTCATGTCCAGCTTCTTGTCTATTGTAATCCCCAGGTCCTTTTCAGCAGAACTGCTGCTTAGCCAGTCAGTCCCCAGCCTGTAGCAGTGCATGGTATTCTTCCATCCTAAGTGCACTTGTCCTGGTTGAACCTCAGATTTCTTTTGGCCCAATCCTCCAATTTGTCTAGGTCACTTTGGACCCTATCCCTACCCACCGGCTTATCTACCTCTCCCCCCAGTTTAGTGTCATCTGCAAACTTGCTGAGGGCTCAATCCATCCCATCATCCAGATCATCAATGAAGATGTTGAACAAAACCAGCCCCAGGACCAACCCCTGGGGCACTCCGCTTGATACAAGCTGCCAACTAGACATCAAGCCATTGATCACTACCCACTGAGCCCAACAATCTAGCCAGCTTTCTGTTCACCTTATAGTTCATTCAGCCAATCCATACTTTTAAATTTTTTATTCTTTGCTGGCAAGAATACTGTGGGAGACCGTATCAAAAGCTTTGCTAAAGTCAAGATATATCACGTCCACCGCTTTCCCCATATCCACAGAGCCAGTTATCTCATCATAGAAGGCAATCAGCTTGCTCATGCATGACGTGCCCTTGGTGAATCCATGTTGACTGTTCCTGGTCACTTTCCTCTCCTCCAAGTGTTTCAAAATGGATTCCTTGAGGACCTAGTCCATGATTTTTCCAGGGAATGAGGTGAAGCTGACCAGTCTATAGTTCCCCAAATTCTCCTTCTTCCCTTTTTAAAAGATGGGCACTATATTTGCCTTTTTCCAATCATCTGGGACCTCCCTCAATCGCCACAAGTTTTCAGAGATAATGGCCAATGGTTCTGCAATCACATCAGCCAACTCCCTCCACACCCTTGGATGCATTAGATCTGGACCCATGGACTTGTGCAAGTCCAGCTTTTCTAAATAGTCCTTAATCTGTTTTTTCACCACTGAAGGCTGCTCGCCTCCTCTCCATACCGTGCTACCCAGTGCAGCAGTCTGGGAGCTGATCTTGTCTGTGACGACAGAGGAGGAAAAAGCATTGAGTACTTCAGCTTTCCACTTCATCTGTCACTAGGTTGCCTCTCCCCAATTCAGTAAGGGTCCCACACTTTCCCTGACCTTCTTCTTGTTGCTAGCATACCTGTAGAAACCCTTCTTGTTACCCTTCATATCCCTTGCTAGCTGCAATTCCAGTTGTGCTTTGGTCTTCATGATTACACTCCTGCATGCTCGAGCAATATTTTTATACTCCTCCCTAGCCATCTGTCCAAGTTTCTACTTCTTGTAAGCTTCCTTTCTGTGTTTAAGCTCACTGAAGATTTTTCTGTTAAGCCAAGCTGGTCACCTGCTATATTTGTTATTCTTTCTGCACCCTCAGTAAGGCTTCTTTAAAATACAGCCAGCTCTTCTCGACTCCTTTCCCCCTCATATTGGCCTCCCAGGGGATCCTGCCCATCAGTTCCCTGTGGGAGTCAAAGTCTGCTTTTCTGAAGTCCATGGTCCATATTCTGCTGCTCTCCTTTCTTCCTTTTGTCAGGATCCTGAACTTGACCATCTCATGGTCACTGCCTCCCAGGTTCCCATCCACTTTTGCTTCCCCTACTAATTCTTCCCGGTTTGTGAGCAGCAGGTCATGAGGCCCCTCCTCTTGACCTATATACTTCAGTTTGCTTTAGACATCTCAGACACTTTACAGTTTCGGAATATTGATTATTCTAAAGTAAAGAAGCTGCCTTTGATATACCCTTGCCCCCCCCCGCCCAAAAGCATAAATAATCCCATTTCAGACAAGGCATTGTGTTTCATGCTCTAAGTTTTATGTCGTGGACTCAGAAAAGCCTCAAGAAGAAAAAGTTGTTCTTTTGATGGATTGAATCATTTAATAAAATGAAAGCTAGATCAGAGATGTGGCAGCTAATGCCATTTTCTGCAGTCTGTTTTTCATCCAGAATTTTAATACTCTGTATAGTTACAGTAATTAAACAGTTGTGGCTGCTTTACTGTTTCAAGGCAGCATTAACTATGAAAATGCATTTAACAGTTCACTTTAGTCTTTAAAAAATCCCAAATATAATTTGGGTATTTAGGGCAGGGATCTCTGCTAGGTTAAAAAATTCTCATATCTAAATAAGGTAATCCCCACTGATTCTCACTTTGCTTAAATGCAACTCAGTAATGATCACAAAAGAGCAGTAGTCTTGTCCCATTTCTCAGCAGATGTTTCATAGAGTTTGCACTCAGAACTTGTATCACAAAGATTTAATTACTTTTACTCAGCATGTTAGTAAATGTACTGTAATATACTAAGTATCAGTATTACTATTACGAGCTAATGTATAGAGCTGCACATTGGAAACCATTTTCAGTTCATGTTTTTAGTACAAGTGTTATTACACTGACAAAACCCAGGAACTATGCACCTGTTCTCTAACGCCATCTACTGGCACCTTGCACACACATATGCAGCTATAAAGCACTCTTGTAACAATTACAGTTAAAACAAAACTGCATCTTTCAGAAAAAAGGAACAAAGTGTGCTTGGTGAGGCACTACCCTTGACCTTTCATCATATTTGTTTGAATACTCTCTAATTTGAAACTCTGTTGCTCTGCAATGGTTCACCAAGTCATAGTGTAAGTTACAGAATGTTGATATACTGTACCACTCTTCCTAGCTTACAGGGACTATCTAGCAAGGAGGCACTAGGTACACAATGCTGGATCATGCTGCTGCCAGACCAACAGAGGCAAGAGTTAGCAGCACCATAGTTTACCTGAAGATGATTAGAAAAAAAGTGTGCTTGAACTGATTTGATAATTTTCAGGTATCTCTTCTTTCTATAGTCTAATAAGGACTGGTTTCAGTTAATTTATTAAGGTCTAACTTGTGATGTTCAACCACAGTTGGAAGCGGGGAGTGTGCCACGTCAGGAGAGGATCTGGGTGGGATTATATATACATTTACTAAACTCTCTAGTGAGAATGGGAGCGTGTACCCTGGGAAGTTGCAAAGGGCTCACTTCTGCATACGCAGCCAGTACAGGGACTTAGACAATTTTACTGGGGAGGGGGCTAGAGTTAAAAAAAATAAAATAGCTGTTTAATAGCACTTTAATGAGCAGCATTTGTACACAACTACATTTGTCCACTTTTAATAAAGCAAGATAAACAATCTTCTGTTTCAAACTCAGTGTTTCCTTTATAGATGCGATCCCTAATTTTTTGGGGGGTAGCTAGCGTCCCCCCAAGCTTCCAGTTCTCTATGCGTTTGTAGCATTTTTAAGCCCAGTGCTAACCCACACTGAAGCCCTGAGTGCAGAGAGGGATCTGTCCCTATGCTCCCCTAGTGGAGAGAGACTGCACAGGAGGAAAGGGGGGAAAGAAGGATCATGATGTCCTCCACCCACTCCAGCCCGTGCCACAGCCAGATACAATCCAGCTCCAAGTAAATGAAAGCTCCAGTCCTGTATATAGCTCCTTGTATTGATGGCAATAGGTTTTTCGTCGGTGATTTCAAATGGAAGCAGAATCTCAGCCCATTGATTTTAATGTGGACACAAGAACAAATGGATATAAACTGCCCATCAACAAGTTTAGGCTTGAAATTAGGTCAAGGTTTCAAGCCATCAAAGGCGTGAAGTTCTGGAACAGCCTTCCAGGAGGGCAAAAAACTTTAAGGGCTTCAAGAATGAATTTGATAAGTTTATGGATGGGCTGGTATGATGAATCATAGAATCATAGAATATCAGGGTTGGAAGGGACCTCAGGAGGTCATCTAGTCCAACCCCCTGCTCAAAGCAGGACCAATCCCCAATTAAATCATCCCAGCCAGGGCTTTGTCAAGCCTGACCTAAACTTCTAAGGAAGGAGATTCTACCACCTCCCTAGGTAACGCATTCCAGTGTTTCACCACCCTCCTAGTGAAAAAGTTTTTCCTAATATCCAACCTAAACCTCCCCCACTGCAACTTGAGACCATTACTCCTTGTCCAGTCCTCTTCTACCACTGAGAATAGTCTAGACCCATCCTCTCTGGAACCACCTCTCAGGTAGTTGAAAGCAGCTATCAAATCCCCCCTCATTCTTCTCTTCTGCAGACTAACATTCTTGAGACTGCTCTGAGTCTGTGGCGCTGGAACTAGAGGTGCTGTGAGTGCTGCCGCTCCCCTGGCTTGAAGTAATAATAACTAATATATGGTTTCCATTATCAGCACGCCCACTATAAAAATTGTCCCAGCACCCCTGCTTTGAGTTACTACAGAGAATTCTTTCCCAGGTGTCTAGCTGCTGGGCCTTGCCCACATTCTCAGGGTCTGACTGCCATATTTGGGGGTCAGGAAGGAATTTTTCCCCCAGGCAGGGGTGAAAGAAAGATAAAATACTTACCGGTACAGAGGCCCGGCTCCAGGCCCCTGAAGGGGCGGGACCTTGGGCAGAAGGGAAGGGGCTGGGGGTCAGCCTCCCCCAGCCAGCAGTTCCACGCTTTCTGGCGCACGCCGCTCAGGGCTCCGGTGGCAATTTGAAGGGCCCGGGGCTCTGGCCGCCGCAGCGGCAGCCAGGAGCCCTGGGACCTTTTAAATCGCTGGGCCCCAGGGCAGCTGCCCCTTCCCCCTGTTGGTGGCCCTGGGGGGGTGTGCAAAAGGGGCAGTGACGTTAAAGCGCTGCCATGGCAGCGCTTTAACGTTGGCTGTGTATGGGCCGGTACCAGCGGACACTTCTTATCAGTACGCCGTACCGGCCTGTAGCGGCCCACTTTCACCTCTGCCCCTAGATCAGATTGTCAGTGACCCTGCAGGGTTTTTCACCTTTCTCTGCAGCATGGGTCACTTGCTGGTTTAAACTAGTGTAAATTCTCTGTAACTTGAAGTCTTTAAACCATGATTTGAGGACTTCAGTAACTCAGCCAGAGGTTAAGGTTCTAGAACAGGAATGAATGGGTGAGGTTCTGTGACCTGCAATGTGCAGGAGGTCAGACTAGATGATCACGATGGTCCCTTCTGCCCTTAAAGACTGTGAGTAATTCCTCAGAAACACAATCATTATTCTAACACATTCTTTTCTTTGCCACCTTGAGGATCAAAGGGAACGGTGTATTTTTTATTGCATAGAATCAGTCTGTGTATTTTGAGTTGAGTGGAACCAGGGCCAGACACTCAGCTGGTGTAAACTGGTGCAGCTCTACTGACACAACAGGGTGGATTTGAATCCTCTGAGGATCTAGCTGAAAGTCTGTTGTAGCTACACATGTTCTGTTAATGTAGTTTATTAAGGGAAGGCGAATGTAACTCATAACTAGCTACATGACCCAGCAGTTGCATTGTGAGCAGGCAGTCAAGTAAAACAGAAGAGCCCTGTACCAACTGGCATGGATAAGCAGGGAGGAGAAGCTAGGGAGAAAGAAGGCAATAGGATGAAAAGAAATCTCAGGTTTAACATGAAGGTCAAACGAATAATACAGCATTCTTATGAGAACCTCCACTTTGTACCCCAGTACGCTGCTCCCCAGTGGGTCTGAGGCCCAGTGGCTTCAGTAGCACGGTGTTCAGCACTAGGTGAGCAAACAGAACTCAGCTGCCAGCCAGTGTGGGTGCATTAGCACTCCCTCACCATGAATACTCACCATTGGGAACCCAACATTGACTTTCCACTAATATGCAGCAATCGTCACTAAAAATTCACTATTTCAGCCAGCTTACCTGCCAGGGTTCTCTTTTGCCAGAATAGTCACAGGAAGCAGAGACGAGAATGATGCAAACACAGCTGAACCAAGTAAGTTTCGAAGTCTGAATGGACATTCAAGGAACATATTTTGCAAGATCTGCAGGTGCATGCCTTTGGGAAACAGAGCTGTTCAAATAAAGGCAATTAAACACCAGGGGTGAAATCCTGGCCCCATTGAAGTCAATGGCAAAATTCCTAATAACTTCAGTAAGGCCAAGATTTCACCCCATTTATTTTAAAAGCCCTTTTGTTTCAATAAGAGCCTGAGAGCAGTACTCAAAATACTATGCTGATGAGGACTATACAAGTACTTGGAAAGATACAGCAATAATTGCTGAGCAGTTCTATATCTCAGTTAGTTCTGTCTATTGTTCCCAGGTAGTAGAAACACCTGGTGACTTTTCAGTAGACACTAACTCAGTATAACAGTGATAGGTGATTGTTATTAAAGAGATCATTTTACATTTGCTCTTGGGAGGGAAGGAAATTGGTTTGTAAAATTCCAACTGGCCTAAAAAAGCAGAACACATCTGCTGGAGTCACAGGCAGTTTGAGAGCTAATGAACAGTTCTGTTCTGACAAGTACAGTAAGAATGTGTTAGGTCAGTCAGTTTCCGTGGCTTGAACCACATGTTCAGCTGATTGTCCACTCTGACCTCCAAATCTTTTTCTGAGTCACTGCTTCCCAGGACTGAGTCCCCCATCCTGTACTTGGCCTACATTCTTTGCTCCTAGATGTATGCATTTACATTTAGCCATACTAAAACACGTTTGCATGTGCCCAGTTTACCCACCTGAATTAGTCACCTGTCCTCCTCATTTACCAGTTGCCCAATTCTTGTGTCATCTGCAATCTATATCAGTGATTGTTTTATGGTTTTCTTCCAGATCATTGCTAAAGATGTTCAATTGTGTGGGTGTGAGAACTGATTCCTGAAAGACCCCACTGGAAACACCTACTCGATAACGATTCCCTGTTTACAATTACAAGTTGAAAGCTATGTGTGCCATATTAATTCTATATCATTCTAGCTCTTCAAGCTAATCACTGAAATCAGCCTCTGCTTTTCAGGGAGCAGAAAGACCATTCTAACATCATCTCCCTGACTGGCCTCTGAAAATGGAGTTGTGAGAAGAGCTGGGTGAAATTTTTTGGACAAAACTTTTTCCCACTAAAACAAAACAAAACAAAAAGGCAGATCTGGGTCAGCCAAAACATTCAAAAAAATCTAAAAGCAGTGTTTGACATTTTCTAAATGGAATATTTCAATTTTTCAGTTCCAAATGACTGCTTCAAAGTGTTCTTAAGTTTATTTTTTAAAACTTTTAAATATTAAATGCTCAAAATTGAAAAAAGTTTCAGTTTGGTCAAATTGAATTTTTTTAAAATCCCTTATTTTGGGTCAAACAAAATATTCTGTTAGCCAAAAAGCATTTTTAAAAAAGCATTTTTCTGTTGGCCCCAAAAGGAATTTCGTTTTCAGTTTATCAGAAATGCCATCAAACCCATAAATCTCATATTTACCCAGCTCTAGCTGAGAGCTAGGGCAATCTCGATAACATTAGCCAACACATAGGCTTCCCCTGATCAAAGCAAGGCCATCGCCCTACCTCATCCCCTGTTACGGGGGTCTTTCACAACGAACAAGAGGATGATGGAAAGGAAGAATCATTTTTTTAAAATGGGAAACATGATTATAAAACCATGGATGGCAGACTCAGAGGCAGAGGTAATACATGAAACTAATCTTTGATTGTACTAGATTTAAAGCTAATGTCCCTATAGTGTCACAACAGATCTGAATTTAAATACACAAAAGTTTAGGAATGATTGACTTTGAATTTCTAAGGCAATCCTTACACGTGTTTATAGAAACACAACAAGAATGTATGCTTTACATCTTAATATATATTGAAGGGTACAAAGTGGCCAAAAACAATTGTTTTGGAAAGTATACATCTGAATTACCTCACTTTTGTCCATTTGAAATCTTAACCATAACAATACATTTACAATTTTGAATTAATTCTTTTGTAATTAAAAAAGAAAAATGAAAAAACTCCCGGACTGTAATAATCAGCCAACTAAAATCTTGTTCTCTTGTGTATTTGAATACACAATGAAAGACTTATTCTCAAATGTATATAAATCTCTATCTCATACATTCAAATAAATGCAGCTGTGTTTATTTCAGTGTGCAGAGTTCCAGATGCACACATGCTCACATGTATATCTTGAGTTGTGCACCTTATTACATTACAATTTTCCATTACATTTTTCTAACACTTAAAACTGAGTGTTACAGAGCCCTCTGGAATATGCCCCAGTACATTCAGAACTCACCCAGAGAATGCAGCCTGCAACTCTGCTGGCCACCCAAGTTTGAACCACTGTGATACAGCTCTATAGCTTGTCTTGGAAGGAGAGAAGGCTTTCACTGCGTGCAGGGGTCTATACTACTTACAAACTGTTGGATAACATAATTATATCAGGTGTATTATACTGATGTGAAATCTGGGTTCCAATAACAACCACACACAATACTGAATGAGACCAAACCCCATTAGAAACCTGAAATTCTGCAGGCAAGTACTATGCATGTATCAAGAACTATGGTGATTCCATCTACTATTTACATGACAAAAGAAAAGCCAGCTTCTGGTTTCATCTCAGTCAAAGCAATATACTCCCTCCCATCACAGAGCACTGGGGCAAGCTCCCTCTAAAGTTAAAGTAAACAAAGGATTAGAAAGATAGAAAAGTTTCAGAGTAGCAGCCGTGTTAGTCTGTATCCGCAAAAAGAAAAGGAGGATTTGTGGCACCTTAGAGACTAACAAATTTATTTGAGCAAAGCTTATTCTCAAATAAACTTGTTAGTCTCTAAGGTGCCACAAGTACTCCTTTTCTTTTTAAAAAGATAGAAAAGAAATTTGAAAGATAAATATGGGGGAGACTCATACATAGCATAATTTTCACATTTCACCAGCCCTAATATACCCACTAACACCCACAATACAATCAGTCATTAAAAATACTGCATACTGCCTGCTGGAAAGAGAGAGAAAAAAAGTTAGATTACAGTACCAGAAATTTCACAGAAGCCTCAGGTTAGTGTATAAGTAATACAGTGAGACATGCAAAACACAGGAGACTTAGAAAATACAGTAAGTGAGCACAATTTGGAAAAAAAAAAATCAGTCATAAGGTTCACTGGAAACCCAAGCACTGATTTGTAAATGAGAGTGAGAGATTTCCAACTTCTGTGTACAACATACACGAGAATACAATACTTATTCAGATGATCAGATATTTCCCACTTAAAAACAAAAACCAAAAACACACAAGGCAAAAGAAACCCTATAACCATTGGCGGAAGGGATAAGAGAAACAAAGTTACTGAATGTGAAAATTTAAGATCCATTCAGAAGTTTGCTTCCTTCAAGGCCCCTGTGGAAGAATTATTTAAACTATAATGGTACTTGAGGTATACAAGTTTACTTTTGTGAACAATTTGTGTGAATCATGCTGTCCCCTCCCAATTAAGGTTTCTCCCGAAGAATAAAAGGCAATTTATTTTTTAAAAATTCATTTCTCATTACAGATAACATTAAAAAGAACCACCATTAGGCCTTGTCTACCAGGCATGACAAAGCATGCCAGGAGGGTTTGATCTGTAAAGTGCACTAACATGCTAAGCTCTAACTGCCCCATGTAGAGCCTGCTGATGTGCTCTAAGATGTACCTAATTCACAATAACTTTATCCTGTTAAAACCTTCCTTAGAAAAGGATCGCATGCTATGTTGTAATTTATTATTAAACTACACTGGCATGGCATGTCACCAGACACTTGTCTTTATTATTAAATAAAAGTCAAAGGCAAACTGGAAATCCTTACAGTGTTATTTTTGAGTTATGTAACCACAAAAAAGAAAATTTAACATGTTATAAACATCTCCAGTCACGTTTTAAAGTAATCTTATCAAGAACTTTCCACAACAATTGACGTTGGGCCTGAGAATTTCAGACAAAGGGGTATTTTTTCTGAAAGTTACAAGCACCTGAAAACAGGCTCCTGACATATAAATCTATATTGCTACCATGAGGCTTTACTCATAGTTAAGCATTTAAACATGAAGTGCAGAGGGAGAGAGTCCAGCATTGAATCTTTTCCGGTGTATACACTGAGGCACTGTACTGTATATATATCTCCAGTAGAACTCTCATTCAGCTTGTAAAGTTTGATTCCATACCAGGCATACTTCATGGAAACAGTTTAAAAATATGTCTCCCACTGAATAGCAGGTGGTACTAGCCTACAAAACATTTTTTGGCCAAGCGGACAAACCAGCTGAAATATTTCACATGTAAGTACAAGAAAGACATATAACTTAAAGAACTTGTCAGTCTGGCAGGTTTGCAGGCAGAGACTAATAGCCTTCATTTTATGAAGGAATCTGTATCACTGTAACAAGACATGAAAAGAGAAGGGGAGACTAGCAATTGTCAGTAATACCAAAGAGAAGAAAAATACCTTTATTTTCTTGATGCCCAGATGGGTATATGGAATTACACATCATTTCATTTTTGGTCCCAGACAGTTTCCTGGCTGCATTAGTGACGCATTACTTATCTGCATTTAAATTGATCTTGGTCAATGTGTAGGTAAAAAAGAGAACTTGAAAATATTGTATAAGCTATCAGATGTTTCACTAAAGTGCACTTATTATTGGACACTGAAGGCTTGTTTAGATGGCACTGCAAAGCACTGTAGAGGGGTGTGATTTGT
This sequence comes from Natator depressus, assembly GCF_965152275.1. Taxonomy (NCBI): domain Eukaryota; kingdom Metazoa; phylum Chordata; order Testudines; family Cheloniidae; genus Natator; species Natator depressus. Next base: position 88,220,206 of record NC_134235.1, read on the forward strand.
AGAGTACTCTAACTACCTCATGTAGACCCTGCTGGCATGCTTTAAAAGGTACTTAGTTTCCATTAATAAGTTAACCAGAAGTTAGGTACCTTTTAGAACACCCCAGCAGGGTCTACATGGGGTAATTAGAGTGCAACACGTTAGAATGCTCTACAAATCTCACGTCTCCGGAGCGCTTTGCCGTGCCATGTAGACAAACCCTGATTCTATATCAGTGATACAAGAGTATAAGCTCTACTATCATGTTTTAGGGTATGTCTACACAGCAGTTAAAAACCCATGGCCGGCACAAGAAAGATGACTTGGGCACATGAGTCTGTTAAATTTCTGTGTAGACATTCGGGCTCAGGCTGGAGCCCAGGCTCTCGTACCTTCCCCCCTCATAGGATACCAGAGCTTGGGCTCCAGCGTGAGCCTAATGGTCTACACAGCAATTTTACAGACCCGCAGCCCAAGCCCCATGAACCCGCGCCAGCTGACTTGGGCCAGCCACAGTTGTTTAATTGCTGTGTAGACGTACCCTGAGTCTAGTCTCTCTTTACGTTAGGCTTCAATTCAGCATGCACGTGTAAAGGCAGTATGGTTTAGAGAAACCAGCAAAGAGTTGGGAGTCAATAATTGCAGAATTCTAACCCTACCTCTGTCACTGACTGTGTGGCACTGGGCAAGTCACATATTTCTCTTTGCCCAGTCTGTAAAATGTTCCCATCCTGCTCTCTGACACAATCCACACACTGTGTCGAGTCCAAACTGTCCCCCATCCCCAGAGATTAAACACAGAAATTAGTAACATAATTAAGTTCAGTTTAGACCTTCTCCTCAGGCTTCGCTACTTCTAGGGAAGTACTCAACCCACTACCTAGATCCCCTCTCTCCACAGACTGTAGCCATCTGCCTCAAGGAGTCAGCAGAACCCGGCTAACCCTTTCCCAGCAGGATCAACACCTGCTATTAGGGTGGGGTTTCTCAACCAAAGATTGGAGCTGTGAACACAAAGAGCCAGGTCAGTGCTCAGTATTATTCTTATATCTCATCCTTGACAGGGGCTCTCTCTCTGGGGTATACCTAGAATTGTGGACAATTCAGAATCCTCATAATGCCATAAGTTCAGACAACATCACTAAAAGCCACACTGTGGAATTTAGCCACCCTTAACATGAAGGAACCAATTCAAGAATAGTTCAAAATCTCTGAAGTCCATTTACATCAGTAATATTTAGTGACAGTCAGAATACCTTGCCACTCTTGCTGTTACATTTTAGCTCCTTATTAATTTCCTTCTCTTGTAAGATCTTGTAGTTATAGATTATTCCTTGCTAAAATATTTCAAAAGGTATTCAAGCAAAATATGAGACCTAGAAGCATCATAAGAGGTGTAGGTACGCATTTTGTCAAAATAAACTACCATTCACTCCATATCACTCAGTAATTATTTATTTTCACATGAAAGATGCCATGCAAGTGCTTGCTCATAACACCTAGTACTAGCTACAAATTCTTGAGGATTGCTTTGTAATTTTTGATCAATGTACTAACACTCATGTTATCTACATCTCAGTCTGGATGATGAACAGCAATTATATTTATTCCATAAATATAGTGAATCATAGTTAGATAGGCTAGCCAAAATACTCAAGGAACATCACCGTTCCTTTTAGTGGTCAAAGAACAAACTAGGTGAAGTCTGAGGAATTGTCATAAGTGTCAAATAAAAGCATTTTATTTAGTTTTTACTCTTGCCTGGTTTTTACAGCTATTGCATGAACATAATTCTTGTGAAAGGTATGCTTCTGTAGAGAAAAATCTGTAACCAAACAGTTATTGTAAATATTTGCCTGTTTCACATTTTGTTCAAGCAAAATATACCACAACTGCAGTGCTTAATTTGTAATGAAAGAGGTGCCAGGGCTCAAGCTGGATGGCCAGAGAGCAGCGGCTGCTGGCCAGGCACCCAGCTCTGGAGGGAGCATGACCACCACTAGCAGCGTAGAAGTAAGGGTGGCATGGTATGGTATTGCCATCCTTACTTCTGCACTGCTGTTGCTGGCAGCAGTGCTACCTTCAGAACTGGGCAACCAGAGAGCGGTGACTACTGGCTGGGAACCCAGAGGTGCCGGGGCTATGAACTGCCAAGCCTAGAGGTGCCAGACTCAGCCCTGGCACAAATTAAGCACTGTGTCTTTAAAACTGTCTCCTTTTCATACAAAATTTGCTTGAGGATTAGTATTTGCTATGAATTAATGCACAAGGCTCTGGCACATGGTTTTAATTATTTTTTTCTTTGTCATTTTCAGCAAGTGTCTACTGCATTCCTGGGAGGCAGCACTTTTAAGCTGACTTGTTTTTAAAAGTGTGAGTTGACTGGCATCCAGATGACTGAAACTTACTTTGAAAGAGGTAAGAGAAAAAATACAGCCAGGGAAATACAGAAGAGACTAGAATCTTCTGACTGACTAAACAGATTCACTCCCATTAATCTTAACAGGAGTCTGCAGTCAGCATGATCGCATAGGAGGGAGACTAGGCCCCAGAGCATAGATGTGTGGCCTTATGCTGCCTGAGGAGGGAGAGGCCAGAGTCGCACTTGCACAGGAATGCTGAAACAAACACTTTGCCAGTTTGTCGAGTGCTAAGTTTTTCCAGTTGCTAAACTGATTTTAAAATAATGTTTGTTCAGTGTTAACGCAGCATTGTGAATAAGGACTAGGTACATTTTAAAAACTTTTATAATGCCATTTTTGGCTTGAGGCACCTCCTGATAGTTTTATTGATACTAACCCCTGCATTTCCAAAGAGTTGCGTGGTATTCACAGTCAGACATTCACCATTACAATTAATGGGAACTGTGGGGCTAAATCCCAAACAAGTGTTAGAAAACAGCAGAGAGAATTGTAACTTTGGTCAGAAGTTCAAGAACAGGTACAGCAAGAGGTACTGGGAGTAGGAGGAAGAAAAAACTCTTTTAGGAAAACACCAAAGATCAAGCCTTTGTAGGTGACAGGCCAAGAGGGTGCCCTAAAGGTGAGCAATGTTCAGGTGGTCTTTCTGGTCCATGATATCTCAAGGCAAAACAATAAGAAAAAAAAAAGGATTAGTGAGATGTTCAGTTAGACGTAGAGTAACATCTCTCTGTGCCCTTCTTATGACTAGAAATAAGACAGGCATTGTACTGAGAAAGGAATTATTTACGTGTATAGGAGCAATGGGATGAAAGGAAGGCTGAATGGTAATAGGATTTATTAGACTGTGGAAGAGTCTCCCAAAGGAAGCAATACAAGTCTCCTTGCTTGAGACAATAAAAAAAATAGATGGACAAAAGTACTAGAAAACACCTCTGCACTGATGGAAGAATGGACATAACCCACCAAGACTTTTCCAGCTTTAATTTCTTGATTGACAACTGCCAGTTTAAAAATCATAGTTTAAATTGCTACTTATAATGTGAAAGGACCCAAAGACCCAATCAGGATTGGAGCTCTATTTTTTTTAAGCACTCAGGAAGATATGGTACCTCCCACAAAAATTAATATATGTAATAAAACTAATGTCCTTACCTACACCAGAAATACCTTCACTTTACACCTGAAGTTTTTAAAAATACTATTTTTTTTTCACTACTTATCTTGTTTACTTTTTGCATTTTGAGAGTTTGGACAATGAAACCACACACTTCTGTGCAGTTTCACTTCAGGTTCCCAGTGCTCCCAGGTTGAGTTGACAGCATTGGCAAAGAAAGTTTACCAGTAATTACTTCTACTACAATTATTTTTTTTAATAATGTAAATATTTGTCAGTCTTAGGTTTTTACCAAGCTTTTTACAAAATGTAAATTTGGGGCCAAATTTGAGTTGACAGTGTCCTTTTAAATCTATACTTGTTAAACCAAAACCAAACCAATTTCAAATAAGCTGGTGACTAAAGTGGTAAATTCAATTTAAAAAGCAACAGTAATTAAGATAAACAGTAAATAGTTAATTTAATATATAATAAACCAAATAGTGGGCCCGTAGCTTGCAGGATCATTACTAGGAATGGATGTTTAAAACACACAGGAGCTGGGATTTTGCAGAAAGACCAAGTGAATTCTACATGCCGTATCCATGCATTGGGAGGACTGAACAACGAACCTGGCTGTGTCATCCAGTGGCGAGAGTCAGGGGCCCGGGGTAGGGGAATGCAGGTCCTCCCGGCTCCACCACATTCCAGGCCAGGACCCTGTGAATAAACAGCTCAAATACATGGCCTCGGGGCACGCACCCTTACACCTGCTCCCTGGGCCACTTCCTACCCTGGCTTCGGTTCCTCCATTGGTGCCACGGGTCTGTTTCTGGATTCCCACCAGGAGTTCTCGCCAATTGCACTTCAGGTGGTCTTCCTCTATTAGCAACGGTCCATCATTCGCAGCTTCCGTGGAGTGAAGGGCCCATGGCAGCTTTGCCATGGGGGTTGGTCTCAGTCGCATGCAGCCCCAGTGGATTCTCTGCACAAGCCTGCAGTGTACAACTCCTCCCCTGCTCTGCCCACCCAGACCGAGCTGAACTGCTCCCTTCTGAGCCTGCCTCCAATGTGGGCATGTCCAGCAGGTGTGGCTAGGTGGGGCCTTCTGGCCTCAGAGCTGTTCTTTAAACACTCAGTTCACCAGTGTGGGGCTCATTCACCCCATCCCACCATGAAATGAACTATTATAAAAACTGGACTACTTGAGTATATAAGAACATAGGAATTGTCATCCCAGAACAGATCAATGGTCCATCTAATCCAGTATCAGAACTCTGACACCCCATCCGTTCTTTAAAATACAAAAATCAAACACTGTACTATGCTAAAAATGTACCTCACATATTTATATGAATAAAGATTTATAATTTCTAGCAAATTGTGACTTAATATGTTTGCTTGCACCAAATGAAGCTGGCTCTCTTAGTCAAGGTTAAGATGAAGTAGGGGGGAAATTAATTGATTTTCCCTAATCCCTCATATGTTCTCTACAGCATTCACCCCTATCGTATATAGATTTTCCCCGTTGGTTTGTGAAAAAAATTGTTGTTGGAGCTCATTGTTAAAATACTGTCAATACATCATTGCCCCAGCTGGGTCTCATTTTATCTCAGATTACTGTAGAATATTGTATTATTAATATGTTACATACTATATTGGATGATAAAATATTTTATTCCAGTACTGTAAAATACTGCAGCATGTTTTTTTTTAAATAATTTCTTGACATAGGGATTGACAGTCCTCTTATAATTTTAGCCAGGAACAAAAAAGTGAAAATTTTATACACGTCCCCTCATTAAAGTGACCAGAGTGTTCAACATTTGGAAATGGTAATAGTTAAAACAGCAATGGATCCAGATGAATTACACTCAATATCTTCTTAGCTGCTTCCCTGAGAAATAAGAGATTTGATGGTAGAAAGCAACAATTTTTTTTAAAAGAGGAAAGTGAATAAATGTCTTTTTTAAAATACTGTTTATATAACATGAGAAAATCTGGCTTTTGCCGAGATGATTTTACATTTAAATTAGTTCATACAAAAAAAATGCCCCAGTGCCATGTCTCAAATAACAGGCTCTGGCTGGCTGCCCATTCACAACGGTTCCCAGTAAGCAATCTCCCAAAGCACTGAAAGTCCCATAGACAGCCTCAATGTTTCATTTCACAACAAAAGACCAATAGCTTTGTTGAGAGGTAAGCAACCTTGTAGAATCAAATGGCTATAGGACATGTACTACATGTTGGAACCAGGAGCATGCGTGGACACATGACAAGGATAGCGAAGGTGGTGGGACAAAGGAAAATGGCCTCTGGCCTGGTGAACACAAGGTGAGTGGGCAGAAACTGGGGGAACCAGGAAAGTACAAAGGTGAAGTACAATATGAAGAGTATTTGAGGAATTTTATAGGCAAAGTGAGGTATGGGGACTATTCAGTTCCAGGGTGTTCAGTGTCAGGTTGGATGAGTAGGAACAGTGATGTCAGGGAATAGTGAGTTTTCTATCATGAAGGAGGTAACTTAAGCAGCACTGCTGGTGAACCAAAGGCCTTACCAATGGGCAGAGGATAACAGGGAAACAAGTCAACAAAAAGAAGGAAGGAGACAAACATTTCAAACATGGATGCATAAAGCTAGAGCATCGAGATCAGGAATCGGCAACCTCTGGCCCGCGGCCCTCCAGGGTAAGCTCCCTGGATGGCCGGGATGGTTTGTTTACCTGCCGTGTCCACAGGTTCGCCCAATCATGGCTCCCACTGGCCGCGGTTCGCTGTCCCAGGCCAATGGGGGCTGCGGGAAGCGACATGGGCCAAGGGATGTGCTGGCTGCCTCTTCCCACAGCCCCCATTGGCCTGGAGCAGCAAACCATGGCCAGCGGGAGCTGCGATCAGCTGAACCTGCGGACGCGGCAGGTAAACAAACCAGCCCGGCCCACCAAGGGGCTTACCCTGGCGGGCCACGGGCCAAAGGTTGCCGATCCCTGATCAAGATCTGTATTTATGAAAATCAGCCACTTTGACTGAGGTACATAGGTGCTGACCTCTTGCAGCTCTAGAAGAAACCAACTATTTAGATAACTAAATATGGTTTTAGCGGACTAACTTTAGACAGCTTGTGGTTGAAAATTTTAGCCTAAGAGCAAAACAAGTAGCAGCAAATTATACCATTTTGCCAGCTGATTGCATATGAATGCACAAAGGGCTCCCATGTCTTTGTCCTAGCACAGTGGAGTTCTGGTTCTTCACTAGAGCTCCCAGGCACTACAGTAATACAAATAGTAGCAGTAATATCTCAGTTCTGCTCTCTGGCATGTAAAACACCACAGTGCTTTTCAGCCTTTAATCCTTCGACTTTTAAAAAGAGAAATCATCTTCAGCATTCTGCATTGTGGTAGTGAAGACAAGTATACTTATATTTAATATATTCCCACCTCTTGCTCCATCACGCCAAACTGGAGCCAGACTCTGCTCCCAGCTCCTAAGCTTTCCTTGAGGGGATCTAGCTGAAGCCACATGTAGTAGCGGTGGCCTGTAGTACCATTCATCCCCTAGGAACTGAGGGCCATCACAAACCTCACCACCTTCCACTCTAAGTACAAGGCACACTTCTTCAACCTTGTCTTCGTTAACACATAGTAGCATGTACATATAAAAAAAGAACAAAAAACCCTACCAAAAACAGAACACTACACTGCACATACAATTCTTCCTCTGAAGACAAGACAAAGAACCACATGTGACAGATGTTGGTCACCTCACTTAATACACTACTGGAAGGTGCTCCAATACTATGGTGATAAGAATCTACACAGAACTACAGATGGTCAGGAGGCTGTGATTGTTGTTCTCAGATATGAATCTCAACACTTATTCACCCCTTTTGTTATTTTCAAACTAGTTTATAGCTATAATAGATCACATACAAATGCAGGTACCTAGATAAAGATAACTTTAAAAGATCATCAATCTGACTTTTTGCTAGGTGAGAATTTACTCCCCCACACTGACAAACTTTGGTTCCAATCCTGAAGACAATGCGAGTTTTGCTGTTGACTTCAGTGGAAGCAAGATTAGAACTTTCTGATGCAATGTTTCACCCTGGAACAATTTTTCATTGTCAAATTCTCTGAAAAATTAAGTCGACAACAGAACCAGCAACAAAATACTAACTCTCGTGTCACAAGAGTACTGACATGGTGATAAATGGGCTGTCCAATTACTCTTAGAACACACTTATTAAGAAGGATATGAATTGTTCTTCACTTCTAATTGCCATACGCTTGGAGATCAGCATTTTTCTATCTCTGTGTATCTATCATAGCCTGGGTTGTTGTGATCGGTTCTTATTTTCATTAAATCCAGGACAAAACAAGTTATTTTAATGTTGTTCCAGTTTGTGACCTAGACATTTGTCCTGTGTGAATGAAACTACTCCCCTGAGAACTTTTTCCTATTACTAATTTATTAACTGATATCTACAGGAGTTACTGGACATCTGTCTGTAATTCACTTCCATTTGCTCTCTCAGTTGCCCAGACCACCAAATGTATCTACAAGGCTGGATTTCAGCTGCTGGGGGAAACACAATTGTGTTTTAAAACTAACATATTATTAGAAGATGACTTTTGTTTTCTGAAGGAACAGATTCAATTATTTCAGAATATATTAAAAGCGGACATCTAACAGATGTCACTAACTGGCCTTGTGCACTCTGATGCTTTCACCTACTCTGGATTTCTACTAAGGGCATTTGTCTTTAATAATCAACACTATACCTATGACTTAAGCGTACATTTTATTAAGATGATTTATTTCAGAGAGTTGAAAATTATTTTCTAAAATCATTAGTTAAAATATGATCCCTGAGTCAAAACAGTTGCACCTTGTAACAAATCCAAGTATGATACTATGAACAGCCATAAATCAAGGCCTGCATTGTGGACTGAACTGCTACATTGCCCCAGACCATGGTCCATCTGGCCCCTAGGTTAACAGGTCACTGGCACAGGGCCACTGACTCTCAGAGAATAAACTCTCATGGTATCACAGCTGGGCCAGGCCACATTTGCGGAGCCAAATCCTGGTTTTACAGAACTCAGTGGGAGTTTTGTCATTGACTTGAATAGGATCAGAATTTGGCCCAGACAGAAGTAAATAAAAAGGGCATCAAACATTACTTGGGTGATTCTTTCTGACCTGCTGCATTTTGCAGGACTGCTCCATAAAATCATTCCCTCTCATGAGTTTTCTAACATGTTCTTGACAAACTGCAGTAATAATGCCTTCAGCCACCTGCTTTGGTAGCCTGTTTCATTTCCTCATTTGCTGAAGTAAGAACTTTTGTCATTAATATAAAGGGAAGGGTAAACACCTTTAAATCCCTCCTGGCCAGAGGAAAAACCCTTTCACCTGTAAAGGGTTAAGAAGCTAAAGGTAACCTCGCTGGCACCTGACCAAAATGACCAATGAGGAGACAAGATACTTTCAAAAGCTGGAGGGAGGGAGAAACAAAGAGTATGTCTGTGTGATGCTTTTGCCGGGGACAGAACAGGAATGGAGTCTTAGAACTTAGTAAGTAATCTAGCTAGATATGCGTTAGATTATGATTTCTTTAAATAGCTGAGAAAATAAGCTGTGCTGAATAGAATGGATATTCCTGTCTTTGCGTCTTTTTGTAACTTAAGGTTTAGCCTAGAGGGATTCTCTATGTTTTGAATCTAATTACCCTGTAAGGTGTTTACCATCCTGATTTTACAGAGGTGAGTCTTTTTTACTGTTTCTTCTATTAAAATTCCTCTTTTAAGAACTGAATGCTTTTTTCATTGTTCTTAAGATCCAAGGGTTTGGGTCTGTGGTCACCTATGCAAACTGGTGAGGATTTTTACTAAACCTTCCCCAGGAAGTGGGGTGCAAGGGTTGGGAGGATTTTGGGGGAAAAGACGTTTCCAAACGGGCTCTTTCCTAATAAAATAAACCTGGTCAGACGTTTGGTGGCAGTGGAAGTCCAAGGGCAAAGGGTAAAATAGTTTGGACCTTGGGGAAGTTTTAACCTAAGCTGGTAAAAGTAAGCTTAGGAGGTTTTCATGCAGGTCCCCACATCTGTACCCTAGAGTTCAGAGTGGGGAAGGAACCTTGACAACCTTATATTCTTGTTGAGCCTAAACTTTTCCTGCACTCGTTTCATGCCAATCTCCTAGCATCATAATCTAAAACCATACTCTTATTTTAAAAAGACAAATGCACCAAAACATGTAAACTAATTTAAACAAAATTAAAAATTTTCCTAGAATCACAGAAATGTAAGTCTGGGAGGGACCTTGAGAGATCATCTAGTCCAGTCCCCCATTTTGAGGTAGGACCAAGTATAACTACTATCCCTGACAGGTGTTTGTCCAACCTGTTCTTAAAAGCCACCGGTGATGGGGATTCCACAACCTCCCTTTGCAATCTATTCTAGTAGGCAACTATCCTTCTAGTTTGAAAGCTATTCCTAGCATCTAACCTAAGCCTCTTGCTGCAGATTACTTTGTGTCCTACCTTCAGAAGAAATGGAGAACAACTGAGCACTATCCCCTTTATGTCAGCCCTCAACATATATTTGAAGACTTATCCAGTCTTTCCTCAGTCTTCTTTTCTGAAGGCTAGACCTCAGTGTTGTCTTAACCTTTCCTCATAGGTCATGTTTTCTAATTTTATCATTTTTGTTGCTCTCCCCGGACTCTCTTTTATAAGCGCACTTCGCATTCCATTATCCAAATCATTAATGAAAATATTGACTAGTACCAGACCCGGGACAAACCTCTGTGGGACCCCACTAAATACGTCCTTCCAGTTTGACAGTGAACCAGTGATAACTGCTCTGAGTATGGTCTTTCAGCCCGTTGTTGTTTGAAAAGATCAGTTAAGGCTGATTCCCCACTCTGGCACTTCAAGTGCAGAAGGTAGGGCCCACAAGGACTCTAAAAATTAATACTTGCCACTCCAGGCTTGTATTAAACTCCCAAGGTTACAGCTTTTCTTTGTCCTTGGATGGGTAGATGCTGCCACCACCCAAGTGCAAAACCCCTTTGAGAACCCAGGAAGGCACACTTGGGAATTCCTTCCTGTGGGGTACCCTCAAGCCCTTTCACTGCCCTGCCCCCCTCCGGGGAAGAGCTGAGAAAGAAAAAACAAAGAAAATCAGCTGTTGCAACCAGCTAATAAAAAAAACATGTGCACAAACCTCTTAAGACACAGAACTCCAATCCTGTTCTTAAAAAAGGTAAATTTTATTTAAAAAGAAAATACATCTGAAAACTCAGGCTATTGCTAGATTTTAAAAGAGCATTAAAAATAGCTCTTTTGAGGTCCAGCTTAAAGGTTACAAGCAAAACAAAAGCACTTGGGGTTAGCACAGAGGAAGCCACAAGCCATAAAAAAAAAATAAAAGGGATAAACCTAGTCGCATCTATCTAGACATTTCCTAATCTACTTACATATCTGGGGTTTTAAAGGAGTAGTTTTTAGGTATGATACTGGTGATTTTTCATACCTGGCTTAAAGCTTCTCACAGCATCACTGCTCCCTGTCTGCTTCTCCCCAAGAACTAGACAGAGACAAAAGGGGAGTCTTGTTTCAATTTTAAAAAGTTCTAGCCTTCCCATTGGCTCTTTTGGCCAGGTGCCCTCTCAATTCCTTTTACCTATGCATCGCAGTGAGACTTTTAACCCTTTACAGCTAAAGCAAAGTAGAGAACAGCTACTAAGAGGGATTTTATAGATAACTGGCTGGCTAACTCCATAAAAGGGAGCTACCCCTCGCCCCTTCATTTATCACAAGATCATGTATATATAACAAGAAATCTGGCCATATCCCTACCTTTAATTAGGAGAAATGCATTTTTTAAACCTCTGTTGCTGTGAACAAAAATAGCAATTTAGGAAGAGTGAGAAATCTACCACTCCTTTCCTCTCTGAAAAGGGATAAGAAGGAAAATGGAAAGGGCTACAAAGGGCAAGACAGGCTTTACAAAGTGGAGCAGTGCCGTTTAGCCATCACTCTCATGTGTTCTTTGAGATGGGAAATAAGTATTTGGAATTGACACAACTAAAGAGAATCTGGAACCAAAATGCCTCCTCCAAACACCATCTCCAAGTACAACTAGAGTTGCAGCAAACTGTATTATTTGGATGGGACACAGCATACCCAGCATAAAGTACTAGGTACTTTACAGACAGATTGAAAGCTCTACAGGACAAGAATTTTGTCAATCAAAATAGAAAGTGTGAAGAAGAGGGGTAATGAAAAGTGATGTACTCAAAGAAGCTAAGCATGTGTCATGTAGTTCCATAATTTGGAGGATTTTTTTCAAATGCACTTGTGACCCAAAGCCAACTGGAATCAAAGGGAGCCTTTGCACTGACTTCAGTGGGCTTTGGATCAGTGTCTTATTCAGTAAATAAAATTAGCTAGTACCTCAGCTGGGAGATGGGGGAGGGTGAATGGACTGGGGTTTACAGGCCTCCTTGAAGTAGTGTGTTTTAAATAAGGGACTTGAAAGAGAGGAACTATAACATTAGTAAGGTTACCTCATTGTTTATCCTGGAGACTGTTCTAATGATGCAGATGGATTTAGGAAACCCCACAGAGTATAATATTCTGAAGAGAGCTGGTGTAACAGGGTGGTCTGTTTAAGAAACTCTCTTTTTTAATCTAGGGTCTAGGAAGGTGGGCTTTCAGGGAACTGCACAGCAGGGGTTTGGGGTTACTTATCTTCCTCCTGCCCTACGCACTTTTTTGAAAGCTGACATTCCTGAGAGAAAGGCTACTTAAGGGGAGGGTGGAATTGCCATTCCTTCCCCTCTTCAAGGCCCAGGGGACATTTCCATTTTAATTCTTTCTTTCTTTGCACTGACACATGCACACATACTATAAGAGAAGTGATATAAAGAGAATTAATGAGATGTGGATGGCATATGAAACATCAAACCATGATAAACCATCTCCTTTTTTCTTCCAAATAACTACAGTTTATTCCAATCCTTCCGAGACCAGAAAGGAAACACTTATTTCCCTATTTAAAGGGGTTTATTAAGTAGTTCAGTGTGGCTGCACCTCAACAAGTAAGATAAGAAATTAGCATCACTCAAAGAAAGGACAGAGTCTAAGGCTGTCTACGTTTAAAACACTTGCCAGCATAGCGCTTCAGTGTAGACACTTGCTATAGCAATGGGAGGGGTTTGCAGGAGTAAATCCACCTCTCTGAAAGAATTTTTCCATCGACCTTGCACTGTCTACATGGGGATTTAGGTCAGTTTAACGATATCAAATCAGGGGTGTGGATTTTTCACAGTCCTGAGCGATGTAGCTGGATTGATCTAATTTTCTAGTGTAGAACAACCTTGAGTTTAGTTTGATCTTTACTGAGCTGTAGAAGAAACAAGAGGCTTATCTGAATAGATCAGATGAAAATAAGAGGGCTCTCAAATCTGTCAGCTACTTCCTGATTGTGGGCTGCCACTGGGACAGACTAGCTATAACTAATTAAATCACAGGTGTGTCGATAGCCAGTCAGGTGGAACTGAAGCAATGTGGGGTAATTCTGCCATAGAAAAACCCTGAAGCAGATGTGTCTTGTACATCAGTTGGGAATTCCAAAGATCCAGAACAGTAGAAACAAGTTTCCAGTTAACAACCAAACCGACGGGATTGATGCTAGAGGTTTTGGATTTGCTTTGGCCTTTAGGGAAGCTGCTTGCCATGGTTGTTTTGTCTCATTAATATAGTATTGTTTATACATCTTACTTCCAGTTGCTTGAAGTCATCATTTTGCTAGCATAGCCTAGGCTCTTGTTCGGCAATATCTGATAAACTGATATTTAGGATTTACTGATATGGACCTACTAGAAATTCATTTGTATTTTATCAACAACCAGAGGCAAACCAGTCACTCACAGGCTCATACCTGGATTATCAACAATGTTTTTTGTACATCTCATTCTGAAGAGAGCAATTAAGAGTTGATAAGATAGGAACCCAATCAAAAATACTGCACAGGAATTTGAAACTTAAACTATAAATGAAAGTTTTGGTTTAGAAAGGATGATCTGGAAAAACGATACTCCTCATGATTATGCAGGTATAATCACGGTGACTGTCAATGTTTACAAATTTCAATCTTGTCTAGCAAGGTCAAAATTTAAAGATAGTTCCTTTAATTGTACACTACATTTGACATTTTAAATTGCATTAGAGGCATCTACAATCATTATATTAGCAGACTTCCGATTTGATGGCCCACTGAGAAAAACTTGAAAAGCATTCTATACCTTCTCAATATTTAAGTACATAATGGTAATGTAGGAGAAATGAATGTTTATTTTATCAATACAATATCAAGCATGACCCATGAATCATGCAAATCAAAACATAAATCATGAACTACAAGAAAAACTTGTTAACCTAACAAAAGACTCTGCAAGATTCCTTAGTGTATTTGTTCTAAACTTGGACACTGACAGAACAGTATGAACTCTTATCCAATATTGTAAACGCTAAAATAGGAGGTAATATGTAAATTGTATCATTTGTAACAAGACTCATCAGGCTTTAATTATTCAATATGTAGTGCCTTTAATGGATGCAGTGCTCAAGAAAGGTGCAGAATTCAAACTCCTGGAGCCTGTTTACAGAACAAGCACAACATGAGCACAATTTTGTGCCTACTACAGCTTAGGTTGGTCAGGAAGTTACAAGCTAAAACAAATGTATTTTAGCTAAACTAAAAATATCAATACATAAAATAATCAGGCAAGAACTGGAAGGCCAAAAATAATGACTAGGGATAAATTCACTCCATCTGTCACTCAATAGTGGAAAACAAGAAAGTTAAAATTCTACTAACACATGCACAAAACTTCCTGAGCTAAATTCTGTGTTATTTACACCATGGGCTATCCCACTAAATCTGCATGGTGTTTCACCCTGGGCTCTAGACTGTTCATCTCCTTCAAATCTCTCACCTAACAGTAAATAAAGTTGCTAATATGTCTATTATCTGTACTACAGTAGAATTTAGAGGGCACAGCCAAGATTGAGAGTCTATTTTACTAGGCATTGTACGTACACATAGTGAGAGAAAGTCCCCATCCAAAATAATTTATTCTCTAAAGAGACAAACAGTGAGAGGTGAAACAGATGTAGAAAGATGAAGCGACTTGCTCAGAGGTCAGTGGCAGAGCTGGGACTAGATTTCTAAGCTCCTGACTCCCAGGCCAATTGTCTAACAACCAGGGGGTGCTGGGGTTAAATGCAAATTCATCCTATTAAACATGTTGCTGTTCAAAGAATGGAGATTTCACACTATAGAAGTCAAAGCCCTTTAGCCCGGTAACTTACTTCCATTTTACACATGAACTAGCTGATAAACACAAAGGGTAAGGCCCAGGTTCTTAAAGTTATTTGGGTGCCTAACTCCTATTTATTTCAATGGGAGTTAGGTGCATGAACACCTCTGAGGATCTGGATCTAAGTGACTTACACAAGTTCACATAGTAAATCAGTGATAGAGCCAGGAATAAATCCAGGCCTATTGATGCCCAGTCAAGTGCTCATTTAACAAACTACTGCTGTCCCAGTTGTCCCAAGAGTGCTTTCCATTTGAATGCTGCCAACACAAATTTTAAAGAAAGAAATAGCAGAATCATGTCTACTGCTATACTTAAAGGTCTGACTAATTCACTAAGGTAAACATCTGAGACGGTATTATTACCCCTCATGTTACAAGACTGGAAGCTACTTCACTTCTCTGCTTTAATTAGCCAAAGGTTACAGAATTGAAAATCAGGAAGTTCTGAATTTTATATCTATACTCATTCCTCTGGACCATGCTATTGGCCTAATAAAGTTTTTAGAAAGTGGTTTTGGTATATTCTTAGGTGTCAATCTAAACCAATATAGTTATACCAGTATTACCCTCTGGTAATACACTTCTGTATGAGTGGGGTTTGTTTTGTTTTTATTTAGCTTATATTGTTAGTGAAGGGGTTTAAGCTCTATCAAAGAAAGCCACTCTATGCCAGAATGTAAATGCCCATGGGGGTGAGCGTTATTCTTTAATAGCAGCCTGTTGGAAAAAAAACTAGCAGGAAGGCAAAACAATAACTCGAGATAAGACATGCTTCAAACAACACTTTGATGGAGGCTGTCACAAGGCAATGTCTCCACTATTAACTCTGAATATTCTACTTCTCAGGCTCCAGCAAAGTTACACCGTTTGTTTTGCCAGTGCTGGGAACCATCAGATCTAAAGGGCAATAAAGAGCTAAGAGGACTCTCTTTGTCAAGATTTGAGGGCAGCAGTCAGGAACTGTTTAGGGGAACAAACACCCACAGCTACCCCCCTGAATATCTGAAGAATCTAAACCTTCCTAGGCTCCCCTCACAGGGCAGAAAGGCTTAAGAAAGATAGATAGTAGTAGTATCATCACAATAGCTCCTAGGAGAACCAGTCACAAACCAGGACCCCATTTTGCTTGGCGCTGGGCAAACAGATTAAAAAATAGGACCCACCCCAAAAAGCTTACAATCTAAGTAATGCAGATAGTCCTTTTATTGTTTGAAAACCCTTTTTCTGTTATGTGTGCTTTGTTCCTACAGTTAAGATTAAATAATACTTTGGTTTAAGAAAGCTATCTGATCACCTGAATTAACCCCTAGTCACAAGCTCCCATAGGGAAGAGTCACAGGTACTGAACACAATCAGACCTGGTGGGTATGTACAGTCAATAAATAGGGTAGTGTAGCCCAGAACCCAATCTAAAAGTGGAGAATCACATGAGTACACCCCAGGAGAGGTGCAGGCAGGAGGCCTAAAACCTGAGGATGGTGTACTCAAAGAGAGCAGAGCACATCAGAGGTGGAGAGGTGCATGAAACTGTGATATAGGAGTCTAAGGAACTGTGGTTGATCAAGCACCATAACCGTAATGTGTGTATCCGTGCAGTTATTCTTTTATTGTTGTATGCAGTGTTGTTGTAGCCATGTCGGTCCCAGGATATTAGAGACAAGGTGGGTGATAAAAGATATCTCACCCACCTTGTCTCTCAGTTATTCTTTCTAAGAGTTAATGAGTATAAGAAGAATAGTAAGCAGCAAAGTTCAGAGGTTAACCATTATAAAGAATAGTTAATGCATTGCGTGATCTGTGAACCTGCTGGGATTTTCCATTAATTCAATATTCTGCTTCTTGATTGGTGCCCATTCCACACATAAATTAATAATGCTATAAAGTAGGAGTTTAGGCATTTTGGAAGAAAGACAGCTACAGACAGAATAGCCATGCAAATTAATTGAAATTAAAGATTCTTTCTATATAATATCATTTTTACTCTTAATTGGACAAGATCATCTTTGGTATTTACTTGAAATGGGAGTTTCCTGTGCACCATATAGTAAAATTAGAACTATGGATGATCCATCCATCTGCATTGTTTGTTCTGAATTATATTTTTATCTTAAATACCTTGCTCATGGGCCACGGAGCCAGGGGAGCCAACCACCCATGGCCCAACCTGAGTGGTGCTGTGATCCCGTGGACCAGGCTGAAATACCATTCACCCAGATTTGCAGGTGGTGAGTTTAGGGGCTTCTGGGCCAGGGGGTCAGGCTGCAGATGGGAGTGCCTGAAAGGGAAAGAGGAGGGTTTGGGGGAGCAGATCTATGGTCCCTCTTTAAATGTCAGTCCACAGTCCCTGCTTTTATTTATATAGCACTTTTTATTTGGAAGACTCCTAAAGGCTTTTACAAACTGTAAATCTATATTTACAGAATTCACTTACCCATCATGAAAAAGCAGCCACCTCTCTAGTGAAATACAGTCTGTCCTGAGCTGCTTCTTCAACTCTCCACTTCATGCCCCCTCCCCTATTTAATTTTATTTATTTATTTAATTAACAAACACACTGTTCTGTCATGAATGGCCAGGGCAAGAACCAGGGCGGGAAGTATAGCAAATATTTTTCAAAGCTCCACCTATTTGAAATTCCAAAATGAGATTCCACTCACAGTAGATCATAATATGATCCCTCTTTTCTTGTGTGCTTTGATCAGCCATGAAATATTTAATGTTCACATACAAATTGGCATAGTTATACTTAACCAGAGCCATTGTTTTAAGCTATCTGCAGATTCAGGAACATATCACTGCATCAGTTCACATTTCTAAGGTTCGTTTGCAACCGTGAGCACAGGGGAGTTTTGGTTTCTTTTTAAATTAAAACTCAGATTCAGAAGCACAAAATAGCAGCCTGCAGAGGAAAAGTACCAATTCAGCCAAGTGCCCCAAACTGCTAACTGCTCCTACCTTTGCCATGCTCGGTCATCTGTATTTTAGCTATGTAAATTAAAAGTAGATTCCAAGCCTCACATAGGCAGGGATCCTGCCTTCTTATGTATTCATACAGCACTATGCAAAACTATGAAATTATATTTATATAATACCACATATCACAGCTATTTTAACCAGCAACGCTGCACATTTTTTAAGAGGGGGAAGCAAAAAATAATTTCTCCAAGTACTGTGCAGGGAACATTCAGGTAGACAGAATTCAATTACACCAGCTGGAATTTTTCTAGGACACATAGGCTAACAATTACTCTTGCCAAAAATGCCAATGGCTCATATTAAATGGTCAGGATCTGGGGTTGGTTTTTTGTCTTATCCAAATAAACGGATCATCAGAAAGCTCTGAACAGAAGTCTTCAACAAAGACTGAGTGCATAACCCCAGTTACAGTTGACATTTACTCATCAACTGGGAAAATCTAATAATCCCATTGGGCTCCGTGAAACTACAGACATCAGTGGAGAGGCAGGGAAGGTAGAAGGTTTAAAAGAAACTAGTAAAGGGAATGCTTTTGCATGGTTTTGCATGATTTTGCCTTCTAGCACATTTGCAAAAAGGAAACCCCTGACTTTTACATCAACCACTGACCAAAAAAAAACACAAAAAAAACCCAACCTTTAAAATGTCCCATTTGTAATCCATTATTTAAGGCTCATCAGCATAACCCATCATAAGAGTCACATCAGTCTTGCACATATGAGCCCTACTAAATAATGGATTGCAAGTGAGGACAATGTGAGGATTTTTTGAGATGGGGGCCAAAGGGTGTGGCTTGTTTGTTCAGAAGCTTGAGAGGCTCATGGGAGTTATTTTTCTCTGTCTTTTAATGCCTTCAAAAGCAGGGCCAGTAAAGAACACTCCACAGCTGTATGACTGTGCCCATGTTAGGCCACACAGCTGAAAATAGGCTTCCCTTTATAAGGTGTTGGCCATGGGCATGAATGATTGAAGTTTTGCACAGATGTTAAATTGCCCT
The DNA here is from genome assembly GCF_965152275.1 of Natator depressus. Taxonomy (NCBI): domain Eukaryota; kingdom Metazoa; phylum Chordata; order Testudines; family Cheloniidae; genus Natator; species Natator depressus. The sequence continues at coordinate 88,239,062 of NC_134235.1, forward strand.
GAGGGTCTCACAATACTTTTAATCATATGCTTTAAAAACAAAACCCTCAAACAATACCAATACTGAAAAGCACTGTTCCTTTTACAGCACTTTTCAAAGGATTATGAATTAAAGAGCTTCTTGTTTTGTTTTCACAAGCAACAGCAGGGTTTTTCAATTAACTGAATATGCCTTTATACTGGATACAGGCCAAGCATGGCTGATCCCATCACTCACTCCCTGTTATCTGTGTGATATGCTTTATGCTCTCTCATCTACTTTTATCTATCCCTTACATTCTTTGGCAAGGCTGGGCACTTTTCAGATGCTATGGGGCAAGCTGAAGAGAGAGCAGTGCTAAAAGATAAGGAATGCTAAGAATTCATTCACACAATAGTTCCTTCCTCCTCAACAACACTTTAACTCAATTTTAGTAAAAAGGTAATATGGAGATGGATGCATTTGATTGAAATACTGAAAGATTGTTCACTCTAGATTGGTCTGTGCTAAGAGATTTGTGGAATTAATTAAGCATTTATTAAGTAAGCATTTATTCCAGCCCTTATCCATATTCTCAGCCAGTTTTATTGTATTTCACTTATAACTTTACTAGGCGCTGGGATCCAGTCCTGCAGATACTCTTTTCTGTGACTTTCAGGAGAAAGCCTTTCACCACTACAACATATCTCAGCTAATCAGAAGAAACAGCAGTAACAAGTTGTATATGCAGTCTCAGTTTGGCATTTTGTGACATGTATGTGCTTTACTGGGCAACTTTAACATTCTGTGGATATAGTTTTTGCATGAAATTTCCTAGGTTTGCTTTTTCTTTTCTTTAAGAAAAATAAGTTCCATATTCTGGATCTATATGACTAGACATCACAAGAAGATTACCATCTTTGACAGATTCAATAGCCTTAACTCCATCCCTGGCTACCTCAGTAGCTGCTAGCTACAAAAGCTGTCTGGCTCAGCCAGCCCTTTCCCTGCAGTTGCCAGCCTATTGCAGCAGAATTCTCGTGAAGCCGTTAAAGGTGGGAAAGGTGGTTGTGTAGCAGAGTTATGGCAAAGCAAGAGATCTCAACAAGTCATTTTTTCCATTTTTTGCACAATAAGTGAATGAGGAGGAGAAAATAAAGTATACTGCCTGGAGGTGGCTAATCTTCTGTAATGTTTATTAATCAGAATTTATCATTTGTTTTCTCAGCTGAAGCAGTGGCTGGGGAGTTAGAGGCAGTTCATTCTCGGAACATCTCCACCTACTGGCAGTACATTGTGATAACAGAGAAAGAGGAATTTTAAAAAAGTCTCTGTTCTTAGAAGACGAGGAGGCAATAACCCAGTTGTAGTGGCAACAGAGTACCAGGTGCACTTGAGGAAGGGAAAAACTTCTGTGCATGCTGAGAAAGCAATTCACAAATGCTCGTATTTGCTCCAATCAAAACAAATTTCCTCTTGAACAAGATCATGCCAATATCCTAGATAAATACTATTTCCATACCAAAGTTCAACTTTCACACCACAGCTGCAGGGCTGTTAAAATAATTGTGCAAAAAATAGTTATAAAATAGGAAGTGCCATTTCACCTCATCCTTACATTCAAGGGGGGGGGGGGACCCTAAACTTGATTTGTTCAAACATTCAAAAACATCACTTTTCTGGCATTAATGATTAACAAAAGTAGTCACTTCATCTATAATAAGCCTGATGTTACAAATAAGGTATTTAATACTCAGCTAACGGAAAATACATTATTGGTTGTGCAGGTATCAACACCTATAGTTAAGGATGCCAGGCAGTTCCCATTATAAGACTGTTTTCAGTTGCTTTTAACTTTGCGAAACTTTAATTATCTGGGATGAAATTTTCCATGATGGGTGTCAGGCTCCATCTGAATTTTTCTTTTTAAGTGTCCATAAAAAAATGGTTCAGCCATTTACGAGAACAAGATTGAGGGGTGGGGGAAATGCATGGTTTTACCTGTTAACAAATTGCTTATAAGATTATTATTAGACGCTCTAGATCCTCCATCTCTTGGAATGGTGACTTGAAGTTTTTCAGGAGGTTGCACTGATGTCAGGAATGTCCTTTTTGCTGTTGCTGTCAAAAGCTGCCCAAGGTTGGACAAATTATGAGCCTCTGAAAAATTTCAGTTTGTACATAAGTAGAAACTTGTTAGAGTTTGGCTGATAAATTCTGTGACGAGTCCATCTGTACTGAGCATGCTTCATGTGACCAGACTTCACATGTGCCCTCCCCAAAGCAACTGAGCATACTCTGTCCTGGGGCTGCAAGGACTGAGCAAGACTTGCCCTGCAATTGCTGCTCCAGACCACAGTGGCATCAGGCACAGGAACAGAGACCAAGGTGATTGAGTCTTTTGTCCTTTCAAGATCCCCCTGCTGGGAACCCAAAGAAGGAAGAAGCTGCCTGATGTTTAACATCAGTACCGGGCAAATTAGTTGAAACAATACTAAAGAATAAAATTGTCGGACACCTAGAAGAACATAAATTGTTGGGCAAAAGTCAACATGGTTTCTGTAAAGCGAAATCATGTCTTACTAATCTATTAGTGTTCTCTGAAGGGGTCAACAAACATGTGGACAAGGGGGATCCAGTGAACATAGTGTACTTAGATATCCAGAAAGCCTTTGACAAGGTCCCTCACCAAAGGCTCTTATCCCATGACAACTTAATTTACGCAAGAGGGAAGATCCTTTCATGGATTGAGAACTGCTTAAAAAGACAGGGAACAAAGAGGTGGAATAAATGGTAAATTTTCAGAATGGAGAGGGGTAATTAGTGGTGTTCCCCAAGGGTCAGTCCTAGGACCAATCTTATTCAACTTATTCATAAATGATCTGGAGAAAGGGATAAACAGGGAGGTGGCAAAGTTTGCAGATGATACTAAACTGCTTAAGATAGTTAAGACCAAAGCAGACTGAAGAACTTCAAAAAGATCTCACAAAACTAAGTGATTGGGCAACAAAATGGCAAATGAAATTTAATGTGGATAAATGTAAAGTAATGCACATTGGAAAAAATAACCCCAACTATACATACAATATGATGGGGGCTAATTTAGCTACATCTAATCAGGAAAGAGCTCTAAGAGTCATTGTGGATAGTTCTCTGAAGATGTCCATGCAGTGTGCAGCGGCAGTCAAAAAAGCAAACAGGATGTTAGGAATCATTACAAAAGGGATAGAGAGTAAGACTGAGACTATTTTATTGCCCTTATATAAATCCATGATATGCCCACATCTTGAATACTACGTACAGATGTGGTCTCCTCATCTCAAAAAAGATATACTGGCATTAGAAAAGGTTCAGAGAAGGGTAACTAAAATGATTAGGGGTTTGGAATGGGTCCCAAATGAGGATAGCTTAAAGAGGCCAGGACTTTTCAGCTTGGAAAAGAGGAGACTAAGGGGGGATTGATAGAGGTATATAAAATCATGAGTGGTGTGGAGAAAGTGAATAAGGAAAAGTTATTTACTTGTTCCCATAAGAACTCGGGGCCACCAAATTAAATTAATGGGCAGCAGGTTTAACACAAATAAAAGGAAGTTCTTCTTCACACAGCACACAGTCAACCTGTGGAACTCCTTGCCTGAGGAGGTTGTGAAGGCTAGGACTATAACCGGGTTTAAAAGAGAACTGGATAACTTCATGGAGGTTAAGTCCATTAGTAGGTTATTAGCTAGGATGGGTAAGGAATGGTGTCCCTAGCCTCTATTTGTCAGAGCATGGAGATGGATGGCAGGAGAGAGAGATCACTTGATCATTACCAGGTACCCTCTGGGGCACCTAGCATTGGCCACTGTTGGTAGACAGGCTACTGGGCTGGATGGACCTTTGGTCTGACCCAGTATGGCCATTCTTATGACTTACAATGAAGATAGGTGAGGAATGGGGAGGGCTGGGGAGACGGGGCAACTAATGAGGTAGGAGTACCTCACACAGCAGCTTCTTGCACTATATACCCTGATTCATCCTCAGAGCAACGCCCATCGTATGTGCTGAATGAGGTACAGTCCTATGGAAAAAAAAAGTGTGTTCATGTAATTAAAGACTATCATAAAAACAAGATGCCAAATTAAGATTGCATAGGCAACCTTAATTCAGGTATTTCTTAACTTTGAATGCTTGACTTTGCTACTTTAATGGTCTTCTAAAGTATTTGTTTTACACACATGCTTAACTTTAGACAGTAGACCCACTGTGAGGCCATTCACAATGCCTTAAGTTAAGCATGTGTATGTCTTTGTAGAAATAGGGCCAGAGGGTTAAGGAATTCTCTAGGTACCCAAGACTTCCTTGCAGGAAGCAGCTACACAGATGGAAAACGCACCTGCGAGATGGAGTTCCTGAGCTCCAGCAAAGCTCTGAAAGAAATGCAGAACTGGGGCTATATTATGCAAAATATATAGCTCTAAATATATAATACATTTTTAATGTTCTATTTTTAAAAGAAAATTAAAAATGTGATTCTTCTATAAGTATTTAGGCTAATAAAAGTGTATAGAAAATGCCTACTGTTTAATTGGCATACTATTAGTAAATATTCTGCTTATTTGGAACATATTTGGCCAATGCCAAAGGATTAAGTGGTATTTAACCAGATGTTAAATAGGTGTGAAATACAGAGCTCCAGTCTTAACTTAGAAGTTGCCAAATAAAGATTAAAAGAATAAGATTTAAATGCAGTGAATATTTTTATTCTTGCACTTCGTTCAGTGGGGTATTTATTTCATTTTTCAGTCTTTGTAGGATTTTTTTAAATGGCCTCTTCTCTACATTAAGGGAGGTACTTCATCGGGATAAGTTTTCCACATGATGTCCCATTCAAGACTATGTACAATTACATTCTAACTTACCTCCCTTTACTGCAGACTTTATTGGCACAAAACTTTTAACAGAAAATATCAAAAGCTTTTCTTTACGTTTTCATTATTGAAATTAGGTCTGTGCTGTCCCTTAGATTCCAATAGGTGACTACCCATCACACCTATTTCCTGTTCCTAGAAAATTTGATCCAGAATGTTTAAAGCACCTAATTCCTATTAAGTTTTAATAGGAATTAGGCACTTTTGAAAATGTTTCCCCCTCTGTCCTTATATATTGCATTAATAGTGGAACAGACAAATTTGGAAATTCCTTTTCTGGTTACAGTACATCCTCAGAGTTATGAATATCAGAGTTATGAAGTGACTGGTTAACCACTCCTCATTTGGAACCAGAAGCATGCAGTCACATAGCAGCAGAAACACACACAAAAAATGTAAATACAGTACTGTATTAAACATAAACTACTAAAAAAAATAAAGACAAAAAGTTAAAAAAGATTTGACAAGGTAAAGAAACTGTTTCTGTGCTGGTTTCATTTAAATTAAGAAAGCTAAAGGCAGCATTTTTCTTCTGCCTGGTATAGTTTCAAAGCTGTAGTAACGCAATGTTCAGCTGCAAACTTTTGAAAGAACCATATTGTTTTGTTCAGAGCTACGAATGTTTCAGAATCACGAACAATCTCCATTCCCAGGGTGTTTGTAACTCCAAGGTTTTACTGTAATTCAAATGGCTCCCACCTGTTCTATCTTGTAACTTAGAGACAGAAACTAAAGACCTAAACTCCCCAATCCAGCAAGGCAGGACAGCTATTCAACCAACTGAGCAGGAAGGGTAAAGGAAAGGAAAGGAGAAAAGAAGAGTGGTGCCTCCTAAGAAACAGGAGGCATTTCTGCACCAGGGTCCACTAATACAGATCCCTGTACCTGGGCAGAGTACCAGTGAAGTCAACTACTATAATCCCCAGGTCCTTTTCTGCAGAGAAAGGACCTGGGGATTACAAGTGAATGAGAAGCTGGATATGAGTCAGCAGTGTGCTAAGGCGGCCAATGGCATATTGGGCTGTATAAGTAGGAGCACTGCCAGCAGATTGAGTGATGATTCCCCTCTATTCGGCACTGGTAAAGCCACACCTGGAGTACTGTGTCCTGTTTTGGTTCCCCACTACAGAAGGGATGTGGACAAATTGGAGAGAGTCCAGCAGAAGGCAATGAAAATTATTAGGGGGCTGGGGCACATGACTTACAAGGAGAAGCTGAGGGAACAGGGCTTATTTAGTCTGCAGAAGAGAAGAGTGAGGGGGGATTTGATAGCAGCCTACAACTACCTGAAGAGGTGTTCCAAAGAGAATGGAGCTCAGCTGTTCTCAGTGGGGGCAGATGACAGAACAAGAAGCAATGGTCTCAAGTTGCAGTGGGGGAGGTCTAGGTTGGATATTAGGAAACACTATTTCACTAGGAGGATGGTGACGCACTGGAACGGGTTACCTAGGGAGGTGGTGGAATCTCCATCCTTAGAGGTTTTTAAGGCTCAGCTTGACAAAGCTCTGGCTGGGACGATTTAGTTGGGGTCGGTCCTGCTTTGAGCAGGCGGTTGGACTAGATGACCTCCTGAGGTCTCTTCCAACCCTAATCTTCTATGATTCTGAGAACCAGACCAGAAGGTGTGAGTATCAGCAGAGGGAAATTAGTTTTTGTAGTGACACATCCACCCCCAGTCTTCATTCAGGCCCTGATGAAGGCTTGCTCACCTGCACATCTACCAATGTGATATATTCCATAATGTGCCAGCAATGCCCCTCTGCCATGTGCATTGGCCAAACTGGACAGTCTCTATGCAAAAGACTAAATGGACACAAATCAGACATCAAGAATTATAACATTCAAAAACCAGTATGAGAGCACTTCCATCTCCCTGGACACTCAACAACAGACATAGAAGTGGAAATTCTTCATCAAAAAACTTCAAAAACCAGACACCAACAAGAAACTGCAGAACTGGAATTAATTTGCAAACTGGACACCATCAAATTAGGCCTGACTAAAGACTGGGAGTGGCTGGGTCACTACAAAAAACTAATTTCCCTTGGATGAGACTCACACCTTCTTGTGTACTGTTTGAAATGGGCCCCCTTGATTGCATTGGCCTCATTAGCACTACAAAAGTGATTTTTCCCTTCCTTGGTTTTCACCCCTTCTTGTCAACTGTTGAGAATAGGTCACTTCCACCTTAACTGAATTGGCTCGTTAGCACTGACTCTCCACTTGGAAAGGTAACTCCCATCTTTTCATATGCTGTGCATTTATACCTGCCTACTGTGTTTCCCCACTCCATGAATCTGATAAAGTGGGTTTTAGCCCACAAAAGCTTATGCCCAAATAAATTTGTTAGTCTAAGGTGCCACAAGGACTCCTCGTTGTTTTTGCTGATACAGACTAACATGGAAACCTAATCTCCCTGTGTGTCTGTATAGCATCTAGCAGTTTGGCCACTACTGTAGTAATAATAAAAGTGTTGGTGACACTGGGCACTACACTAGGTAACTCAGGAGGGTGAAAGACCACGAGTGTCGAGGAAGCCCTCCTGCTCTAGGCCCGGGTAGACTAAGGCCCCTTTGCTCCTTGAACCCTCTGTGATCCTGCATAACTCTGAGGAAGCTAGCACACAGAGAGGTTTGCACACGGCTCACAAGCCAAGGCCAGCTTCGGCCTGGGAAACAGATAGATAAGGCAGAAATCTTTAGCAAAAACCAGTAACAAACAGGACCAAATAAGGCAAGGCTCGGGCAATGCTACTGAGGAAAAACACAACTGGCTGCTTTAGCTGATTGGCTACGGTATTGTACGGGGCAACAGGTAATTGGTTGCATAAGCTTGTGTAGTGAAATAGGCAAAGGTATTGGAGTCACAGCCTGAGATCCTAACAAATAGCCTTCTCAGCCCAAGGAAGTGCTGAGAGTACATTTGTCAGATGAATACCCAAGAAACAAGGTTTCTCAAGGAAGGAGGGTGAGAAATACTAGCTCAGAAGGAAGGTTGGATTCTGATTTTATAACATCATTCCTATGCCTATTATCTAATAATTCCAGAGTAACTGCTTTTGGTTTGAAAAAAGTTCCTTAGTCCCTACTAAAATGGGCTTGATCAAAGCAGCAGTTTGCACATGTCCATTTGACATTTCTGGATCTAGGTCTTCCAGAATCACAACCACTGTGTGAAATCCCTTCAGCTCCCAAATTGATTGTACTATTTGAGAAGTTATCTAGTGATTCAAGCACAGAGCTAGGAGCCAGGAATTTAAGTTCTAATCCCAACTCTGGCACTGATTCCATCTATGACCTTCAGCAGTTACCTAAAAACACTGTCTCAGTATCCTCAATCTGTAAACTGAAATCATTCTGACCCACCTCACAGGGATGTTGTAAGGATTAGCTGATTTATGTTAGCTTTGTATAGTGCTTTGAAGGTAAAAAAGTGCTAAGTATAAGTCAAGGCTTCCAGGAATGTGATGAGTCTACCCAAAACCAATTTCCCTTGCACTGTGAAGCAGAAGATCACTGTAAAATGCCCTTGATTAAAAAGAAAACTGCAGCTGTCATTTCAAATGTTAACATCCTATTACATCTTTAATTTAGTTTATTATTTTAAAGGTTTTCCTTCCAATCATTTTGACAGTCCTTGCAAAGAACTGGGAGAAGTTCCAAATTAGAACTGAAATGAGAATCTAAGTCAAAGAGCAAAATCTCCATGCACGCACTTACCTACACCCATATCCTCTTCCACGCTCTGTTCCCATAACCCCAGAAGATTCAGGGAAAGCAGGGGCTAGATTTACAAAGCTTTGTTATACTTACTGTCTCCATTCCAAAGCATGGCTGATTTCCAATAGATAAACTGTAGATAATGCACTGTACACTGGTGAACAAAAGTAGTTTTGCATCCAGTTGTCAAACTGGCTTTCCTGTGTGTGGATGCAGTTTTGCACCAGCACTTTGTATCTATTTTTCTTTAACTTATTTCCTTTTGTTAAGTATAGAGCTTCTATTTATTAGCATTATGTGTTACCTCCAGCTTCCACTGCTGTAATCACAGGAGGGAATTTTGCAATTTGATTCAGTATCCTTGTGCCTTGAGAGAGTTCTAGACCGGACTATATCTAGCCACTATTATCACGGCTTGAAGACTGACAAGTACTGAACCTGCTGATAAGAACAGCTCCATGGAACCTAGAAGTATCCCAGACTATAGTTTAAGAACCATTCTCCCAGAATAAATATATGTTTCAAGTCCCTGTCAGTGGGAACTGTACTGAATCCGCTAAGTAGTGATGAGAAGCTGCATCTCCTCCACTAGATCCCCCTCACTTGGGTCCCACAAGGATCAAGTCTCTCTGGGCCTTTTCAACACCTACATGTCTGATCACTTCACCTAGTGGCTATCATGGACTCAAGTGACAGCAATCTGCAGATGACACACAGATCTACCTATCCTTCACTACATATGATCACACTGCTACCACCAACCTAGATGGCTCACGACTTGAATGAGATCAGCTCATGGGTGAAGAATAGCTGGCTGAAGCTGAACCTGTGCAAGTCAGAGGTGATACTGATGGACAGAGGAAAGTATTTTGAGGAATTTGCAGCTTCAATGCTGTCTCCTTTGGTTGAAGTTACACACCCACAATTGGTTGATTCAGTCTGTAGTCTCAGAGTACTCTTGGATTCCTTGCTGATGCCAAGGTCTCACATAGAAAGTGTTACTCAGATGATGCTGTCACCTCCAGTTGGCTAGGGAATTTCACCCAGGTGATAGGGTGCTACACTCACCATGGGTCTGGCACCTCCTTCTGGTCACTCTGGGGATTAGCTCTTGAGGTAAGCACCCAGTTGCACAGTTTGCATACCATTGTTCTGTCTTTTATGCTCCAGGACCCTCAGTGTCTCCTTCGTGACTTAGCCCTCTGGCTAGGTCAGTGTTCCCTCTACTGGAGAGCATCCATCAGCAGTCCTAGGAAGTCTTGCCATTCACTGCCCCAGTGCCACTCCCTCAGTGGCTGGTAGGGGAACCTGGGCCCACACTCTAGTCTCTCCATGAGCTGCAGCCTGTCCTGTTCCTCCACAGCACTTCTGAGTTCCTCTGCTGGAATGCCAAGTCCTGTGCAGCCTCCTGCAAGGCCTGCTCTGCAGTTAACAGCTTCTCTGTTAGCTAGTCCACCCACTCCACTGAGTCCTCCAGTACCCTCGATCCCAGGGTCTGAGTCCCCACTGTTTTGTGGTTCATCTCTGTGTTAGTCCCTGCATTAATTACTTTCCTCCTGGGGTGGGGGTGGGGGGGTGTCTCTCCTCATCCCAGTTTCACCTCATATTTCTTTACCTGCCTCGGGCTTATCCACTGTTCTTATGGGCTCCTTACGGGCCTCTGGCTCTCCCTTCTTTTACCTGTGGGGGCAATGCCTCTTTATATGGCCCTTTTCTTCCCCACACCAAAACCAGGTCCTCCTCCAACCCAGTTGCTTATCAGTGGGGGTCTCTGGGCCCTTGCCTCAGTCTTTGCCTCTTGGTAAGGCTCTTTGCTTCCCTCTAAATAGGGGCACTCCCTCTTCAGGTGTCCCCTACTCCCACAGCCATAGACTGTAAAGAAATAAGAAGTGATGGAATGGATAAGACAATCTGTCTGGGCAAAAATCACATTGGGGAAGAAAGCTACTAGACCCTCCCCTGCGATAGTGCTTGGGGTGTGCTATAGACCTCCAGGATCTGATGTGCATATGGATAGAGACCTCTTCAATGTTTTTAAAGAAGTAAATACTAATGGGAATTGTGTGATCATGGGAGACCAACTTCCCAGACATAGACTGGAGGACAAGTGCTAGTAATAATAATAGGGCTCAGATTTTCATGGATGCGATAGCTGATGGATTCCTTCACCAAGTAGTTGCTGAACCGACAAGAGGGGATGCCATTTTAGATTTGGTTTTGGTGAGTAGTGAAGACCTCACAGAAGAAATGGTTGTAGAAGACAACCTTGGTACAAGCAATCATGAGCTAATTCAGTTCAAACTAAATGGAAGGATAAACAAAAATAGATCTGTGACTAGGGTTTTTGATTTCAAAAGAGCTAACTTTAAAACTTAAGGAAATTAGTTAGGGAAGTGGATTGGACTGAAAAACTTGTGGATCTAAAGGCGGAGAAGGCCTGGAATTACTTCAAGTCAAAGTTGCAGAAACTATCAGAAGCCTGCATCCCAAGAAAGGGGAAAACATTCATAGACAGGAGTTGTAGATCAAGCTAGATGAGCAAGCATCTTAGAGAGGTGATTAAGAAAAAGCAGAAAGCCTACAAGGAGTGGAAGATGGGAGGGATCAGCAAGGAAAGCTACCTTACTGAGGTCAGAACATGTAGGGATAAAGTGAGAAAGGCCAAAAGCCATGTAGAGTTGGACCTTGCAAAGGGAATTAAAAGCAATAGTAAAAGGTTCTATAGCCATATAAATAAGAAGAAAACAAAGAAAGAAGAAGTGGGACCGCTTAACATTGAGGATGGAGTGGAGGTTAAGGATAATCTAGGCATGGCCCAATATCTAAACAAATACTTTGCCTCAGTCTTTAATGAGGCTAATGAAAAGTTTAGGGATAATGGTAGGACGAAAAATGGGAATGAGGGTATGGAGGTAGATATTACCGCATCCAAGGTAGAAGCCAAACTCAAACAGCTTAGTGGGACTAAATCAAGGGGCCCTGATAATCTTCATCCAAGAATATTAAAGGAACTGGCACATGAAATTGATTAAAAATTCTTGCTAATGGACTTGCAATCTGTAAATTCAGGGGTTGTATCGAATGACTGGAGAATTGCTAACATAGTTCCTATTTAAAAAAAGCGATCTGGGTAACTACAGGCCTGTTAGTTTGACATCTGTAGTATGCAAGGTCTTGGAAAAAAATTTGAAGGAGAAAGTAGTTAAGGATATTGGGGTCAATGGTAATTGGGACACAATACTATGTGGCTTTACAAAAGGTAGATCATGTCAAACCAACCTGATCTCCTTCATTGAGAAGGTAACAGATTTTTTTAGACAAAGGGAATGCAGTGGATCTAATTTACCTCAATTTCAGTAAGGCATTTGATGCGGTTCCACGTGGAGAATTATTAGCTAAATTGCAAAAGATGGCGATCAATGTGAAAATTGAAAGGTGGATAAGGAACTGGTTAAAGGGGAGACTACAGCAGGTCACACTGAAAGGTGAACTGTCAGGCTGGAAGGAGGTTACTAGTGGAATTCCTTAAGGATCAGTTTTGGGACCAATCTTTTTATTACTGACCTTGGCACAAAAAGCGGGAATGTGCTAATAAAGTTTGCGGATGACACAAAGCTGGGAGGTATTGCCAATACATAGAAGGACCGGGATATCATACAGGAAGATCTGGATGACCTTGTAAACTGGAGTAATAGTAATAGGATGAAATTTAATAGTGAAAAGTGCAAGGTCTTGCATTTAGGGATTAATAAGAATTTCAGTTATGAACTGGGGATGTATCACTTGGAAGTAACAGAGGAGGAGAAGGACCTTGGAGGATTGGTTGATCACTGGATGACTATGAGCCATCAATGTGACATGACCATGAAAAAAGCTAATGTGGTCTTGGGATGCATCAGGCGAGGTATTTCCAGTAGAGATAAGGAGGTGTTAGTACCGTTATACAAGGCACTGGTGAGACCTCATCTGGAATATTGTGTGCAGTTCTCCCATGTTTAAGAAGGTAACAGGTACAGAGAAGGGCTACTAGGATGATCCGAGGAATGGAAACCCTGTCTTATGAAAGGAGACTCAAAGAGCTTGGCTTGTTTAGCCTAACCAAAAGAAGGCTGAGAGGAGATATGATTGCTCTCTATAAATATATCAGAGGGATAGATACCACGGAGGGAGAGGAATTATTTAAACTCAGTACCAATGTAGACACAAGAACAAATGGATATAAACTGGCCATCAGGAAGTTTAGACTTGAAATTAGACGAAGGTTTCTAACCATCAGAGGAGTGAAGTTCTGGAACACCCTTCCAAGGGAAGCAATGGGGGCAAAAGACATATCTGGCTTCAAGACTAAGCTTGATAAGTTTATGGAGGAGATGGTATGATGGGATAGCCTAATTTTGGAAATTAATTGATCTTTGACTATTAGCAGTAGATATGCCCAGTGGCCTGTGATGGGATGTTAGATGGGGTGCGATCTCAGTTACTACAGAGAATTCTTTCATGGGTGTCTGGCTGGTGAGTCTTGCCCACATGCTCAGGGTTTAGCTGATTGCCATATTTGGGGTCAGGAAGGAATTTTCCTCCAGGGCAGATTTCCTCCAGGCCCTTTCTCTGCAGCATGGGGCATGGATCACTTGCTGGAGGATTCTCTACACCTTGAAGTCTTTAAACCACGATTTGAGGACTTCAGTAGCTCAGACATAAGTTAGAGGTTTGTTACAGAAGTGGGTGGGTGAGATTCTGTGGCCTGCGTTGTGCAGGAAGTCGGACTAGATGATCATAATGGTCCCTTTTGACCTTAAAATCTATGATTCTAGGGTTGGGCCTCTGGCCTCCTAATCCCAGCATATCCTTCCCATTCGTGGCCCTTATGTCTCCTCCTGCTTCTTTCCTGCAGGATTCTGTACAGCAGCTGCTCTTCACCAGCTACCCACACCATACAGTCTTGTAAATACACATGGGTTTCACAAGGCTCTGCTGGTTCTCTAGCATCTGTCCCCACGTTCCATGGACTCACCCCTGTTGCTTCTCAACTCCCCTCTGTAGGAGAAGCAACTCCAGCATCCAGCCTATTAGGGGACAACTTCCCTCAAAGAAAGTCTGTACTGTGGCTAAATTCCCCTTAAGCTGCGTGGCCACACAGCCTATTAAGTGCTGCGCAAGCACTTAGGGCTGCAGCCGGGGAGAGATGCCTCTCCCCCAGCCCTGGACCTGGCCGTGGCCGGGGGAGAAATGCCCCTCCCATGGACCCAGCCCTGGAGCTGCCATGGCAGGGAGAGGCGCCTCCCCCCAGCAGCACCTGGGCTGGGGGGGAGTTCTCTCTCCCTGCTGTAGCCCCATGGCAGCCTGCACCCAAGCCCCTTATCCCCTGCCCCACTCCAGAGCCTGCACCCCCACCTGGAGCCCTCACCATCCCACACATACACCCTAACCCTCTGCCCCAGCCCTGAGCCCCCTGCTACACTCTGAACCCCTCACCCCTGCCACATGAATTTTGTTATGTGCACCAGTAATGGAGGTGATGTTTTACCCTTCCTCTTGCTTTCTAGTGTATTTCTAAAACGTTTTCGTGTTACCCTTCATGGCCCTAGCTCATTTAATCTCATTTTGTGTATTGGCCTTTCTAACTTTGTCTCTACATGCTTGTATTGCTATTTTTGTATTCATCCTTCATAATTTGACCTAGTTTCCATTTTTTGTATGACTCTTTTTTGAAGTGCTAATACACTACAGATGTCAAAATCCATGCCTGGAAAGTAGATATTACTGTGATGAAACATCATGGATTGCTGTTAGAGGACAGTCTTGTGAATAAGCTACACTTTTTAAGTGGTTGTTCCACAGGGTAGCAGTGGATGTGAGATCTGCCTGAATGATAAGACCCCCAGTATCTGTTTACACAAGAGAAGATTATAGACACTCTCAGTGAGGTCAATGATAATAAGGTCCTTTCAACCAATTCTTCCCTGTCTGCTTCCCATAAATTGGTTTGCTGTCACTTCCTACAATCCAAAGGATGGGCTAGACGGTAAGATAGTTAGTTCTTGCTAAAGCCCACCTCCATCAAAGCCCCTGAAACTCAAAATGCAGAAGAGATCTTGTAAAACAAAATAAAAATATTCCAAACCTACAATGTTAAAAGTTTTAAAGGAAGGAGCATCTTCCCTTTATGTTCTTTTGAAGGACAAATTAAATTCAAGATATGCTAGCGCTGCTGCTGAGTGGTTTTTATAGCACGAGTATGAAAGTACATAGACCCTGACTTAAAAAAAGTACATGCAACTTATGTGCACAGATTCACACAATTGTGTACCTAATTTGTATCTATTTGGCCATAGTCACACTCAAATTACTGATTGCACGTGCAGCTATTCAAACTAATTGCTTGCACATATTAACTGTATAATTTTGAAAATCATGCCCTTAATATCTTTCCACCAAAGACTATTCATGTCAATGTTTTCAAATACAAAGAGATCTCTCAGTCTCTTAAGAACATAAGAAAGTCCATACTGGGTCAGACCAAAGGTCTGTCTAGAATAGTATCATGTCTTCCGACAGTGGCCAATGCCTGGTGCCTCAGAGGGAATGAACAGACAAGGTAATCATGAAGTGATCCATCCCCTGTCCCTCATTTCCAGTTTCTGGCAAACAGAGGCTAGTGACACCATCCTGGCTAATAGCTATTGATGGACCTATCCTCTACGAACTTATCCAGTTTTTTTAACCCTGTTATAGTCTTGGCCTTCATGACATCCTCTAACAAGGAATTCCACAGAACCCATAATGAATTACACATTTTTCCTTTCTTAGAGATACCACTCAAAGGTTCCAAAAATATATATTTTCTTTTCTATTACACTGAAGGAAGCATTGGACCTGGCACAGCCTTTGTGATTATTGGTAGAATATGAACTACTTGCAGTAGCTAAGGCTTTGTCTACACTGGCAAGTTTCTGCCAAGCCACTTAATGGTCAGAAACTGTGCAGTTGCAGAGCTGTAAACAAAAAAAAAAAAACACCCTGATGAGAGGTGTACAGCTTTCTGCGCCAGGGCAACAGCGCTGCAGTGCCAGTGTAGACACCTTGGTCGATTACAGCATTGCAACTGGCCTCCTGGAGGTGTCTCTGGTCATCTGTTTGAAGTCTACTGCCCTTCTCTCAGGTGACCACCTCAGAGCCCCACCCCTTAAATTCCTTGGGAATTTTGAAAGTCTAATTCCTGTTTTGCTCGGTGACACATCCAGTGAACTCAGCGCATCTTTTTAGGTGACCATGCCTACTCCACGCACCATGCGATCCCCCACTTGGAGCAATGCCAAGCTGCTGGACCTCATCAGCATTTGGGGAGAGGAGGATGTCCAGTCCCAGCTGTGCTCCAGCCAGAGGAATTATGATACCTACTGATGGATTTCACAGTGCATGACAGAAAGGGGCCATGACCGGGACACACTGCAGTTCAGGGTCAAAGTGAAGGAGCTGCGGAACCCCTACCACAAGGCGTGGGAGGCAAACCACCGCTCCGGTGCTGTGCCCACGAACTGCTGGTTCTACAAAGAGCTGCCTGCAATACTCAGTGGCGCGACCCCACCTCCACTGTGAAGGCCAATGTGGATAATTCAGTGCCTCACATGCCAGTTGAGAGTGGACCAAGCCAGGAGGAGGAAATCTTGGATGAGGATGTGGAGGGGGACCCAGATGCAGAGGATGACTCAGAGGTCAGATGTGCATGGAGCCAGGAGCTCTTCTCTACCCTGGAGGAGACTAACCAGTCACAGCTGTTGGAGCTTGGCAATGGGCAAACAGGAGAGGAGGCCCCTGGTAAGTGGCTTTGATTTTGGGAATTGCTGAAGCAAGTTGTTGGGGGCAGGAGGGTTGCAGAAAGCAGGCTTGTGTCTGTACGAGGCACATACCACCATATGCCTAGTCTGAGCAGCGGAACAGGGTGCTGATTGACTCCCTCACTTCATGGGAATCTGCCTCAGATCTACACAAAACTCTCATGAAGATACTGGGCAATCCTCTGCCGCAGGTTCTTTGGCAGAGCTGCTTTGTTTCTTGCCGCATTAAGGGTAACTTTCCTGCACCACTCTGCCATCACGGGGTCGGGGGGAGGAAGAACCATTGCTGCACACAGGCGAGCCACATAAGGGCTAGGGCAGAAGCCGCAGTTTGGAGAAGACCCTCCCTTGATTCCCTGCTCACTCTCAGCAGTGAGATATCTTCCATAATGAACACAGCCTGTTGAAAATGTGGGGACAGTAATAAGGCCCCCCCTACAGTGCTGGCTCTCCCCAAGATCCATGTGCCCAGTGTACAGTATGGTCCTGGAACACTGATTTCCCCTGTCCCTCTGGTTACCCACCATTTTGGGGGTCTTGTGGCTCATGTGTGCTTGCCTGGGGTCAGCCAGTTAGGGACAGATATGTGAATAGTGACTGTGTTTTAAATCACTGAATCAGTGGTCTGTTTGTTGCAAACAATACTCCTTCTGTAAAATGTTTCATTTTGGCTTGACAGATATGACCTTGGGAGCCTAGCCTCCCTCTGTTATCGCTGGCTGAACAGCTGCGCAGAATTAGAAAGTGGCCATGAAGAACCAAAGAGGACTTTCTGCATGATGTCATGATGCACTCCGCGGTTGAAAAAGAATTGAAGGAGTGGCGGGACAGCAAGTCGAGGGACTGAAAGGAGAATGTGACACACCAGAACGAAGTGGCTCTTAAACATTATGGAGCGCCAAGCGGACATGCTCCAGGTGCTACTAGCACTGCAAACCAAGCAGCTCCGCACCCGCCCTCCCCTGCAGCTGCTGTTGCAAAACTCTTTCCCATGCGCCCCCCCAGACACTGCCAACATACTCTTATCAACCTCCTGGCTCCAGTCTGTACCCACTGCATTCCACTCTTCCCCTGTCACAGTCCAGCAGACTCCCACTACCTACTGCACTCAACACCCATCCTTCTGCAGTTTAGCCCTGCTGAAGTACAGTATCCACTGCACTGTACTCCAGAGGAGAAGGTTGGATATGATACCTGGACATACACAAATCTTTAACCGTCCCAGGACCCCACCTCCCCCTGGGACCCTCCCTTCCCCCATCCCCCTCACTGCTGATGTGGTTTTTTGTATGTCTCTCTCCTCCAGTTGTCTTTTAATAAAACAATTGTTTTGGTTTGAAAGCAATCTTTATTCCATTAATTGAAAGCAACCGGAGCCCTGCAAAGCAACAGGCAATTTTCTTAAACCTTCATACTGCATTGTCTGCACCAATCACAACCTCCTCCTAGCATTACAAGAACTGCACTCCTGCATAGCAACAACTATAAGTAGCTTTCAGCTTCAAATTGCTGCCTCAAGGCATCCCTGATCCTTATGGCCCTGTGCTGCACCCCTCTAATAGCCCTGGTCTCTGGCTGTTCAAATTCAGCCTCAGCAGTCCAGCCCTAAGTGAAGTTTTCACCCTTCCCTTCACAATATTATGGGGTGTACAGCATGCAGCTATAAGCATAGGAATATTGTAATCGGCCAGGTCCAGCCTCCCATATAGGCAGCACCAGTGGGCCTTTAAACGGCCAAAAGCACACTCACTCATTCTGCACTTGCTCAGGCTGTTGAACCGCTCCTTGCTGCTGTCAAGGTGCCCTGTGTATGGCTTCATAAGCCATGGCATTAAGGGGTAGGAAGGGTCTCCCAGCATCACAATGGACATTTCAACTTCCCCTACGGTGATCTAGTCCTCGAAGGAAATCCCTGCTTGCAGCTTCCTGAACAGGCCAGTGTTCTGAAAGATGTGTGTCATGCACCTTTCCAGACCAGCCTGCGTTAATGTCCATGAAACGTCCATGGTGATCCACAAGTGCCTGGAGAACCAGTGAGAAGTACCCCTTCAGATTAATGTACTTGGTGGCTAGGTATTCTGGTGCCAGAATTGGAATGTGCATGCCATCTATCGCCCCTCTGCAGTTAAGGAAACCCATCTGTGCAAAGCCATCCACAATGTCATGCACGTTGCCCAGAGTCACAGTCTTTCGGAGGAGGATGCGATTAATGGCCCTGCACACTTCTGTCAACACGAGTCCAATGATAGACTTTCCCACTTCGAACTGGTTGGCGACTGATCGGTAGCAGGCTAGAGTAGTCAGCTTCCACAGTGCAATCACCATGCACTTCTCCAATGGCAGGACAGCTCTCATTCTTGTGTCCTTGCACTACAGGGCTGGGGCGAGCTCACACAGTCCCATGAATGTGGCTTTCCTCATGTGAAAGTTCTGCAGCCACTGCTCATCATCCCAGACATGCATCACCATGCATCACCACCATCAGTGCTTGATTCCCGAGCCCAAAAGCAGCATTCCACGATGATCAACATCTCCGTGAATGCCACAAGCAATCTCGTGTCATTGATCTCGCCACGCATAGTATCTATGTCAAACTGCTCTTGCCTTTGTAGTTTAAGGAATAACTCCACTGCCACTCGTGACGAGTTAGTGAGAGCAGAGCGCTCAGTACACAAACCATTGAAAGATGACACCAAATGCTGATGGAATCACAGAGATTGCTGGGATGCAAAGCAATGTATCATGGGGTACTGGAACAGGACCCAGGATGCCCTGCGACCCCCTCTGCCTTCCCACAACTCTTAGCGGCAGAAAAGGAAGAGATGTTCTGTGGGATAGCTGCCCAGAGTGCACCACTCTGAATACTGCCACAAGTGTGAACGTGCTATTGCACAGGCAAGCTGACAGTGTGAACACACAACAGCTGTTTCCCTTCAGCACTGACTGAGTGCCGCTGTAACTGCCGGCGCTGTAACTCTGACAGTGTAGACATACCCTTAGATGAGTAAAGCTGATACTACTGGCCATCACGAGGTGTAATCTGGAGGCAGACAGGAACTTTCCTGTATAAGGACATGACATTCTTGAAGATATAAAGAGTATAAGAATCCTTACTGAAGAACCTTCAAAAGGAACACATTAATACAAACCAATTACCATGACACATAAGGATGGCAAGGAAAAGTCCTTCAGTGGAAACTTGCTTGTAGGTTTCTGGTATAATGCTCAATACTTTGGAAAGACAGTTACTGTTTAGGACACTGTCATGGAAAACTACAGCTGTCCCAGCAGGAGCAGGACTGGAAGTGGGTTGACCGGGGAAGTGAAGTTTAATCAGATTCTGGAAGGAATGGGATGTGATCTGAGAAGGGGACACTGGATCACATGTAGCCTTTTGTGACCAGACCAAAGTTGAATCAGGAAAAATCTGAACCAAAGCTGTCCTGAGTTCACCGGGATCAAATTGGGATTACACAGGATACATGAGTCAGATCAAAATGGAACATTTGTGATTTGTTCAGGAGACTGAGAAGCCCAGCCCCTGGCCATTTCACAGGACACCTTGGGGTGATGATCTGCCTTGGATAGTTTGACAAATTACCAAATAAATTACTGTTAGCATTATACTGTGAGTCAAGTAAAAACTTCCAAATGACCTAGTGAATCAGAAAATATTTAAAGTATAATATTTCTGTATGCTTGAGACTATTTATTCATTCAAACACTCTGATCTGTTATTAACACTACAGAATGTTTCATGATGTTCTTAGACAGATTTCTGACATTTTTGCTCCATGGCAGGTTTAACAAGCTCCTCTAAAATGGCATCCTAAATAGGCAGGGACAAAAGTTCAGGTATGATTATTTTTTAAGCATGGTGTGAAGATTCAGATTAGTCTTATCAGCTTGTATTTCTCCTCATAAAAATCACTCTGGAATTTGGAAATTTGAATTTGAATTTCAAAATGTTTTCAAATTTGGTATTATTCACCTTCGTGTTTCGGACTGTACCTGCCTCTACTACTATGGCCTGTACTTGGAGGAAGGATGGCATTTCCTCAGCCCTTTGAACTTCTGGGCATATTGCTATTTTGTAAAAAGTTGCTTTTTTATATAAGGTTCCCAGACGCCCACAGGCACTGGACACCAAAAAATTAAGAGGTGTTATTTGTTTTTCTTACATGTCAATTCAATTAGCTACTTCTTTCAAAAGATCGTACTTCTGGCACCAGAGACAAATCTGCTATAGAATCTCTTTTGAGGGATACTTGGTTTGAGAAGACAGGACAATACCATTTTCTGGACAAGTTTCATCTTGAAAAGATGGCCCAGAATAAGACACTGAGAGTACAACCAAATCAACAGATGAAACGTGCTTAAGGGCTTTGATGAACAGAGATGGAGTTGAACATGCGCTTAAGTGGTTTGCTGAATTAGGGCCTTAGTGAAAAAAGCATTTCCAGATTGAACATTGTTTATGCAGGGTCATTTCATTGTTGTTTTGTATAGTTCTGAGTTGTAAAGTTTAGGGAAGACCTGAAAGTGTGATACTCACCTTAACTGGGATCAGTACCTCACATGTAAAATATGGGACAAAATTTTAAATGGCAATGAAAAAAATCTATTGTAAAAAGTTTTAGATTTGTAGTATTTACAAGATATAGTGCTTTTAAACATAAAGAGTAGTTTGTTATACTCTCAGAATAGCCAAATTATCCCCTACTTCATATAGGTGCCATGTAATATTTCAGTACTTCTATTGCACACAAACCATTTAATGACTTTCCATATAAAATTACTTTCTTTTAAATGACACCCCAAAAAAATTGCCTTTCTAAAAAACTAAATATACAGGAAGATTGCCTGGATAAATTAACATAAAATGGAGTCAGAATTAAATGGTCCAGAAGAGGCTTGTTCTTTGGTGTGATGTTAAATGAATAACATTAATGCAATACTAGTGCTGCAAATTTAAGCATAAAATGTTGACAAATTCAGAGTTAAGATCGCCAAGAAGGCCCACTAACAGAACATGAAATTATTGTTAGATTCAGTAGATCTTTACTTAAAAGTAATGTAGCAGAACAGAACTACAACATGTTGCATGTGATTTTTTGTAATATTTCCAACATAGCCCATGTCTTGCCCTGGCTTAGTTCCAGATCAGGCTTTTCATACAGCTGATTGTTTCACTCAGGCACTGGAAAAGTTGGGTGATTGTGCATGTCAAGTCCCTCCCCCCACCATTGCAGAACTCTAAATTCAAAGGCCCTATCCAAATTCTTACTTGCTGAAAACCTCATTAACCCCAATGGAGAATGCAACGATCTTGGAGTTCATTAAATAACTACTGATTGAGAAAGGAATAAAACTTTAATAAAACAAACCGGAGAGCATCTCTGGTGAACTGCTACACACAGCCATGCAGTGTTCCCCACCCCTGTCTGCAGGGCACATCTCCAAATTCCCACACTCACAACACAGGCCCTTATGAGGGAGCATTTCCAAATCACAATCTTTCATAAACATCTCTACATCTTCCCTCTTAAGTAAAAAACAAACAACTATCTAATAACTCCCATTAAATTCTCAAAAAGAAAAGGAGTACTTGTGGCACCTTAGACTAAGAAATTTGAGCATAAGCTTTTGTGAGCTTTTTGCGAATACAGACTAACACGGCTGCTACTCTGAAACTAAATTCTCAATGCCTCTAGTACGTTTCCATAAACCCAATGTGTCAACTACCTAGAGAAGAGAGGTTTCCAGCACATCACTCTCGAGTGAGTCTTTACCACTCACTTTCTTCAAATACCCCCTTGCCAGGCAGATTAACAAATCTCCATGATTCTTTCAGGACATTTAATCTCCCCCTCATCCTCTCACTATCAGCCTTTCAATAGACTCTGAATTGTTCTCTTGTTCCTTGACAGTTTCTCCTTTGTGTGTTGATGATAAAGGATCAATCAGATGGGAAATGCCAGAGTCAACCTCAGCTGTCTATGTTTTGGAACTTTCTGGAATTACTCATAGGTCCCTTCTATTACATCAAAATGTGGCCCCCTGGTCTTTCTGAACTACATAATACCTTGGATGCAGCTGTTCTTTAATGGTACCTCTTTGGCCTCAAGTATTAGAGGTGTGACTCCTCAGGCACATTCTATTACCTGGGTTAAGATATGGGAGATCACGGCCCTTTTGCCAAAATAATATTTCTGCTTCCACTTCTGATTTTCTTTCATCTTCTGTATGGTTTCATTGTTATGAGATTTCAGCAGGTTATCAGTAATTGGTAAATTAGATCTGATCCTCTTTCCCATTAACAGCTGAGCTGGAGAAAAGCCATTCTCCAGAGGTGCACTTCGGTAAACCAATAAAACATTGTACAAATCACCCCCACAGTAAAAAATTTTTCCAAGGTTCTTTACTGTCCATATAAACCTTTCCACAAGTCCATTTTACTGGGGGTAATTTGGACATGATATTTTGTGATGAAAATCATAATCTGCACTGGAAAATTGTGGCCCATTATCGCTAAAGACTTCATCTGGAATTCAATGTCTGGAGAAGATTCCCTTCATGCGGGCTATCACGGACTTGCTATTAATTCTGTACCTTGTGCAAATTTCTGGATACAGAGAATAATGATCTGTGACTATTAAATAATCCTTTGATTGCCAGGTAAACAAATCAGTGCCTACCTTCTCATAAGGCCTTTGTGGACTGGATGAGGTCTCAGCGAGTATGCCTGTTGGCATGGCTTTTATTTCAACCAGGAAAAGCAGTTTTCTACCACATTAGTAATGTCATGATTAATCTGCAACCAATACAGCACCTTTCGTGCTTGTTTGCACTTCTCAGTTCCTAAATAGCCCTTGTGGATTTTCTGTAGCATTTCTTTTTGGGGGCTCACTGGAATTACAACCTTCCTGCCCTTGAAAATCATCCCCTCTATCACAGTAAGTTCATGTCTGCAGATCCAATAGTCTTATACTTGGTAAGCAACTACTTATTTCTTCAGGCCACCCTTTAATTATCACTTCTTTCAGGATTCCCAACATTTCTTCTTTCTCTGTGTCCTCTATTATTTGTTGCAGTCTCCTGTTAGCTATGGGAATTGACTTTACAATGACATCTACATAGGCTCGCACCTCTGCCTCTAAAAATCTTCTCTGGTTTTGTAGGAGCCACTGCTCTGGAAAGTGCATCTGCAGTGAACATGAATTTACCAAGCATGTAGGTCAGAACCAAATCATACTTTTGCAGCTTTATCATTCTTTGAATCCTTAAGGTACAGTCATTTAGCGGTTTGCTAAATAACGCTATCAGGGGCTTGTGGTCCGTTTCTACTTCCACTGTCTACCCATAAATACGCTGATTGAATCTCATAAGTAAACAATATTCCTAAAAGCTCCTTTTCGATCTGTGTGTATCTGGTTTCTGCTTCAGTCAGTGATTTGGATACAAATGCAACTGATTGCCAACAATCCTCATGCTTCTGTAAAATCTCTAACCCAGACTAGGAAACATCTGCTGAGATTTTAATAGGCCTTCCTGGTGTATAAAAAACTTAAACACTGGTTCTTGTATCAGTTGTTGTTTTAAATCTTCCCATGATTCCTGTTCTGCACCCTGTAGCTGGGCACAGACTCACCGGCGGCACCTCCTGTTGGTCATCTCAGGGAATTAGCGTTCCAGCCTCCAGAGTGCCCTCTTCAGGCCGGTGTCTCACCGCTGCTCGCTCCCGTGTCCCTCCCGAGACCCCAGTGCCCCCTTCACTGGGTGCTGCCCTCTGACAGTACCCCCACAGTTCTAGGTCTCCCCCTCCCAGGAGAACCCCCACCCACTATCCCCACCTCACCTCAGTCTTAGGCTACTGCCAGTCACCAACTAGCCCTTGCTCCCTGGGGCAGACTGCAGTATAAGCCCCTCATCACAGGCAAGGGGGTTTGGACCTGCTGCCTCTGCCCACCCGTGGCTGCCCCTGCAACTCCCATATCTAATAGGCCTTCCCAGGCCTGCAGCCTGGGGCTTTCCTAGGCCTGAGCTCCCCAGCTCCCTTGGCCTTCCCCAGCCCTGCTCCCAATCTAGGTACTTTCTCAGCCCTTGCAGCCAGGTCCCTCTCTCTCCAAGCTTGAGAGAGTCTTTACTGGAACTTCTGGCTCAAAGCCTTTATAGAGCCAGCTGGGCCCTGACTGGTCCCCAGCTGCTGCCACTTCCCCCAATCAGCAGGGGTTTTGCTCCCTTCCCTGCAGAGGGCTGGGGCTTTTTCAACCCCCTTCAGGGCTGGAGCAGGTGCTCACCCCACTACACACCCCAATATCATTCATTTCTATTCTCCAGGAGTTCTCAAAGCTGCTGCTTTGATAGATAAGGTATGAATTTTCCAAGATAATTAACCATTCTCAGCAGCCATTGGACCTCTTTCTTTGACTGGGGACATGTCATCATTTCAATGGCTGAAATCTCAAGTTTTACACCTTCGTTGGAAATAACGTCCCCAACAAAATTCAGTTCTGTAACCCCTAAAACAGATTTATCCCTATTTAGTTTGAGGTTTGCAGCTCTAGTTGCATCCAGGACTTCCTGAAGTCTACGATCATGCTCCTCTTTCGTTGAGCCCTAGATGATGTCATTCACTGAGGTGTCAACACCATTAATATGTTCATAGATCATATGTATGGTTTTGTGGTACACTTCTGGTGCTGAAGCTATGCCAAAGGGCAAGCGTAAGAATCTGTATCTTCCAAATAGGGTATAAAATCTGCATAGTTTTGAGCTTCTTTGCAGTTAATTTTATCTGCCAAAAACCTGAGAATGCATCCAATTTACAGAAATATTGAGCATTTGCAAGTTGAGCCATAATCTCTTCTCTGGTTGGTAGTTTGTTCTCTTTTTGTTCTCTTTTTGTAGCCTGGCTGCAAAATATTCATTTTTGGCTTTTTCCCCCCCTCCTCTTAAGCTAGTCAAGCTACTTGTTGAGGTCTCTCAGATCTAAGCATATGCGTAGCTGGCCGTTACTTTTCTCCAGAATGACTAGGGAACTCACTCAGTTGTTTGTATTACTTGCATTGCTTCCATCCTTGCAAGCTCAGCCTTGAATTTATCATGGAGTGCAAATAGCACCGCTCTACACGGAAGGACCTGCTCATTTATCCAGATTGTATGTTCACCCTGCATGTAACCCAGCCCTTGAAACATGTCATGGTATTCCCCAAAAGAGTGCCTCATAGCCAGATTCAGTATGATCTTGTAGTGAAAGCACATGTTTTACCAGCTTGAGTTTCTCAGATGCAACCAGGCCTAAAATTGGTGGTGTCACCTGTTTTGGCACGACAGTGAACAGGAGCCAGTAAATGGTGTTTTTGGTTGAGACTAGCAATGCACCTCCCCTTCACTGGTATATTTGTTCCAGAATATTTTTGTTGGTCCCAGTTTTGGGTTTTATTTTTAATCTCCCAATATCTTGTTCAAACAGAATATTAACCTGAGCTCTTGTGTCCAGTTTCAGTGGAATAATTGTTCTATTCCCGGTCATATGCAGTATCCAGTCCCTCTCATCAGGCATGCATGATCCCAGTACATCTATGAAAAACTCCCCAAATAGACTGTCTTTAATAGAATGCACTTGACTTTTCTGCATTTGGGATCTGCAACATTTTGTAAAATGTTTATTTTCCCCACATTTATGACAGAGTTTCCTCAAAGGCAACACACTGTTTGGGGCTATGCTGTGATCCACAACTTCCACATGACTATGTACCTGGTCTTCCCACCAGCAGTGGTTTTCATATTGGAGTGGTTCCACTCTTTGATTTGACCTATTGTGGCTACATTCTTTTGTATTTAATACATGGATAACCCCTTCTGGTGAATTCAGCTCTTTGGCCTGTGCTTTTACATTTCTGCTGACCTGCATATTTGGAGAGTTTTTTCTAAAGTTAAGTCTCCTTCACGGAGCAGTCTCTCTTAACACATTGTCTTTAATGCCACAAATGATTCTCTCTGACCAGAGACTGTCAGCTCAAAGTCACAGATTTTTACAGAGATTCCTTAATTCTGTGACATTTTCCTCTATGGTGTCATCATTTTTTGCATGCATGTAAAAAAATTGTCTCTCTCAAAGGTGTCATTCCTTGTTGGCATTCAATGTTCCTCAAATTTAGTCAGTTTATTTAACTTCATGATTTCACCTTCTTCAGCTGTTATAAATATTCAATGCTTCCTCCCCAACATACAAAAAGATTTTTCTCCTCTGTCCCTGTGGCTGCTAAATATAATTCAAATCTTTGATTTTTTTTCCCCCAGTTCTCTGCAACATTGCCTGACCATTGCAGGCTGGATGGAGGTTGCAAAACATCCATTTTTGGCTTTTTTCCCCCACTTCTTGAGCTAGTCAAGTTACTATTGAGGTAATCAAATACATGCAAAAGCCTCTGTGCCTCATACTCCATGTGCCTTTCTGGTGCCTCCCTTTGTCTCTGCTTTCTGTTGCAAACACAGGAGTTAATTTCAAAATGACTGCAGTTTCCATCTCATTCAGCACTTCTGACACCATGTAATGATCTTGGGGTTCATTAAATAACAAACCAGTGAATGAGAAACAAATAAAGCTTTAATAAAACAAACTGGAGAGCGTCTCTGGTAAACTGCTGCACACAGACATACAGTGTTCTCCACCCCCGCCTGCAGGGCACATCTCCAAATTCCCACACTCACAACAGTCTTTCATGAGGGAGAGTCTCCAAATCACATAAACATATCTCCACAGAGACCACCCCTCCAATCAATCCCAGCAGCCCTGTAGTATTACAACCAACCTTGCCCTTCCTTAATTGATTTCTTGACACTCAGTCAGACAGTCAGTTCTCTCCTGCGGATCCCCAAATTCCCAGGCCTTATCTAAATCCTTCCTTGCCAGAACCCTTATTAACCCCGATAGAGAAGTGAAGTAAATGCCCCCACACTTCCAGTATACATTGGAATGTTCAAGATGTTAGTTGCTTTGGATTAAGACAAATTTTGTTAATGAAGGACTAGACTTCCCAAGGTCTCATGGCACCTCACTAGCTCCCTGCACCAATTCTCAAATCTCACCCATGTCATATTCTGAATGACTTGAAGAATTAGCATTATCAATGTGGATCCCTGCCTGATTCTCCTCCCTCACCCATGACTTCCTTACTGTAGGTAGCCACCACTAATAGAAAGGGAAAGAGATCCACTAGAGTTATGCTCATCCCTTCACAGATCCACAGAGTACAGCTCAGCTTTCAGGTTTGACTGTGGCATCCCAGGCACCCTTCAAGGAAACTGTATTGCACTAAGGGACTGTCCAACATTCAATAAAAATTCCACCTCTTAATTTTTCCCCTCAGTAAATAGAGGGCCTGTACATGAATGAGGAGGTAGCCAGCTGCCAGGTATAACACACCCATTCCAAGGACACCACCTTGGCTATTGAAGATGGCCAAGCTTGTAGTTCATGCAAAATAATCTTGGATGCCTCAGTGCTCATTGCCAACTCCTGCAATCCTGACACTTTATTAACAGGAAATAGATACACCTGCCCATTTCCAACTTGTCTCCAGACAAGCAAGCCTAGTGGGAGGGGTTGCTTTCTGTATTTTGCTTTGCTGACAGTACTCTTAACCTACCAGTCAATGTGCAATGAAGTAAACAGGCTTGTATCTTCTTCTGAATCCACCCTTAAAGCAAACAAAAAAAACCACCAGGTGGCCCACCACATGCAAAGCTGGTCTTAAGTAAGCTGTTACATCAGGGTGGCAATTACCCAATGTCAAGTGGGCACAGGCTTCATGCCCCTCTCACTTCTTGCTATAACATGCCTTTCTGTGGGGGTTGCCTCATCCCTGAGTTGTGTGTATATGAGGAAATCATTAGCCCTTTCTGGGGTCAATGCTATGTTCCTTCCACGGCCCTGTCTCAGTGTGTGCTGCAAGTCTGGGTATTCTGACTGAGGCATCCTCTGATATCCAGAGCCACTCTCTGTAAAGAGTCCTGGTTGCCGCATGTGTATCTTGGATGCTGTGCCTCAGTTCCCCAAATTTGGTTCCCAATTTTGTCTAGTTTGCGCCACAGCCACCCTGATCTATGCCTTAATTTCCCCAATTTCTGTTGTCTACAGAGGTGCTCACCATAGCACATGATTCCTCCTCTCAGGGGGAGTTCTCTCAATGGCCTTTGGCCCCAGCCCCAAAACTCTGAGTTGGATCAGAGATGCTTGATCTGTAACATTCTGCCTGCTGGGGAGATGCGCACTCTGCTGGCTGCTGCCAGCACCCCAATCCCACTTCCCTGTGTAGCCTGCCAAGTGCCAATGGTGACAGATCTAAGATTTTGAGCATGGACAATATTCATTGTCTATAGCTAAAAAGGACAGCACTGTCTCTGTGATGGATCTTGATCTGAATTTTGACTGGGAGGGATCTCAGACAACAGAAGTTGGCCAGGCTGCTTTTGGCCAATTGTTCAGTCACCTTGCCTATGAATGGATTGCACAGTTCAGTTGTGTGCCAGCTGGTTGTTATGCCTTTAACAGTGCTCCTCCCCTGCAACAAGCCATTAGGTGCGTCTGATTAGGAAGGTTGACATTGCAATGATAAGTGTGTGACTCACCCAAGCCACACATTTCTCACAAGCAGTTGTGACCCTCACCTTCGGTAATACTAAATAGAGACGCATACCATCAAACATCCTATGTCAAGTTGTGATATGCATTATAATAGTTGGTCTGCCTGTATTTGTAGGTTTCTGTTACAGATATTTTTATTACCTGTTTAGGATTTTAAGGGTCTTTTTTTAAAAAAAAATGTAAACAAGTCTATTTGAAATACCTTGTTGTATCATACTTGGTTGACTGTTAGAAAAATAGCTAATCTTTAATTGTTTGCTTGTTCTGCCCCTCACTTTCGTGTAATGGGCTTTCAAAATGAAGAACTAATGTAGTGTACATCTTATCACAGGATTAGACAATATTAAAGCTGTGCCAACAAGAAGCTATTGGATATTACTATTG
Organism: Natator depressus; assembly: GCF_965152275.1. NCBI lineage: Eukaryota > Metazoa > Chordata > Testudines > Cheloniidae > Natator > Natator depressus. Next base: position 88,268,523 of record NC_134235.1, read on the forward strand.
CTCCTTAGCAGGAGTGATTTACAAGCTGGCATTTCTGGGAAAAGTTATTTGTGAATATCAGTGAAGTGCTTGCTGGAAAAATCTTGTTTTGTTTTTGCTTTTCATTTTGATTGACTGCCTTCTTTTTTGCTTGTGTGTGATTCAAGCAATCCCTTATTTTAAAAAACACAAAGGCAGTTGGGCCAGAACTCTTCTGTTTACAATAAGGCTATTAAAGTGCTTTTACAACATGAATACTGTAGTATTTTATAAGGGCTTATCTACACGTGGAGTTATTCAGAAATAGGAATTCTGGAATAACTATTCCTGAATAATTCTGTGTGTGGACACTCTTACTCCAGAATGAGAGTGCCTTGTTCCAGTTTAGCTAACTTCAGCTGGAACAAGGCACTCTAATTCAGGAATAAGAGTGTCTACACATGGAGTTATTCTAGGGTAATCAGACAGCAAGTGTGAAAAATCAGGACGGGGGTGCAGGGTAATAGGCTCCTATATAAGAAAAAGCCCCAAATATTGGGACTGTACCTATAAAACTGGGACATCTGGTCACCTTAAGTTATTTGGAAATAACTAGTATATTTTAAATTCATACCCTACCTTAATCTGAATTAACTTTCAAGGATAGATAAGCCCTAGAGTATGGCAGATAGAGGTATATTCAATCAGAATACTGTTTACAATCTCAGGCCTAGCCTTAATCCTATGCCATTTAGGATATCACAAATCTCCAATATACCACAACAGAAATTACTTTATCAGCTGATAACTTGTCCTACCTCATCCATCTCAGATTCTGGTGATTTTTTTTTTTAATAAACTGAAGGAGGATGAGAGCTCTTCACAGTGAGTTGTGCTTGGCCAGGGGTTTAGTTGATGCCAATACCAGTTAGCTGGTTCACGCTGCAGAACAGGTCTGCAAAATCAAGGCCAATAGATACTATGGCAGATAAGAAAATAGTTCTTTTGGTTTCCTTCCAAGCAATAGCATGTTTCTGCAAGAAGTCCTTGTACTCTTGTCATTAGCCTTCTCTCATTTCCAACTCCATTGTTGTGTTTTCTCACACTTGCACGATGCTCTTGTCTCTTCTCACCATGCAACCATCAAAACAGAAGTTAGACAGATCTGAAGCTATTTAGAATGTCTGCCTCATCTTTATAGAAGGAATGCAAGTGAGGTTATAAAGAGGGAGAAAATCAAATTAAAAATGCAGAAGATTGAGGGCCAATTTCTGCTCTGTTCCACGAGTGTAAATCCAGTTACTAATCTCCAGTTACTGGAGATTAATGAAAATTATTCTAGATTTACATCATTTTCATAGGGCAAAACTGGACTGCATAAGACTAAAACAAGCTAATGCTTAAGAACATTTCCAAACAAAATTACATCATTTAATTCATACCAAGGAGCCATAGTGAGAAATTAATATTAAAAACTGAACTGAAAAACAAAATCCATCCCACTGGGTGTTCCTAATGTATAATAAACTTTAGAAATCTAGGTGTTAGGAGATAAATATATTTCACAATCTAACAACACAGCCTTAAAGACTATGATTTCCTAATGGAATCTCAGTTCTCAGTTTTATAATTTAGATACAGAAAATGAAATCTTATGCAAGGCACAACAGTCTGTTTAATTTAGGAACTCTAGCATTAAGGCCCTGATCCTGCAAAGACTTACATACATTTTTAACTTTCCCATTGAAGTGAGTGGGACTACGCACAATATGGGTTATGTCTTTACTACAGAGTCAACTTGAGTTATCCACACTCTATCTAGGTAACTCCTCGTGAGTTAACCTAATCCAAGTGAGAGCAGCCTGTAATGGGTCTTCAACTCACCACTGCAGCACCTCCTGCTGGCCATCCTGGGAATTAGATCTGGTTCACCAATGTGCCTTCATCTACTGGTGTCTCGCTGCCATCATTTCTGTCATCAGGACCCATGTTGCTCTCAGGACCACAGTGTCCTCTACTGGACACAGCTCTTCGGCTGTGCCCCACTTGGTTCTCCCCACCCCTTCAGTGCAGGGGGAGGAGGGGCAGCTGTCCTCTGACCAGACACTTGCCTCAGTGGCAGGCTATAGTCTGGGGTCTAGCCACCTGCATCAGTGGCAACTAGGGCCAAAGGGGAGGGGGGAAAGGGCAGCCGTCACATGCTGTGTCACCTACAAACCCCACTGTCTGTTTCTCTGGGCTACTTCCCCACAGCCCAAGCACCTTCTCTACCCTTGTATCAGGGCCTCAGTCTAGCAGCTGTCGGACGGCAGCCCACTCATGCTCCCCTGACCTGCCCAGCACTGCTGTGACCGCGGTGCGGTGCGGTGCGGTGCGGTGCGGTCTCACCTAGTCCTCCCTCCTTGAAGTCCAGGAAGTGACTGAAGCTGCTCCGTTCAGCAGCCCTTCTTATTTGGCCCAACCTGGCCCTGATTGGCTGTCTCTCTAAACCTTCTCTTGATTGGCTGTCTCTACAAGCCCTTTCCTAATTGGCTGCCTCCCGCGCAGCCTCCCCTATTTCCCCATGTAAACAAGCCCTATATCTTTGCCAATCAGGAATTTGATCTATATCACACTGAATGGGGGAAGGGAAAATAAGAGAAATATACCTCAACCAGAACTGGTTCTAAAATAATCTATTTGTTTTAACCATATAGCCATAGAAATCATCATTTAAGATACACCATTTTGATAAGGTAAAATGAGCACATGCTTCTGGTACTATAATGACAAAGCCGTGGGGTGGGGTGGGGTGGGGTGGGGTGGGGGAGGAATCAAACCTAAAATATTTTCACCTCCGGAACAAACAAATTATGTGCAAGCTTTTGTTTCATTTCTTTCCTGTTTTATTCCATATGCCAACATGTGCAGAGATTATTGTGAATGTTGCAAATCAACAGAGAATATTTTATATAAAATTAAAGACGATTACTAAGGCTTATTCCTTTTGTAATCTGAATCACATGTAGGATAACCAGCTACCCCATACTGCCTGAACCAGAAACCCCTTTCTGCAGATGTGCCTTTTTAAAGGTTTACTGGCATTGAAGGTTTTTTGTTTTTAAACTTCTGGTAATTGCTTTAAAAGAACAATGCTCTTTGTTTAAGGGGAGTTCAGGGAGACCATAATTGCCATAAGATACAAGACCTTTTCCAAGTATTTCTGAATTGCTTCTCTTTCTACATTAAATATTTAATGTCTAATGTTGGCCCAAACTGCAGAAACTCTCTGCAGGAAGCGAATGAAGACTTGTCAGTTCAATTTTCTATATAATTCTCTTTATAAAACCACAACTACTACAAAAAGTAGTTGGTTTAGATCAAAAAGTTCAAGAAAACACAAACAAACTTCAAGGAAAAATTCCCATTAGCAATTAATTCCACATATCTGAGAAGATTTAAAGAGTCAGAAACTCTGTATTTTACTAAGTAATTAAAATTTTGGTTCTTCCCATGAATGTCAAATTAATTTTAAGAAGAACTTTCACCACTTTGACCTGATTCACTGTTGTCAAATGATTGCTAACATCTTTCCCTTCTTGCACATCCACACCCAATTCCTCATGGATTTTAACTGAAGAGCTTCTCACTGTTAACGCTGACTTTCTGGACTGGTGCCAACAGTGACATTATCTGGTGATATCTGGCCTCAGGACTATAACCCAACAGTCCAGGAGGGAAATGCCTCAAGGCTACTATTGACTAGTAAAATCCTGCCACATCAGCTAAATGGCACCGGTTCCTCACTCAGATTCTCTCCCTCCAGATGTTCGTCTTTGCCTAAGAGATGAGACTGTCCCCAAAGAGCTGACTACTTATATTTCATTGTATTTAAACAGGACTGCCTGGTGGGAACAAACCCTTTCAAGACCTTATAAAAACAAACAAACACACACTCCCTCCTAACCAAGGATGGGCTTACAAGTGGGTGCAATAGATCAAAGCACAGCTGCTGAGCATTTTGAAAACTACCCATTTTGAACTGTAAAATTGCTACCATTTGTCAAGGACCCTACGCTCAATCCCTTTGTCTCTGTCACCATACATTGCTACCATTGTGACACACATTCATGGTCACTAACTTACATTCACACAGAGTGCATGTGGTTATTTGAAGAGCCAAATTAACTAGGCATTGATAATTAGGGACCTACCAAAGTCACAGACATGAAAAACGCATCATGGACCATGAAATCTGGTCTTTTGTGTGCTTTTACCCTTTACTACACAGATTTTATGGGGGAGACCAGCAGTTCTCAAATTAGGTGCCCTGACTCAAAAGGAAGTTTCAGGGGGGTCACAAGCTTCTTTTAGAGGGGTCGCGGTATTACCACCTTTACTTCTGCGCTGCCTTCAGAGCTGGGTGGCCAGAGAGTGGTGGCTGCTGACTGAGGGCTCAGCTCTGCAGGCAGCAGCACAGAAGTAAGGGTGGCAATACCATACCATGCCATCCTTATTTCTGCACTGCTGCTGGAGGCGGCTCTGCCTTCAGAGTTGGGCTCCCGGCCCGAAGCCACAGCTCTCCAACTGCCCAGCTCTGAAGGCAGCACTGCTGCCAGCAGCAGCACAGAAAAATAAGGGTGGCAGTACCGCAATACCCCCTACAATAACCTTGCAAACTACACACACACACACACACACAACTCCTTTTTGGACCCCCAAATTGCAACACTGTGAAATTTCAGATTTAAATAGCTGAAATCATGACAATTATTATTTTTAAATTCTATGACCATGAAATTGACCAAAATGGACCATGATCATATTTCTGCAGTTAGCATCTAAAGAGCTGTCATGCTATATTATAGCAATTGCTCAGTAAAGCTCAGTTCAAGACACATTGCAATGCCCGTCTAACAGGAGGGGGAGGAAGGCAGCTGCAGGGAGAGAAAAGAGGTTGACCACTAGTGCTTTAATAAAGTTGCATTGTGAACAAAATCAGCATATGCAAAGGCAAAGGATTAATAGAAAAGTTAACTCTGCCTCGTTTCACAGTGAGCAGCATTTTCTTCCTGTTTTCTAGTTAAATACATTTGTTGCTTCATGCACACTGGTGTGGGGATGTTGAAAGCTGTGATAATAAGTCCATCAATAAAATCACTGAACTTTTCAACAAAGTATGTGTGACAGGGTGTTGACCAGGAACTGCTGAGCCAGCCCTCTGTCACTCCAGCTCCAATTAAGGGAGGTGGACAGGAGCTGACTCGAGGAACCTGAGCCTGATTGGCAGAGGCAGAACACTGCTAGCCTGATTAGCCTGGGGCTATATACAGGCTGAGAGGAAGGAAGGAAAAGTGGGAGGAGAAGCCAGTGAGTGGAAGGAGAGGGGTAGTTTTCCCCTCCAGGCTGCAAGAAAGAGAAGCCTCTAAGGCGGGAACCCCCAGCAATATGTGATGAGAGGCGGTGGGTTTGCAGTATGTAAATAAACTGCACTGGTGATTGCTGAGCCAGATGGTGTGAGTGATTTTTGGAGCAGAGCAGCGGCAGGACCAAGGCAGGTCCTGCTATGCCCTCTTACAGTATGGAACCAGGAAAAGCTTCTAGAACAACAGAAAAATGGCATTATAATCAAAATACTAAAGAAAGGTGACCTAAGAGTTTGTGATAATTGGTGGGTTACATTCCTTTCAGTGATAGCCAATAGTTTATAATATCGTAAGTACAATAAAGGAAGTGGTTGAAGCAAAGCTAAGGAACAAGCAGGCTGCACTTCGATCCTGAAGATCATATGTCAAGATTTTTACCAGAAGAATAACCATTGAAGAGAGCATCAAATGGCAAAAAATACTCATCATAAAGATCATAGATTTTAAGAATGCATTTGACTGCCTCCATGGTGATTCACTCAAATATCTTGAGGTGTTATGGCATGCCAATAGAAATAATTTACATCTTCAAAGCCGTTTATTGGGGAATATCGCGGATCTGGCTCCATCCAGGCTAGAATAGTTTACTCTTCCCAAGGCTAAGACTAGGATCAAAGGGAATCCTAAACCTAAAAATGCCGGCCTCAGGAAGGAGGAGTGGGTTATCCGAAGAAGACGACACCCAGGATGACAGCATGCTGCAAGCAGGACAGCTCTCCCAGCTGGCTTTCCCAACTCAGAGATGGGAATAAGATAGACCTACCTGAGCTGTGGAGAGGAAGGTTAGGCTTAAGGAAAGAAGTATGTGTCCAGACCTTTCATTACGTTAGCTCATTTTCCTAAATGCTTTGTACTTTTTGAGGAATGTACAGAGAATGCTTTGTTTCAAAGACACTGTGCACGTGCCACTGCAAACACATGCTGCCTTGGAAGCCAGGCTTGTCACCTGAGGGGTGCACTTCAGAAGGACTAAAAGGGTGTAAGGTTTAGTTTACTCTGAAGTCATGACATCCAGCAACTCTCAACTCAAGCATTTCATTAGCAGGCAGAGGAATATAAGATGGGAGTGAATTCACATACCTTGGAAATAACGTGCAAGCCCATGGGGATGTGTATAAGAAAATAATGTCACAAATCGGCAAGGCAGCAGTTGCATTCACCAACTTAAATAAGATTTGATCCTTAAAAATGTACAACTTAAAGACCGAGCTATGAATCCTCAACGCAAATGTTATTTCCAGCTAAGCATATGCATGTGAAAGATGGAAGTCTACTAAAGGCACAGACCAGCGGTGGCCACATGCGGCTCTTCAGAAGTTAATATGCGTCTCCTTGTATAGGCACCAACTCTGGGGCTGGAGCTACAGGCTCCAACTTTCCAATGTACTGGGAGGTGCTCACTGCTTAACCCCTGGCTCTGCCACAGGCTCTACCCCCACTCCACCCCTTCCCTCACCCTCCCCTGAGCCTGCCATGCCCTCGCTCCTCCCCCATCCCCACCAGAGCCTCCTGCATGCCATGAAACAGCTGATCGGGAGGTGTGGGGAGGGAGGGGGAGGTGTTGATCGGCGGGGCTGCCAGTGGGTGGGAGGCGCTGGGAGTAGGGAGCTGATGCGGGGGCTGCTGACTTATTAGTGTGGCTCTTTGGCAATGTACATTGATAAATTCTGGCTCCTTCTCAGGCTCAGGTTGGCCACCCCTGGCATAGACAGACATCTAAATGCCTCACGCAGCCTTTAGCCTAGCCCTCTGGCTGGGGAAGACAACCACCACAGTCAGGCTCAAGCCCTCTGGCTGAGGCAGGCAGCAAGCATGGTCAGGCCCAAGCCCTTTTGGCAGAGCAGAGCAATAGCAGTCTATGGCCCAGCTCCCTAGCTGAGCAGACAGCAAACAAATGCAGGCTGTCCAGTCTAAATTGGGTAGGCTGCCACCTCAGAAGTGGGGTTGGCAGCAGGGGATAGGGGAACTTGGGCCCACCCTACTCCACCAGGTCCCAGCCCAGGGCTCTAACAATGGCAGGGAATCCCACCACTGGGTCAGCAGGGATCCTGCCAAAACACACTGACCGTGGTTTCAGCAATGCAACCAGACTAATGTCTGGTTTTCCTGGGCTACTTCCTACCCCTACCTAGTCATAGGCCTTCATTCCTCATGGGCCCTCAGGTTCCTCGGGGTATTAGCCTAGTAGCAGCTCCTCCAGGTATTCCTCGAAAGGCAGGGATTGATACAGCATGGTCCCTGGTTCAGAGGCCAGCAGCATTCAACTCTTTCCCTGGCCCTCCCCGAACTGAGCTGGAGGCCCTGCCTCTTATACTTCCTAGGCTCTGCCCGTCTGCTTCTGGCCCAGCTTAGCTCTGCCCGCCAGAGGACAGGGAGTTGTTCCACCCTCTTAGTGTCAGAGGGAGGCCACTCCACCTTGCTACAATCACTTATCCTAACACAGTATTTATTTACTAAAAAAATAGCTTGGTTATTAAGTACTTGAAGGTTTATTTGTTTATTGACAAACTATACTTGTATCTTCCTCTGCATTCTTACATTTCAAAAACATTCATCGTGCAAATCACCCCAGATTGTTTTATATTCAGTGTGCAATCAAAAAAAGATTGGATGAAAGGATACTGTAATATGGAAATGAACTCCTTAAGTAATATTTTATTTTGGGCAGAGAAAGAAGATAGTCATTGATGGTGGTATCTCTAAGGAGAATATCTTTCTATCTCTATACATCAGTACTTAGATCTGCTCAAACCAGGCCAAATGGGGGATTGGAGATAGAATTTGCTTTTAAGATCTAGGGAACCCGTAACCTTGAGTCTTTCTGAAAACTGGTTTCCTCACACTGCAGCATGCCATGTACAGCTGCCAAGCCACAGACTAGACCCAAAACAAATATTTTAAAGATGGGGAATAAAATAAGTAGCTTCTAAATTTAGATTTAAAAGTCCCCAATGTTGGAGCATTCCTTTCTTCAACCGGCAATGAAGTTTAGAAGCAAGTTACTCCTCCATATCTTAAGTAATGGTTAGTAGTCCAGCACCTATGGATTTCAAAAACTTGTGCATACGTGAAGGGGAAAGCAAATTCACAGAGATGAGAAGCAAACTCGTTTTAGTCAGTCATAGATCAAAAGATAAGTTTAACAATTGTTAGGATGGTTAACAAGAAGCCAGTGCGCCAGCTCTATTTGCTGAGATGACCTAGTGCTGTATATGCAAATACCTGTGAAAAACCATATTAATAAAATAAAACCATAACCCTAGAGTCAGATTTTACTATAACAGTGTGGTATGGAATTTTCAGTGGGTTTGTTTAACCATAATGATTTTAAGGAAATTCTGTGACTTAAGGGACATGGTGACACAGTTATGTATAACAAGCATTCTTAGTACGTGAACTATGGGTCCCCAGTACCTCTGAAATTGAAGTACAACATGTCTCAAATTGGACACCTAAAAATTACAGTACAGAAGACTAGCAAGCAAGAGTAGTGAACATTTCTGGAAACTTGGCCTCAGTGCTGGAAATTGTATTTTTAGCAATATATGTATATTTTAACAAGCTAAAATACCAGCAACTGAGATATAAAAATGATAATAAAAACCCATCTAAAAATTGTAGTACTAAAACAAAAGTTAGAAAAGAACTTAATTTTAAAAAAACCTAATTAAAAATACAATCATAAGGACTAATGTAAAACTCTTAGAAACAAAAGGCTAAGCCAGTGAGTGCTACAACAGATACCAAACGACTGTCTTGCTAAAAGATGCCACAGCATACGCTTCTTTTCCTCTTTGGACAGCAGAAGTTTGAGCTGCACTTCTCCGTTTTGGTACCCAGATATTCAGAATGATTATTTTACCTTCTTGCTTAAGCTAAGATAGCACAAGAAATATGGAGAATAAAAATTCAAAACCAAACCAAAATGATTAGTTACAAAGCATATTAGCTATGCCACGAGTGTCATGCTAATTTTTGAAGACCAAAAGCAATCTTCATTAGTTACATATGTCCCACCTTATGGGCCAAGAAACTAGTTTTGGACGGTCGCCCCAAATTATTTGTACTGTGTTGTTCCCTTTATAAAACGATTGCCAGCAGCAACAGAACAGTAGACTCCCTGTAAACTGAAACCATAGTCAAAACTCTGCGTAAATCACTTTTTGTCTAACATACCATTGAGGAGCAGAGAGAGTTTATTGTATTGTACTGAGAAATGCTTCTATTATTGGATAAGAGTTACTGATAGATCAGTGGAATCATGCAATTTGTAATAAACTTTACTAATCAAAATCTAATTCACTTAACAACCAGGATTTTTTTAAAGGAGGGTTGTGGGAAAGTTGGAAAGATTTTTATAAAAATGTGGCGTGGATTATTTTTGTAACAGATCCTATTCTTGATACAAATATAGGTAATAAGCTTGATGTTGCTTCTGAGATTTTATTTTTTTAAAACATAAAGGACAAAGCTATGATCAACTTTAACATGTAACAATTTACTGGAAAGCAAACCCTTTGTCTAATTTACAAGGTTTTTAGCTTTGAACCAAAACAATTAATAAACTGCTCCTTACCCTTCCTGCCTCTTTAGACTGCTACCACAACTGCTGTTCTGATTTATTCATTACTTTGTTTTACTAGAAACATGCCAAATCTGCCATTCTGTCTACCTGGAAGAATGCCCTCGATTCACAGCTACTGTAAGTCTACCAAGCTATTACCTGCAATCATCTGTGTTGCACACATCCAATCTGAAGGGTTTGCGTGGGGGTTTTTTTGTTTTTTGTTTTTGTGATTCATAAGGAAAGTTTACAGGTAGCAATGTTTTTATTTTAAAGAATAGGCGATCAGGCTCCAAGCATCTCCAACCTCTCCACAAGGAGATGGCTGCTGCCTCAACTCCACCCTCCTTCATTGCCATTGCCCCAGGCACCTTGTGCAGCCTCAGCTCCCTCCAGTGTACTGGTTCCCCTGATTCCCCATATGCTGCCCTCTCATTCAGTGTGTTGCAGTCCCCATCACCTGCACGCTTAACCACAGATCCCAGCTCCCCCCTTAACAGAGCAGGCTTCTTGTTCCTCCCACTGGCTTCAGGCGCCTCCAGTATTCCATCCCCCTAATCCAAAGGGGAAACAAGTGAGTCTTCAGGGGGTGGGATGCCCCACTCCAGGAGGGACCGGGCCCAGCCCCAGCTCCAGTGCTGTCCGCTCAGTGTCGCCCTATCCCCACAGTAGGGAAATGGGGAAACCCCCCCAATCTCTCGCAAACCCTGCCACAAGGTGTAGAGCTAGCATGGGGGTGGGGCGGTAGTGAGGAAGAAATTTTCCTGTTTCTATAGACTGCTTGTTCCCTTAAAAAGTGCTTTAACTGGGAAGTTGAGCTTGTGAAGTTTAGAATTACGGGGAGTTGTTTTGTTCGCCACAAAGATTTCACATCTATTTCTTGCCTTCAGCCCAGCTACGGAGAATCTTTGTAACATTGCTGCAAGCCTAAAGCGAGGAATGAGATGGTTTCAAAAGAACGTCCTGTCCCCAGACTGAAGGGGTAAGCTGCAGTCCACAGTGCTGTCACTGGAATAGGAGTAGAGTGGGGCAGGAAATGGGTCTTCCTGTCCCACAGATATTTTCAAGATTACAAAATATTTTCCCCTTCTGTATTACAATGAACCTGAGACTGTTTTTTGCAAAAACAACAGTGAGAGAGATACGCAAGAACTTGAACACAAAATTTCCCAAGCGAATGCCTTACTCACCAGGCTACCAGCTACTGGGTGTGGAGCTCTCTCAATCTCTCCTTTTAAAATTATTCCACTTTGAATAACTAATTAAATATTCATTGGGCCAGAGAAAGTAAGACAGATTAACTTTATAGCCAGGGTCAGCATTAGGGGTTAGCAAGTAGGACAATTGCCCGGGACCCCACGCCACAAGGAGCCCCATGTGGTCGGACTTGGGCTTTGGCTTCAGTAACATTGCAGAAATCCAATGAGTGAGCAGGTAAGGAAGGCAGGATGGGAGCCCATGCCTTAGTTTCTGCCCTGGGCACCAGTGAGTCTAATACTGGCACTGTTTATAGCCCAGTGGTTAGGGCACTCCCCTGGGATACGGAAAACCAAAGTTCAACTCCCTGCTCCAATAAATGTTCAATTATTTACAAAAAATGGAAAAAGCCCAAGCCCAAAATAGGCAATTTTCCAGTGATTAAAGCAGTCACCTGGGAAATCTGAGCTCAGCTGCCTGCTACAAATCAGGCAGACAAGGGACTAACATCTGGATTTGTCACATCCCAGCAGAGTACCCTAACCATCAGGCTATTCTATTCTCTCTTCTTTTCCCCCTCTCTCTACCCCACCCCACCCCCAAGAAATTCCATCCATAACCTGAGGAACCTTCCCAACAAAGTTTAATCAAATCAGACCCTTTCCTGAAAAAATATTTAAATTGTCCAAGGAAAAACCATTCTGTCAAAAAATTCCCCACCAACTCTAGATGGGGGTTCACAAAATATTAGGGTAATAATTTGAGTGTCAGTTATCTGAATCAGTTGTTCCTGAGGCGAAATCAAGATACAGTAGTCCAACATATAAACACTGAGCAGAAGGTATTCAGCTGGTGTAAGTTAATATATCTCCACTGAAGTCATCTCCATATGAAGTTAATTAGCCTGACTGTTTACACCAGCTGAGGATTTGCCTCCAAGTATCAGGGGATGTCATGTGATATGCTATCTAATAATTCAGGGCTAAGGGAAATGGACTCTGTCTACTGAGACAGAAGGCAAATGATTTGCCTTGAGTCCCAGGGAGGATATATGTGGCAGAGGGAGGAGATATTGGATTATTGCTGGAATAGATTCTAGGTTTTAGTGCAATTTAATGAGCCCGTGTAGCAGCCAGCAACAGTAACTATGAATCTATAGCAAGCTGTGTGGGTTCTTGCTTATATTTTGACATGTACCTAAAACTATAGAAATCTTTTCTGCCAGATGTTCAAACTTGGGCCAACAATCCCATATAGGTTCACAGGAAAAACAAATGGTTATCCCTCTCTGTAACCAAGAGACTTTGGCACTTCATTGTCTGGGGCTGAGTTTTTCTAATGGTTGCTGTTGGGTACCATGGTCTAAAGTGGTAATATCCAAGTTCTAAAGTTTGGATCCTTAAACAAGAAACAGAGGGAAAATGTTTTTACATTTTACTTATTTTAAAATTGGTTTAATAAATAACTGTTCCAGATGGACAGCTGGGCAGGGCAAGGGCTCCCTTTCTTTACTATCTCATCAAAACATAGTTTTTTGTCACAACCTTCAAAGCTCTAACTCTCCCCCGTACCTGCCACCATCTTCAAACAAAAAACCCAACAAATATACAATTTGCCTACATTTGTATAAAAATACAGACTGAATATGGGTACCAATGGTGTTGCTGCCTCAGATCTGTCACATATTCCCCATGCTATTCCCAGACCTAGGGAGAGGAGCTTGAAGCCCTCATATCAGTTGTGTTAACTTCAGATAATGTAAATGGGGCAAGGGCTGTTACAATAGGTTCTGGCTTTGCTGAGCACGGAGTGGTGCACTCTCTCCCCATCCCATAATCTCCCTTTCAGTTTTATCCTCTGTATTACAAAACCAAGTCAGGAGTTGCTACTCAGAAGGCCCTCAGCGGATGAAAGAGCTATGCTGCTTTATATCAGCTCAGGGTCTGGCCCTTGTTTTCAAAGCTCTAATTCATGTGTATATTAAGAATAGGTAAGACTTAAACTGGCCCTTGAAATGTCCCACTCATAACCTCTTTCCAACTTAAGGTTTCCATCCAACCAACCATTCAGCAGATTAGAAATTCACAACTTCCCCTGGTTGATTCCATGCTGGCTATTTTTAAAGGGCCAGAATTTCAGAGGTATTTGGGCATCTAAAGGTACATATAGGCACCTAATGAGCTTTTCAAAAATGCCTAAACTGGCTAGATGCCTAACTTCTATTGAAATCGATTGGAGTTAGGCAGCTAACCTTCTTAGTCACTTTCAAACAAGCATTAGGACGTAGGTACATCTTTAGGCACCTAAATATAGGGTGACCAGATGTCCTGTTTTTATTGGGACAGTCCCGTTTTTTGGGACTTTTTCTTATATAGGCGCCTATTACCCCCCATTTTTTCATAGTTGCTATCTGGTCACCCTACCTAAATAGCTTTTGAAAATATGGCCTGATGTGCTTTTTCAAATGATCATCACATCCTTTAAGATGGATCGCTTCTAAATGTTTCTTCACAAGCTATGTCACTTTTCTTCCAACCCCCCGGAAATGTTCAGAGACATGTGTGCGGGATGTTACATTGGTCTACAGGTGTGTGACTCACTATATCAGTATCATTTTCTAACAGTTATAACAATTTTTTTGGTGAGAATGTGAGGATACTGCACCTGCCCAAGACACCTATCTTGATATCATGGAACCAGCAGATTGAGACAAATGGCATTTGATGAATAATTTCTAGTGAAATATCTTTTAACCCTATTGATCCAGAGAAATTCAATCCATTATTTAGCTCAGCTATCCATTGTTTATTTTACAGCATAACTCTATCTAAATTTAAACAGAAGCATGAATTAAATTAGAAGCCACATATTTATCTCAAAAGGTCAGAGAGACTTAGGAAATGAACCCACTCCGTTGCTGGTGCTGAAAATAAGCAGGCAACAGCAGAGCCTGTAGATCCTTCATTTTTCACGGTAAAATGTCCTGAATTAAGGTCCAATATCCCAGGGAGTATCCATCATGTTCCCAAAGGAGGTCCATATTAGACCAGTTTCAAGTGGTTATGAAGAGTGAATTAGAGGTCAGAGAAACATCATTGGCCGAAGATGTGGTAAAATGACCAATGAGACATTGACAACACCCACACAAACACATTCATTACACTGAGGGGTCATTAAAAGTAATCCAGACACGATCCAACCCTTCTATGTATAGTACCTGCCCTGAAAAAAGTTAACTATAGCATTTGTCTCTTGGTCATCTCTTTAAACAGTTCCATCCAGTGCCATCATAAACGTAATTGTTCAATAAACAATAGCTCTTTGAATTCGCCAGCCATGACAAAGCTTTTTAGATTCTGTATTGTGTCTCCTGAGACAGTTGCAGTCCATGGGGCTGGGGAGCTAAGGTGGTTTTATGCCAAAATGGCCATTAGCATGAGTTAGAGCAACCCACGGAGCCTGCCTATGAGCTGTGCATCAGCCTAGAATCCCTGTAGTACTCATTATGGGTACTCCCCCTTCAACCTCCAATATAACCCCTCTCAATTCAGACCCCACTCCTGGCATGCCCCATAGGCCATGGCTTTCAAGTGGAGACAGCATAGGTCCATTTATATCAATCCTATGCTGCTTCTGCACCAGGAGAATTATTCCCTGGCCCTTGGGGCTCCTTTATGGCATCTATTCCCTCATTTATGTGGTTTGGATATAGTCATGGACTTGCTGTGGTTTTACACAACAGGCAAGTTCTAAACTGCTCTTCTGGAGCTGCAGAATTTCCATTCACCTTGTTTTATCCTTGACAAATATCTCCATAGCCATTTTTTTTGCCTTTGACACATGCTTCATTTATTCAGAAGATCAGTATTTTCAAAACATTTTCCAGAGAGATGATGCATCCTGACCTCCTTACAAGGGTTCTCTTTCCTTCTTCTGCATCCTCCTAAAATTTTCCCACTCAAAACATAGGAATCATTACACCAGATCTGTGGTCTATCTATACCAGTACACTGGCTTCCAACAGTGGTCAGTATCAGATGCTTCCCAAGAAAGCATCCTAATACACAGGATATCGTACTATACAAATATGATCAGTGAACTATATATGTATGGTACCAAAGACAGGGAGTACCAGTAGGTGTACATAATGTATATCTGTGTGGCAAGTTTTGCTACTATCATTTCTTGAAGGTGAGATAAAAAGGAAAACAAATTAGTACATGCCCTAGCACCACCATTCTCTGTTAAAAATTCTCAAGGGGGTTCAGTACCTTGTATTTTCTTGAATTCTTCAGATGGGATAATACATCATGTTAGATGAGGCACCACACTTATGGCCTCAAAGTGCTGGGAATCTCTTGCAAGTTGCTGAGTGCTCTCAACCCTTTGGCACTGATGGGAGTTGAAGAGCCTTAGCACCTTCCATGATCAGTTCCTAGATTTATAATCCTGAAAATTTTAAAAACTAAATCTGTTTGCTTTACTCATGCCAAACTCCCTTTGCATTCAGCAGGAATTTCGCATAGGTAGAGAGAACAGGCTTAGCCTCTAATGGATTTTATCACTCTTCCCAGGTAAATTCGTTCAGATCTTTTCTCTAAGGCCCCAATCCTGGGCAAGCAATCCGCACAAGCAATCCTACTGACTTCAACATGCACAACACATGTGTAAGGTATTTCCCCCACAGATCCAGTTGGACGATCAGAGGCCTTATATTGCCAAATAGGAGAGCCAAAAATGAAACATTTCTATTAAGAATTTTCTCATTTTCTATCTGTTAATTTTCTATATACTATTTTCATTTGTTTAGTCAAGCTGTTTCTGCCTTTTGGGACTCCCAAAAGCTTAGTTCCTCGATCATAATAGATGTATGTTAAGTTAAGCACTAGCAGTACCCTTTGTGCCAAGTAACTGTTCCAGGTCTATTATTAAGTTCCTGTTTAGTCCAAAGTGGGTTTTAAATTTTAGTAGAGCATCCGCATTACGTGGTAGAATGTCTCAGTTTGCTTCATTTTCTAAATTCATCTTTTTGTATAAAGTATTTTTTTCTTTTCTGAAAGCACGAGAAATTCCAAAACCCTTAATGTAGGATGGAAAACAAAACCCAAAGAAGAAAAAATAGAGCCTGCGTTAATTTTTAAAAAACAAGAAACTGTTCTTTCTTGATCCTTTTATCAAACTGTCGTCTTGCAGGGACCACGTCTGAGTATCTGTCAAATTAATTGATCTAAAAGTATGAGAAATGGAAGATTGCCCAAAGTGGAATCCATTTTGGGCAATTCCAAAGGGCCACATGCATCCCCAGCCACAGCAGTTTCAAAGAGTAGCTGGTTGAATTTCCAGGAATTTGTACAATGCTTCCAGGTCCTGCATGATTTTAAAGCCCTCCTATCAGGCCCGGCTCTAGGATTTTTGCCCCCCCAAGCAAAAAAATTTTAGCCGCCCCAGCTTTTTTTTCGTGCCGCCCACCCCCCCCGCCCCCGGGTCCGCCCCAACTCCGCCCCTTTCCAACCCCTTTTCAAATCCCCGGCCCCGCCTCCTCCCCCGGGTCTGACGCATTTACCCCCCGCCCATTGCTTCCTGTGGCTCCCCCCCTAGCTCACCTCCACTCCGCCTGCTCCCCTGAACATGCCACTGCTCCGCTTCTCCCCTCTCCCTCTCAGGCGAGGGAGAAGCAGTGCGTTCAGGGGAGCAGGCGGAGCGGAGATGAGCGAGGGTGGGGGGAGCGCAGGAAGTAACGGGGGGGGTTAGAGGAACCGCTCCCCACCCCAGCTTAAATTTAGTTCAGGTGCCAAACTTAAATTTTTGTTTTCTTTATTCAAAAACTGAAAGCTTTTAGACTTTTTGACAGAAAGTCTAAACAACCAAAAATGAAAGTTTTCTGTGAAAAACTTCTTTTTTCCACCAAAAAAAAAATATCAAAAAACAGTTCTGATGGAAAATTTTCTGCCACCCCAATATATGCACATAGACATTATCTGCAATGGACTGGTTTGTGTGTATGATGTACAACATCCCTCAGCTATGTGTCACTGACCTAGTACAGCTAACAGATTCTATTTGTGCTCAAATGGCAGGGGCCAGCATTTTTGAAGCAGAAGCATTTGAGTCCCTTCTCTGCTGTCACAATAAAGATCTGGATGACAATGGTAGTGGTAGCAAAGGATTTGTTACACTATTTCAATTGACTGTTGTCCTAGAGTGTCCTAATAAAAAGTAAACAATAGTGAGTTGGAGTTATAAAATGTAAGCTGTAGGATTCATACAAGGTTCATGCGCTTGGCAACATTCAGGGCACACCCAGAGTGTTGTGCAGGAGCTGCGCACACACAGCTCCTCTCAAGGGCATGAACCTTGGAATTTCGCCCAGATGACATGCACCGTGGGAAGCCTCCCAGGACTGGGCTCAAGGCCCGAGAGCAAGGAATGCGGTAGACAGAAATTGGTAAATAAGAATGTTAAACAAAGCCAGTGTATTCCTTTTATCTGTTGGAGAATGTAATGCGCAGGGGGAGAGAAAAGAATAAAGGAGAGGGTGGAAAGCTGACAGGCAGAAGCCCGTTAGCAGACCAGCCGCTTGCTTGCTAAAAGCTGTGTCCCGTCTTGTCATTGAACCGCCACAACTGGCGCCCAAACGTGGGGCCCTCAGCACTCACCTCGCCCGGCAAGGGTTTCAGACGCGTCACTCATCCGCTTCGCGGATCCCGGTGAGTATTTTTCATTGTGGTAAGTATGGGAAGCTCCCTCTCTGCTTTGCAAGTGCAACACTGTAATGAGCTACAGTATTTGCTGCGTAAGGCTCAGCATGACTGCCCCACTCGAGAACTCACTCTCCTGCTACAGGAGGTGAGTGCCCAATGCCCGTGGTACCCTGAAGCCGGAACCCTTAAGCTAGCGGACTGGGAGTGGTTGGGCCAGACATTGCACAAAGAGCCTCGGGCGTCCATGCAGGCTTTACATGCCTGGCACCTCTGCCGCAACGCGATACAGCGTGTCGCCTCGGACAGGCCCTCCCTCGCGAGGCCGGTGATCTCGCCACTCCCGTCCGCTCCTGCAGCCATCCCCCCCCCTAGCGATGCGACACAGTGTGTTGCCTCGGAAAGACCCTCTCCCACGCCAACAGAGGGGCTGCCGATCCCGCCACCCCCGTCCACTCCTGCAACCATCCCTCCCCCTGCTTCGCCCCCAGTGCCTCTATTACCACCGCCTCCCTGGCCTTCCCCACCGGAGCCGGTGTGTGATTACCATCCCCCAGTGGGGCCCCATGCTCCGGGGCCCCCCGGGGGGTCGTCCGCGTCTGCTCAGGGGCTTTCGCTGGTGCAACAAATGGTTCACGCAGCGAAGACTCGCTCAGATATTACAGCAGAGGAGCTGGCTGATCTGGTCTCAGTTTGTCCGGTGACCTGGCAGGATGATGGCCAGGGCAACCAGGTTGCAAACTGGGTCAGTTTGCCTTACTTGGTGATCAGAGAGGTAAAGAAAGAGATTCGCGAGTTCGGCCTCACTAGCACGTATGTACGTGATCTCATTGAAGGGCTAGGTACTGGGTACACCCTGATCCCTGAAGATTGGAAGGCGCTGTTGCACATGATGCTGACGCCCAGTCAGTATGTTATTTGGCTTAGTGAGTATCAGCAGATGGCGGAACGCCAAGCTCAGGTATATAGAGAGCAAGGTGTCATTTATGAGCAGTTGGCAGGGGAGGGCCAGTTTGCTACTGTTCAGCTGCAGTCTCAACTCCCTCAGGCCGTCTTCCCCATTATTTCCACCTGCACCCAGCATGCTTTCCAGAAGGTCCCGGATTCGGGCAAGCCTACCAAAAGCTTTGCCAGTATCCATCAGGGTGCATCAGAGTCCTTTATGGATTTTACCAACAGATTGCAGGAGGCTATCCTCCGACAGGTGGATAACCTGCGGCAGCTCAGGAGATCCTGTTAAAAATGACGGTTGAAAATGCGAACGAGGATTGCCACCGTGCTCTCCAGGCTGCACAAGCCTCTGGAATTCTAGAGCTGTCGGACATGCTGAGGGCGTGCCAAAACATCGGAACTCAAGCACATAAAGCTGGGGTTATGGCCGCCGCCCTGCGGAAAAGCGGGAAGGAGGGGAAGCATTGTTACCGCTGTGGTAAGGAGGGTCACTTTCAGCGGGAGTGCCGCTCATCGACGGCGCCCATCCGCCCCTCAAAGAAGTGCCCCAAGTGTCGGAAGGGCTATCACTGGGCTAATCAGTGTCGTAGCAGGTCGGGAAACCACACGACGGGTCCCCCCCAAACCCAGGGCCAAACGGGGGTGTTCCCCACTCAGACAACTGTTCCTCTGCCTTACAATCCATTGACTCCATGAGGGCGGCGACTGCCAGAAGTGCAGGGCTTGATTTGATTATGCAGGAGGATGCTGATTTTCAGTTGCCGGGGGAGGTTTGCGCCATACCTACACAGGTGACGGGACCTCTCCCTGCCGGATTTGTGGGTCTGGTTCTCCCTCGCTCACACGCTGGGAAACAGGGTCTTTTTGTCATCCCAGGGGTCATTGACGCCGATTACACCGGCGTTATTAAGGTTCAGGTGTGGACCCATCTTCCGCAGTCGCTCCCGCGTGGACGGTCAATTGCGCAATTGATTTTAGTCCCCTATCAGGTGCCAGCCACAGAGGATCGAACCCGGGGCAGAGGCGGCTTTGGATCAACGCTGTCTCACTTGCCGTCTCACAACACGTCCTCTCCACTTGTTGCTCTAACAATGTCGGTCCGCCCCTCGAAACCTCAGTTAACACTTCTCTTAAATAATGTTCCTTTTACAGGGCTGGTGGACACTGGAGCTGACGTTACGGTGATTCGTGATCTGGAGTGGCCGGTCGGTTGGCCAACAGTTCCTTCTAAAGAGTTGTGGGGGATCGGGGGTAGTAAACCCGGGCGCCAAAGTTTGTCTTGGGTCACGGTCTCTAAACCAGGAGGCCGTGTCCTTGCTACAATCCGCCCTTTTGTGCTCCCTGTCCACCTCAATATTTGGGGCCGTGATTTACTTACAAAGCTGGACACCACCCTCGATATTAATATATAATGGCCCCAAATCCTCCCTCACCCACCTTGCCATCCGCATTACCATTGGTATGGCAATCCTTAGAGCCCGTATGGATTGACCAGTGGCCCCTCCCTCTAGAAAAGCTGAAAGCGCTTCATTCACTTGTACAACAATATTTGCATGCACAGCGCTTGGAGAGCTTCACTAGTCCTTGGAACTAGCTGCTGTTATTTTGGCCTTTCAACTTTTTGCTGATTGTCCCTTTAATTTGATTGTGGACACGCATTATGTTTATTAGGTAATTGATCATTTACCCCTTGCCCTCATTACCCCTCAGGTCGATGCGGACCTCCTTCGCCTGTTTTTGTCCTTACAGTATCTCCTCACCACTTGTAATTCCCCTTATTTTGTTGCTCATATTTGCAGTCATACCCCTCTGCCTGGGCTACTCACTGAAGGCAATGCGCGCGCCGATCGCACGTTACGTGGTCAGGTAAATTCCCTTTTTTCTGACCCCATTGAAAGCCATTCCTTTTTTCATCAGTCTGCCTCTGTTTTGGCCCGACAGTTTCATATTCCTGCTGATCATGCACGTTCTATTGTTTGTTCCTGCCCCCACTGTGCCGCTGCGGCCCCTACCTTTTCTTATGCCGTTAACCCCAGAGGTACCGCAGCGAATCAGCTGTGGCAAATGGATGTCACTCACGTGCCACAATTCCGCCCCTATTCGTTTTTACATGTTTTCATTGATACCTATTCGGGATTCCTTTGGGCGACCCCACAGCTTGGGGAAGCCACTCCCAAAGTTATTCACCATTTGCTAGCCTGTTTTGCTGTTATGGGTCACCCGAGCCAGATAAAAATGGATAATGCCCCAGCCTATTGCTCCACAGCCCTCTCCACCTTTTGTGCCCAATGGGACGTCCGTCTCAAACACGGGATCCCTTATAATTCCACAGGCCAAGCTATTGTTGAACGTGCAAATCGCACGCTAAAAACCTTGCTCAACAAACAATTAAAACAAGGGGAGCTGCGTCTCCGAACCTTAGGAGACGTTCAGCAACAAATGCATATCCTTTTGTTTACTTTAAATAATTTAACGCTGAACACAGATCAGCAGACCCCCGCGGATCGGCATTTTCACAAATCCGAGGTACTGGAAAGACCGCGTGTCTATTACCGTCAGCTGCCTGATCCGCAATGGTTGGGCCCAGTACCTTTAATCACTTGGGGTCGGGGATATGCTGCTGTGTTTCTCCCTGCAGGACCGTTGTGGGTTCCAGCCCGGTGTGTGCGACCGGCACTGAAACAGCATGGCGTGGCACCAGGGGCTATCGAACCCCATACCGGAGTTTCAGCTGACTTTGGAGGAGAATGCGGTGCCTCCCGGGTGGACAACGATGGGACGGAAACGGAAGAGGCGTAGCGTCCCAAGCCAGCCCGTGACATGGGGAGCAGTAAAAGCATTGGTCGCCGCGGCTCAACGAAGATTGGCAGCAAACCAACAGCCAGAGACTCCTGAGACTTTGTTTGTGGCGATTCTCGCCCAAATTACTGCTAATTCTGTACTGATTGTATGCCTTTTGTGCCTGCTATTTCCTGCAGGGGTTGGCTCGGGAGCGCTTCCTCCGTTACGGGCCCGAATGACATATAACCTATGGGAGAGATTGGCTTCAATAGCATATGTTACCCACTTTTGTTTATCTGATTCTGTAGCAGCCGGAGAACTGTTAGGTACATGCCTCATTCCAGTATGTCATCACCCTGAGGAAATAGGGAATGAGACGATGCTCGCTGCTTACGCAAACCTCTCTTCCCAGTACTCTAGCATGGCTAATTGGGGCCCGGCCAATTACACTTTACCTTTTTAAGCTTATTTTTTGCTGTTGCTGTGTGCAATGTATTTCCTTTTTGTTAAGGCTTTGTCGAGACCCGCCCTGGCAGGCTCCACGAGTTATGACCTTGTCTGTCCAGGAGTTAATTGGCTTGCAAAAGCAAATTGATGGCTACCATGAGATGGCCGAGCACAAATAAACAAAAAAGGAGGGGATGTAGGATTCATACAAGGTTCATGCGCTTGGCAACATTCAGGGCACACCCGGAGTGTTGTGCAGGAGCTGCGCACACACAGCTCCTCTCAAGGGCATGAACCTTGGAATCTCGCCCAGATGACATGAACCGTGGGAAGCCTCCCAGGACTGGGCTCAAGGCCCGAGAGCAAGATAGAAATTGGTAAATAAGAATGTTAAACAAAGCCAGTGTATTCCTTTTATCTGTTGGAGAATGTAATGCGCGGGGGGAGAGAAAGGAATAAAGGAGAGGGTGGAAAGCTGACAGGCAGAAGCCCGTTAGCAGACCAGCCGCTTGCTTGCTAAAAGGTGTGTCCCGTCTTGTCATTGAACCGCCACAGTAAGCCTAGGTGTCCTATACATAGGGCCCTACCAAATTCAAGGTCCATTTTGGTCAATTTCACAGTAATCGGATTTTTTAAATTGTAAATTTCATGATTTCAGCTATTTAAATCTGAAACTTCATGGTGTAATTGTAAGGAGTAGTGGGGAGGGGGCGTTGCAATGTTATTGTAGAGGGGTCGCAGTACTGCTACCCTTACTTCTGCGCTGCTGCTGCCAACTGTGCTTCCTTCAGAGCTGGGCATCGGGAGAGCGGTGGCTGCTGGCCGGGAGCCCAGCTCTGAAGGCAGAGCCACCACCAGCAGCAGCAGCACAGAAGTAAGGATGGCCTGGCATGGTATTGCCACCCTTACGTCTGTGCTGCTGTCTGTAGAGCTGGGCCCTCAGTCAGCAGCCACCTCTCTCTGGCTGCCCAGCTCTGAAGCAGAAGTAAGGGTGGCATGGTATGGTATTTCCACCTATACTTCTGTGCTGCTGTTGGTGGGGCACTGCCTTCAGAACTGGGCACCTGGCCAACAGCTGCCGCTCTCCGGCCGCCCAGCTCTGAAGGCAGCACAGAAGTAAGCGTGGCAATACTATGACCCCCCCTAAAATACTCTTACAACCCCCCTGCAACTCCCTTTTGGGTCAGGACCCAAAATTTGAGAAACGCTGGTCTCCCCGGTGAAATCTGTATAGTATAGGGTAAAAGCACACAAAAGACCAGATTTCACAGTCCGTAACGCATTTTTCATGTCTGTGAATTTGGTAGGGTGTTGCCTATACAGTGGTAGTGAAAACAACAAGGAATCCTTGTGGCACCTTAGAGACTAACAAACGTATTTGGGCATAAGCTTTCATGGGCTATAACCCACTTCATCAGATGCATCAGATGCAGTGGTAGTGAAGTATGGAGCACTATGGTCTTCACCACTATTGAGTAAGTAGTAAATTCAGTCAACAGCTATAGCTCTAATGTGACCTTTAAAAAGAATGCAGTTGAGAGACAAACACTTTCTACCAACCACAGGCCTGAGGGCCACATTATTTGCTCCCAATGTTCAAATAATTCTCCTCTATTTGAGACCACTCAAGAATCAAGTAATCTGTATAGTTTCCGAATTACATGTTTAATTGGAAAGCTCCACTTCACACGCATTTTTCAGTATTAACCAAAAAAAAAACCCAGCAGACTTAAAAACTGTAGATAGTAAATTGCTCTATGTACTGTACTATTTTGTTTTTTTTTCTTTTAGTTTTCCTCCATTTGTGTGGCTTTCAAATGCACTAGCTGACAAAAATAATAAAGACTGGAGGATGGTCTAAGACTAGAAGTGGGAGCTGGGAACCTGGTGAAAAGGTGGCTGGAGGAGAGTATAAGGATGGAGCAAGTGGTGGAAATTAGCAAGGAGCTGGTTGTTAGTGTTTGCTGAGGGGGAAATGATGAACATTGAACGGCCGGAAAAAAATAAAAAGAAAGAACTTACACAATGAAAGATAAGAAAATAAAGAGAAGAGAGGAAGGAAAATGTTAAATAGAGAGAAGAGAGGTTTAACCTAGAGAAAGGCAGAGAGCACATATCTTTTAAAAGATGGAGAAAAAATACTCCAAAATATGGGGGGAAAGCTGGGTGATGAGGAGGAAAGACAAAAACATGAGTTATGATAGACAGATTCCCAAATAGTTGGGGGCGAAGAATGGGATGGGTACACACATTTGTGTGTGCACAAGCAGTTGCCATGTGTGTCCAGGAACATTAGAAATATACATGTACAAAGGAGTAATTTGGTACCTGGATTCCTATTTGCATGCAGATTGACCCTGTCTCACTGTGCAGATGCACTGAATGTGCATTAGGGTGACACGATATTAGGGGCTTTGTCTTATATACGCAACTATTACCCAGCAAGCCCCCAAAAAGGATTTTTCACACTTGCTATCTGGTCACCCTAATGTGCATAGCTTTTGTTGTTTTATAGAAAGACTGATGTCCAAAATGTTACTATAGAATACACAAAATGTTGACTATTATGTATATGGCAGGAGGTTAGCCTAAATTCAACAAATATGATTAAAACTATGTGTTAGGATAACTTGCCATTAGCAAATAATTCTAGTCCAGAATTCCAGATAAACAGGTTTACTATATAAAGCACTTTGAGATCTACTGATGAAAAATGCTATATAAAAGCAAGGTCTCATTATGTCATGTAAAATTTTTGTATCACTAAATTAAACCTGACATTTAAAACATATTCAGGGAAAGTACTGGCTTATCATATATATTTTTAAATCCAACAAAACTCTGTTGGTTTCCCCACTCCCAAGTTTCTGAATTATTTTTTTTTTTGGTTGCATATATAGTCCTACCCCACATTCCTTCTTCCAATAAAAAACACTCCAGATGTCCAATGTTATGAGAGCACATAATGGCTTTGGTATTTCTCAACACAGTCACTCCACTGCCAGTATCACATTTGTAAAGACCTTTGGGATTCGCTGAGTACTATGAAAGGTGCATTGTCAAATCAAAGTCCAAGTTAAAGTAATCTGAACAATGGATACACTATTTAAAATATTGTTTAGTCTTATAGACATATACTATGTGTGGTATAAATGTAGTTTTAGTTGATGGCCTCCCTCTATAAGCCAGAAGATGCCTACATATGTTTAAATAATACTGACAAAAATATTTGTAAAATTTCTGTATTCCAGAAGGACTGACCATGCCTTCCATTACATATAGCAGTTAACGCATCTAGACTCAGGTAATATCTTATGTTGTGATCTTACTAGTCTACCACAAGAAGTGATGAATACCATGTCTAGTTGAAACTGTAACTGGAATTTAGGCAGCAACCTTATACCGTAATTAGCAGAGTGGGAATTTTGCCAAAACACTGTTAAAATGTACCTTGCAAAAATATGATAGGTAGGAACATTACCATTACCTGAACATTATCACAGCAGATAGAACCTCTGTTCTAATACTAAATACTAATGTTCTAATACTAAAGCCAGAATACTAAAACCCCACCCCCAAAAAATCATACTGTGGCATAGGTTCAAGAGGAAAAGGTGCCATTTTCAGAATCTGCATTATCCTGGGTCTTCCTTGGGGCTGTTTGGAGAGGAGGGTGTCTTCCCTCCATCTCTTTACTATGCAAACTACACAGGATTGGTGCTGGTGACATCTGACCAGATCACACCCTGGGGTGGAATGGCTGCACGGCAATGTTCATACAAGTTCCAGAATTCTGGAAGGTTTCTGGAAATTACTCACTTTTTTCCGCCTTAAGTGAAATTTGGATCACTCCATTAAAACTAATAGCTGACCTTTAAAATATTTTGTTTCCTACTTGCACTATATAATTTCTCTCTGGGTGCCACATGGGTGCCACAATGAAGATCTAAACAAGGCTACATATTTCTGCTCCATAGACAAACAATGTCAAGAATTTTTCTCCATTTTCATTTGCTATTACATATTGATATCCAGATTTTCTACATATTAATTTGTCCAGTTGCAGGCATTTGAGGGATGTTTGTATCTATTTAATTTACATATGTCACTCATGGGCAAAGTTTCTGAGCCCTGCTTAAAAAGTATAAGTCTTATAGAAAGAAAGACCTAACAAATCAGATTCTAAAACTGCATTCTAAAGTTCCGTAAACCTTTACCAAAAATTCTGATGGAGCATTTAATAAGGGGAGGGGCTTTCCAAGTGTGGCACTTTAGGCAAGTAGTCTATCTCAGAAATTAGTCTCTGATTTAGTGCCTGATCGATGTGCCACTATTAATCAATGAAATTTTAAATTATATTTAATGGAAGATGGATCAAGCTCCAAGACAATCTAGTTACTAAAAATCCAATTGATCTTGAAGTAGACCTATAGTGAGGTAAGCCATTGAAAAGGAATTTACTTGTAAATTTACTTGTAATTTAACAAAAGAAATTAAGTATTGAAGCCCCCAAATTTAAGGAAAAGGATTTCTAAGTTAGGTTCCAGTGATATCGGACAAATTCTCCTGCACTGTTATTTTTATATATATTGCAGTAGCACCTAAGGGTTCCAGCCCCAGTATACTAACCATTGTACAAACACATTACATAAAAAATGAAGTGTTTCTAACTCTGATAGCAATTCCTCTTATGGAATTGAAGTAGTTGAGAAATGTTATAATACACAAGTCATTAGTCCCATAATCTGCCTTTCTTCTGTTTTGCCACATTTTACAATTTTACTTCATATATATGTCCTTGGTAAGAAAAGATCTTCAAAGATTGATTCTAGTTATTAAATTTTCTCTCTTATGCCCAGCCGTTCTGTTAGCTTTAAGGTTTTCCCCATTATTCCTTTCTAATGTGTTGGGTTACAAAGTCAAAAAAATCCAACGTATCGTTTAAGTCATCCATTCCTACACTTCCAAAGCACTCTGGGGCAGATCCTCAGCTGGTCTGAGCTCGTGTAGCTCCACTGACTTCAAAGAATCTACACCAATTTACCCTAGCTGAGGATCTGGCCTCTAACTTCAGTAGCTTCATATGGAACTTTTCATTTGACCGTATCATACCGCATTTGACCGTATTATACCACATGATATGGCAATATATTTCTCAGCTGTAACTATATTCACAAAGAGAAACTTCTGTGCAACTTCTCAGTTAGCGAAGCGTACTAACACTCCCTGGTTGTGGTTTACAACTATATCCGTTTGAGTCACAAAGGTGCTATTTGGGGAATGGGTTCAATCCATCCATGCAAGACCAATATTGCGCAACCCTTTTAAAAAGTAAATAGGTATACAAAGCCAGCGAGAAGAAATTGGTATCATCACAAGTTATTTGGACCATAGTTGCCACAAAAAGTTGATAAAGTATTAGTTCAGTTACACCACCACCTGTTCACTCCCTCTCCCTCCATTCCTTACCCAAAAAACTACCACCACTTTGGAACAGCTACTGATTAAAGTTGTTCAAAGTCCTACTGTTTGGGAGAAGTATTAAAAAAGCCTTTTGTGGGGGAGAAAGGGGGCAGTTGCATCCCCGACCATCTTGGCTAATAGCCATTGATGGACCTGTCCTCCATGACATGATCTAATTCTATTCTGAACCCAGTTATACTTTTGGCCTTCGCAAAATCCCCTGGCAACAAGTTTTGACAGATTTGGATGAAATGTTACGTTTGTCTCCAATTTTTCTTTTGTGCTGATATGAAAGGGTTGCTTTTACAGTCAGAAATAGCACCAGAAAAATATCAGTTTTCAGCAAAAATATCACTAGGTATGAAAGTATGAAAGATCGGTGGATCCTACACCTGCCTATCACAAGATGTGGTATACCTCATCCAGTGCCTTAAGTGACCCAACAACAACTATGTGGCTGAAATTAGACAAACACAATGCTCTAGATGAACTCACACAGGAAAATGATGAGACAAAAATGTCCTATCACCAGACATGCCTAACCCACAAAAAACCCTGGCAGAAATTGGGCTTGTTTTTGGCTTAATTGGCTTGTGAGTTGCTTGTTGGCTTGTTTTTGGCTTGTAGCTTGTTCGTCGCTTGGCTTGTAGCTTGTTGCCACTTGTTGCTTCTTTTTTTTGATCGGCTCCCAGCAAGCAGGGGCAAGAGGGGGCAAGCAGGGACAAGGGATGGGGGAGAGTAAGGGATGCACAATGGGCCCATCACAGTCCCAGACTGCACGCTGCGGGATCTAGTCACATAGAGTGTTGGGGTTTTAAGGGACTGGTTTGTTTTGGCCTTGTTTTGAAATGGGATTAGCTTGATTTTTTTCTTATTCTGAAAGTCAGGGTGCTTATTTACCATGTGCAAGTTGGCAACTGTGCCTATCTCGTATGATAATGAACATTTTCACAAAACAATCACTCTATATCTGATCTATCAGTCCTCATCCTCAAAGGAAACCTGCATAACACTTTCAAAAGATGAACCCGGGAGCTTAAATTCATTACTCTGCTAGACAGTATAAATCACAGACTCCTCTTGTTGTCCTAGGACTGCAGAAGTGTTACCAAGCCACTCTTCCTTGAATGGTCCCTTATAATATGTGCTCACTACTTATGCTAAACTATCTGTTGCAATTTGCATTTTGCTGTGATGCTGGGAGTTCCTTTCCCATACCTGAAGAAGAGCTCTGTGTGGCTAGAAAGCTTGTCTCTCTCACCAAAGGAAGTTGGTCCAGTAAAAGGTATTACCTCATCCACCTTGTCTCTCTAACATTTAAGTACAGATATTTGCCATAATATTTTCTTCCATGCAGAGTTTAGAAATCATTATAACAAAACTATTAATGTTTCTAATTAAGTAATCTCCATTAATTCATTTCAGGAATACCATAATGAAATTTTTATTAATATTGTTACTTCTGATCTGCTACATATACACTCAGATATCTCAAGCCATTGTCATAACTTAGTTTTGATGATAACTAAGAGCCAGTAATAAACTCCATTATTCTTAGTACTTCTGTCATTTTAATGCAATGTTACTAGTTTAATTATCATAATTCCAGCTACAATTTACAGGAATATAAAAAGCCAAACAGGCACACACACAAAAAGGCAAAATAAGCAACTAAACCAATGATGTTGTGCAAAAACAATGTCCTCTTCCTTCTTTTCAAGGGCTGGTAGGGGGCAGGGGGAGAAAGTAATAATATTACAGTAGCAACTGAGAACCTCAGTCATGGACCAGAACCTCGCTGTGCAAGGTGCTATAGAAACACAGAAGAAAAAGATAGTCCATGCCCCGCAAAGCTTTTCTTCTTTCTGTCAGATATGAGGGCCAAATCTTGATCCCATTGAAGTCAATAGGAATTTTGCTATCAGAACAAGGACTACATTTCCCTATTCATTTTTACAATCACTAACACAGTGAAACCCGAATCCCTATTGGGACCTTTGGACAAGGCTATAATACAAATAACTTCAATCAGATGTGGGTGTAGCCTTAAAATGGCTCAAGTGGAAATTGGAAAAATTATTTACAAAAAACTGAACTTCATAAATATACAGTAACAATATGTTCTGTACCTCTACAGTATGTCAACACAGTGCCACAAATATCACTAGGTAAAATTCGGAAGTAATCTTTCTTTTAAAATAACAGGATTCGGAACAAAACTTATTCTGTCCATTTTCATTTGTGAAAATCAGCTCCTGCCATAAATCCAGCTCATTGGAAAGAGGGGAAGATAATCAAAAGAAGCAAAAGCCAGCAAAGGAGCAAAGATTTTTTTCTTTCTTTCAGTGAACCAGTTCAAGCAGGGAGTGGAAAGTAAAAAAATTCACCACCACCAACAAAATCAAAGGTTCCAGTAAAGGAGCAGAAAGGCAGGCAGATGTGGCAGCAGGAACATTTATATCCAGTCTGAACCTGCTTGTCTTATTCACATGGGGCTGATGCTCTGAGGTGCTGATTAACCTCCACTCTGATTCCACAGTAGCTACTCTTAGCTGAAAGGTGGTCTCTAGGAGTCGCTGGAGTCAGATTGTAAATAAGAGCACCCTCAGGGCTGCTCTATCCTATGCCAGGGGCCAGACTGAGAATTTGGGAATGCCCAAAGATTAATTAAAGCCACATTTGGCCTCCATTCCTCCACCAAGCCCAGGAACTGAGTATGTAGCCTCTTATGTATGAAAGAGAATATGGCTTGCATTATTGTGATAATTATGCTTATGCATTTCTTTAATTGATTAAACTCATTTTTCTATATTAGGTCAATTCATTATATTTCCATAAATTAGCCACAAAGTTTAAATAAAAATAAATTCTATTATTGCATATATATCTCCATTATTTCACTGTAACATTGCACGTCAGATATGACTCATTAGTCTCCTTTATTTGTTTTGTAAACACAGAAGTCAGTTAGCCAGTAATCGTGAATAAAGTAGATTGCTGAGATAGATATTAAGAAGCTGAAGTGCACCAGTTCTTTTACCAGTAAAGCAAACGTAAACCTAATTGTGTTTCCACTATTCACAGTGTAAATAGGGTTATTCACTAGAAGTCTCCAATATCTAATCAATTCTCCGCAAAGCACTCTGTTCTCTAATATGTAATCAGATCTCCACTACATAAACAGTTTTTTGTCTGAAGTCTGAATGCAATGGATGCCCTCCACTGAGGAGACAGGCAAACAATCTACCTGCTTATATCCATTCCTAGATCCTGGCTACATGTACGCAGACCAGAGCCACAGAGAAGGGCAGGATGATGGCAAAGGTTGGGTTTGCTGTTAAACCACCATATGTGCTGTATTACAAACCTTTAATGTCCAGCAATTAACATTAACTGACAGCAGTTTTCTCCAGCATTCATATACAGTTTCTAATACAATATGTATACCCACAAGCTTAGAGGAGTGTCAGTCAGGGTTCTTGGATAGCCCCAGTACCCTGTGACTAAATCCAGCCCATCTCAACAGTCTCTAGAGGTTAGACTCCTGAATGTCTGAAGGCAGGGAACTGGAACTGGGAGTCAAAATGGGAGGTTAGGCTATCGGCATCGATAGTATAAAAATACAAGCACTTGGATTCTATAATGAGGTGCACTATAGAAAGAATCTTTTTTAGCTTCATTGTCAAAGACATATTTCATGTTTGCAACCTTGGGAAAACAGTTACAAGAGAAAGTCTGTATAATTAATTAATGCTTATAATTTAAAATTTCACTGCATGTTATACTGGAAACATTATTAAAAGGTTTCATTGCGAAAGTTTGAGGTTTTTAAGTTTTATCAATATTAAACTAGAGAAGCCAGAAGAAAAATTATAAAAATGAGCCAATATTTTAAAAGCTAACGTTCAAGTGCTTCACTTAAAATTTACACAAGAATTCAAGCTAGATCCAGTAAATGGTGAAAGTTTGATCAGGAAATATCCCCTTGAACGTACATGAAAGGAAATAACTGCCCACTTTAACTGCATTTTTCAAAGTAATCTTAAATGTGGAGTGACAAGCTCCTTAGTAGTATACTATGTACAGCCTGATCCGTAAACCTTACTCACAGGAGCAGTTTTCACAGAAAAACAAGAGTTACAGGCTTAGGCTTATAGTTCTTTTAGTCACTCCAGATTCTTAATCATGCTGTTCTCTGAATTTCCTCCAATTTGTTTACATTTTTCTGGTATTAAATATGTACAAAGTAACTTAGGTTAAAAAGAAATGATAGGTTCCTCTTTGCACACTTTTTCTAATGGTTGGTGGTTTTCTATTTAAATGGTTTCCTTCTTCAGACTAGCTAAAAGCAAAGAGCACTGTTTTTGTAAGAACCTTAAAATTCGATGTCTGCAACACCTACAGTGCCAGTTGCTGACATGGCTGTTAACATTTGTTTTACACAGTTATGCCTGAGATGGGCCCCAGCTTTTTAGTTACTGTTTTATTGTATAACAATTTTTGGTTTCAACATTGCTGGCCACTGCTGCCAACAAATAGCTCAACAGTTCTTGTTCCAGTAGCACCGCTGAATTTTTATTTGTAAAAGAGCACCATGAAGAAACTTAGGCCTTTTTAACCTTTTTACTAATTCTTTGACATTTTTAAATTTAGATTTGTTGTCATTAATTTGTTTTCTCCATTCAAACTGGTTTGTTTTTGTTGTAGGGTTGCTCATGAGTCTTGAGTTATTAGCAATTCTTTTTAAGAAAAAAAAGGAATTTTGAAATGTTTGAGGTAAGTCGAGAAAGACTTCTAGAAGAGAAAGGGGGGAAGTAAATCACATTTTTGAGCCCTACAATCTTCATTGAAACATGGTGCTTTAAATTACAGACATGTTCACTATTGTTTGGTTCATCTTCAAAATGAGTCATTCTTCCTGCCATTTTTTTTTACTGACTGAGAACTGTAGTAATTCACATGATTAACAGCTCTGTTTGTCCATTGTAGTATTGTATTCAAGCAATACACAGAGATTGTAGAAAACAACAGAAAGCATAGGTTTCTACCTTTTGAATGTGCTGCCAGGTTTTCTTCTGCACTGAAGAATACTTTTTTTGGTGAAATACTGAGTCTGAAGGTGGTGAAGATAGGCCTTTTTTTGTTCTCAGATTGGGCTAGCATGAAGTTTATTCCTGGACTCTGTTCGCTGCAGCACACCAGATGATTGTAGCTGGTACGGCAGAACCACAGCAACATGGTCTAGTACTTAGAAGAGAGGAGCTGAGCTGAGAAATCTCTTCCCAAAGTTGGGAAGCAATCTAAAGGAATTTGTGGCTGCAGTAAACACTAAATAGATGCCCTGCATTTTTTCATTGATTATATGTTTTTTCCTGCTGTTGCATTTCTGTTCTTATAATTGTTTACTACACACTCAGCACAGCTCCAGTGACCTGATATCTTTGTAATTTAACATCTGTTGGCCCTTTTAAAAAAGTGTGTTCATAATCTGTGTCTCTTGCTCTCTCAAAAAAAAAAAAGGCAAAAAGAAAGAGAGAAAGTGACAGAAAGACTGCAAAACCTGGGCCTTGGGAAAGTCTAAAACCAATTACTTTTAATATGGGATTTACTGGGCTGTATTCTAATTTAAAGGCAAAGGCCAGGTCTTCTAACCCACTCTCTCCCTTTATGCCATTCCAGTACCACAAAAGGTACAAAAAATAGCTTAACTGCCAACGAGGATAAGGCCAGACTACAATGCATTCTGGCAATCCTGAGCTAGCTAGCTAAATGACCCATAGGGAGCCATTTCTGCCTGTTTAACACAGAACACCTTGAAGGCTGCTCTAAATTACACTGGGTAAGGAAAGCTGCTCCCAGGATCCGGGAAGGGAAGGTGACATACTGTCACTTCTCTCTCCTCCTCAGGTTCTGTATGGGCATAATTGAGGCAGACCTGAGAATCTGGCCCAAAGAGCCTGCCCGACACACTGAAGAGCTTCCAAATGTAAGGCTTTGAGTGTGTGTAGCACTGATCAGTATGCTACCGTAAGCTTGTGTGCTTGTTAATACTTCTATTTTAAATCGGTGTTAATATTTTTCCTTCCATTCCTTATGTGGGGTGGTATTTCTGTTAGAATACATTGAGGCATCTAGAGTGGGCACACTTAGTATTTCCTACTGGTATTTTCACATTTCCTATGCAGGAAATCTCCCTCAGACTTGCAAGTGTCACCACTGTACACTGCAGTTTGGTTCTTCCCATAAGAGAATAAGTCATAAAACTGTTTAAAATTAAATGTTAAGAATTTATTTTATTGTATTGTTGTGTTATGCTTGTGAAAAGTGCTGGGTTGACAATTCTGGAAACTGAAGGCCTCTGTTTAGTCACAGAATAAAGCTGGGACAGTGGTAGTACAAATTCCCCTTCACTATCCTAGCAACATGCCTCAATTCTGTTCTGGAGGGGCCACTTTTAGCAATGAAGGTAGGGAGTTCAGTTCGGTTTCCATCCTACCCTTTCAACTGGCACTGCAAAGAAGGATGCTAACTGTGACTGTGATTTTTCTAATGTGGACTGAGACAACGTATCTTATAAAGGCTATATACCATAACCAGTTTGGAAATGATCTTGATATTCACAATTGCTAAATCATTATTAATACAAAACAGAGCATCCAAGTCATTTGTTACCAGTTAGGTGCTCTTCAGCATCCTTTAGTGATTGTGTCATTGCTCAACATTCACAACTATGTCAAATAAAGAACACAGACTAGGGCCTGATTCACTTCTATCGAAATTAATGGGAGTTGGATATGGCCCTTAGAAAGCTCAAAGACTATACTCAAAACCTAAGAAATGCATACTTCTTGTGGGACAAGAGGGCCTAGCCCTGTCCAAATGAAAAGCCTTTCAACCAAGGGAGAGGAATCATAAAGCTCAGGCAACATCTTGAATTTGAGGAACCACAAATGAAAAAATAAGAACAGGAATCTGGGTCAAAGGTTGAAAATTAGGGTTCTACATGGGGACACTGAGTAGAGAACCTCAGGCACTGCCAACTGCTCCTGGAAGAAGTCCAAAGAGTCAGTGGACACTGCCCAGAAGAACTCTGCCTGGAGACATGATACAATGTGGAAACGGAAACTGGCCCCACAGTCATGTCCCCCATCCAATTGAGCATTCTTCTCCTGGTCTGGTGGATGGCCATCCTGGCGAGCACCAGGAGGAAGTTGATGAGGCGGTCTCATAAGTTAGTGATAGTGTGTGCAAGAATAAGCAAGTGAAGAGAAAAGTGCAGCCAGAACCTCAGAAAGAAGTTTTGGAGGCAACAGAAGAGGGCCTGCTGCCAGTGCACTTTACATAGATGGCCATCAGAGTCTCCCTCTTGTCACGGAAGGGACAGGTGTTCACGGACTCTGTAAACCACACCAACCGCACACCCATGCTCACAGCTCTTTGAAGAAATCACCAACTAATATCCCTGTGGTCCATGGGAGCAGGGTGGAGGACAAGGCATCAGACAGATGGCAGCAGATCCTGCCATTTGGTGTCAGGGAGGGACACAAGGGCAAGGAAGTGGATGGTATGGAGAACAGCCATGTACAGGTGTTCTCTAGGCACAGTTCAGAGAAGGGCCATTTAGATGGCATCCAGCCTGTTCAGGTTGTCTGTCTGGGAGCCAGGCTTGTGGGACACGGGGCCAATGATGAGCTCCAGAGGACCAGAGGTGAGGGGTGGGTGGGGAACACCCTCCTGCAGGACCTGCTTGAGAAAAGCAGGGGGCAAGGCTGTGCTCACCTTCTGAAGTACACAATGTGGGATGTACAGGACACTGAAGCCAATGCACTGGGCAAGCACCATGGGGTCTGACCATAGTCCAGGAGGTCTCTAATTCTGGAAACACCAGCCAGGACCATCTTCCCCTAAGAAATCTATAGCGTGCAGAAGACTGAGAGAATCCATACTGAAGGCCACTAGAGATCAGCTGAATCAACCAGGAGAATATCCTAAAGTGATGCCAAGTCAAAGTAACTCTTCCTGTATTTCTTTTAGCTCTAACACATGTGAGTTTCACGTAGTCTTCAATACAGAGAAAGAAAAAGTTCTGTTTGCAAGACATTGCTTCATCACTAGTCTGACCAGTAGTTTTGCAAGATATCAGTAGTCCATAGATTTTCTCCTTAACGCATGTTATTGACACAAAAAATCTCCTGAAAAGTATATATTCCAAATGCGCCTATCACTGTAGCCTCTAAGCAGTGTTTTTAATTATAATCTACATTGCTTAGATCCTTAATGAATCTGACAGGATATATTTTACTGTATAAATCTGTCAGGAATTTCCATTCTCCCCCTCCAGGCTCTTAATATTTATTGCAGTTTTATCCAAAATCTGTGGAATTTCTGAGCTTTTTCCTTTTGTTTTCTCTTCTACTTGGCAGAACTCTTCAAATTTAATGCCAGACGTAAGAAGGCCATTCAAAAATATTTATTAGCATGTTAAAATGATCCCTTTTTGCTGCTGCTTGAACATACATTTTCCAGCATCAATTTTCAAGAAAAAAAAAAGTCAGCCATGTTTGACTATACCCATTTGACTCTCTAATCATTTCTTGAAATATAAAATGGCTGCCACATCCAAAAAGTGTTGAAAAAGAAAGCCAATTGGAATATCTCTGCCAGTATGTCAACCAGCAGCTTATAATATATAATTTTACAGCTAAAAATGTAAAGCTCTACAAATTATTCCAATCTGTAACTAAAATCACATATATTTTCTTAGCTTTTAGCTGTTAGATACATACCAGCAATATTTTAATAAATAAAAACGGAGTTAATATTGAGGTTTGGAAAGTCAAATGTGGTAGTTCCATATAAAATGTACACATTGGAGAAGTAGGAAGCTCTTTTCTATAAATTATCAAAATTAACCGTAACCATTCCTATACTAATATAAACCGACACACTTAAAGAGCAGACTGATAAGAATATAAAATATAACCATCTTAACAATGGAAACTATTAGTTTCCTTCATCAACTGGACCCTGCTCAGTGTCAGTTAGATCATTGACTTCATGCCATCACCAATCCTGCAACACCTGCTCATGCAAGAAGGCACACATGTGGGACTACTCACATGAGTAAGGGTTGAAAGTGAGGGCTGAGATTTTTCAGAGCTGAGTTGTATATCGAAGTCCCTTATGCGGCTTTGTAAATGTAAACCTTTAGATCTAAAATGCATGTCTTCCAAGATAATAGTCTGGATTAACATTAAAAAAAAATCACAGTGAGCTATCCTGATAGCATCCATTATAAGAAGTATTTGTGCTTGGTGTCTGGTTTATTTTGAATAGAAAATCCAAGTGATTCAGCAAGCCTCATCATAATGATACATAGATCCACCCACAGTGGGCAACTGTATCAGTTACAGCTAATATGCCTATCAGCAGTTGGAATGAGGTTAACAAGATGAATATTTAATTGATCACATTATGTTTCAAAATTAAACACTAAGATTAACAGGAAAAAAATCTCAAATATCTTAATCCTTTAAGGTGCAGGGAATTGCAACTGTTTTATGTTATCCGGGGACATACCCCACACTGCTCCCTCACCCTCCATCCTTCACTTCCATTTTCCTTATTTTTCTGAATACAAAATATTTCTCCCTCTCTGGCAAGTCTAAGTGCTGATATGTATAAGAACCGGGGAGTGTCCATACTAGGCATCTGCCCCTGCACAACTCCCCACACAGCCTACATACCTTTGTTTGGGTAATAGTTGTACCTAGGAAATGAGAACATATCTCATTTTCCACACAAAAATTGATTAAATTTAGCTACTTTGTGAAAAAAGGTCCCATATGAAAGTGTGTAATCACCTCAGGAATTAAAAAAGAAAGAAAAAGAAAAAACCAGGAGGAAGCCATAGCAGGAGTTAAGTATACTTTACACCTTGTAGAGATACAGTTGCAACCAGTCAGTAACAAAATAACCTTATTAAGGGTATAGCGCTTGGCTCTCCCACATTTAAAGGGCCAACACCAGAAAGTCATTCTGGGGAAAATGCATTAAAACAAGGCAAACTGAAATGGGAAAATTAGTAGCAACCAGGCAATCAGAAAGGCAGGTGGTTGTAGAAATGGGGGTACTTGTGTGTTGTGTTTTGCATCCTTTTAAGAGGGATGTTTCAAAAGTAAAAATATGAGTTAAAGCACCATATTTTAGAAACAGATGTTGAAATGAACACATTCCAAGAGAAATCAGTTCAAGCAGCAAAATTCAAATCAAGATTTGGAGTCCTGCTGATGTTCAGTGGGGCTAATGTCTTTCCACAGTGCTCTTTCATTATGGGGATTAGAGACAGTCGTGAAATACAGATATGGACTGGGATCCTTGTAGCCACCCATGTTTTTTGAAATGTTTGCATCTGGGCTTTTGATTCAGGCCCATCTGGAAGTTAAATAATGAAATTAGGTGTAACTTGCTGACCTCTTCTCAGGATCATAAGCCTACCTATGGGGGGTTAAATAGAGAGGAGGAGGGGCCAAATAATCCAAATTAGACCTTGTTTAATATGACTTTTACATGAGGTATCCTTTTCAAACAAGTCTTCTTTTAAAGATCCTGCTTCTTAATATGGCTGAACTGTTATTTCACATGTGGCTATTTTCTACGTGTGAAATGGTTGGGGACCCAGACATACCAAATAACAGATTCCCTTTTATTACAAAACACCCATAGCATCACAGCTTTTTTGTAGATTTATGCAAAAACATAATGGACCAACTCTTGAGAGGGGCTGAGAACCTGCAGTTTCTATAGGGCTCAATCTTACTCTATTTAAAGTCAATGAGAAAACTTTCATCCAAGTCAATCAGTGCAGGAGCATGCCCACAGGTTTCAATAGAAAATGCATTCAAATGAATGAAGAGGTAAGAAGTTACAGCTGGATTTGAACTTTGAGACTAACTCTAAGAAAGTGGGTTGGTTGTAGCTCATAAATAAGGACCCACTTACTGCACTAACTTTATTTTTTCTAAGCAGGGCTGTCACTGTTATCTCATCCAAATAGTCATCATTAATTTGAAATGGCACAACGGTTTATTTGGATCAGGGGACAAAACAAGTCTAAAGTTGCCATTCGTTATATTGTCAGGGTAATATTCTAGATCACCCTTCAAGCTGTTTATAAAACAGTAGAGTTCTGTTTCTAACTTGGCTGTGACTCTCATTAATATAGGGCTTTTACAGCCTAATTGGGAGCAGTTTAATTCTCGAATTCTTGACTCCTTGCTAACCCAGTTAAGAGCTCAATTGACTGTAACAGCTCAGAAGGAGGCTCTCTTGGAGCCTTCACAGAATGTTATGTAAATAGGTATTTAGGGACTTTTATAAACATGATTTATATGATATTTAACTGGAATATTATTCATGTGATAAGAGTGCCATGTAGCTATGACACAATAGGCTGTAACTGCTTGGAAGGAGCTATTACGGCTTATGGTGTCAAGGCCAATGAACTGTTTAACCTCTCAGAACAGTCCACAGTTTAGCTTATACTCACAAAATTATACAGCCATAGGAATTCAGAGATAAGAGTTGCAAATGACCCGGTAGTCAAATAGTTCATTCCCTTGGCAATGCAAATATTCTCAAATAGTTTGCCCAATTGTGGTGTAATTACTAAAGCAATGAGGGTGACATCACCTTCCCTTTGAAGACAATTGTACAGGATAATAGTTCTCCGTGTTAGGAAAGTTTTCCTAGGGTCCAATCTAAAACTTCTGTATTTAAAGTCACACAGACATCATGTCATTTACCTCTCTTCTGAATAAAAAAATAAAAATCTTTATCCCCCACTACAAAGGTGATTTCTTGTACAGTTTTCAGCTGAGCATCATCAACAATGAAGCATGAGCTGTTGCTGAAGGAAGACTGATGTTGAAGCATAAGAAAAAAATCACTTTTTGAAAACCTGCCCATTGAGCTCTAAAACAAGTCCTGCATTATTCCTTCAATACCTTTGTCCCACAAGGGATTCTTGTAAAGAGATTCTTCAGGCAGAATGATCTTTAACGCACAAGTAAACTCTCTGGTGAGGAAAGTTAGAACTCTTTTTGCAAAAATAATTAATAGAGACAGCCATTCCCTGGGAAAGCTGTCACTGAAATGATGGTGCTATGGGAAACTAACCAAACAAACTGTGAGATGTGAACAGAGGGTTCAGTCTTAGGCAGTCATCTGAATGGAAAGAATATCCACATACCTGGAATAACTAATATCATGGAAATGCTGTATTGTTTTAGTCTGTCACAGCATATTAGATAGACAAGGCGGGTGTGGTAATATCTTTTATTGGACCAACTTCTGCTAGTGAGAGAGAAAAGCTTTTGAGCTCCGGGGAAGTACATGTCTCTGTTCAGTTTTGCTTCCTTTTTCTTCATGTTGTGAAGTATCCATTTCATATGCCAAAATTCTATATCTTCCATTGTTGTATGTAGTGTTGTTGTAGCCATGTCGGATCAAGGACATTAGAGAGAAAAGGTGGGTGAAGTAATATTGTTTATTGGACCAACTTCTTTTGGTGAGAGAAACAAGCTTTTGAGCTACACAGAGCCCTTTGTCAGGTCTGGCTCAGTTTCCATAGTTGCTATCTGTATCCAGTCCCGCTCCCCCAGAATTCAATAGCCAATCTCCCTCCCACTGATTTCAATGGGAGCAGGTTCAGCCCCTGTATTGAGTTTAGGAGCAGGGACAGAATGCTGATGCTGCTATTTTCTAAATAGTTGCTACTGTCACGCCAGAGATAAGTGCTTCTCAGCGTGCAAGTAGCTTTTATAGCACTTTGGTATCCTCTGAGATATCAGTTACTGCTATATAAATATAAGATAATTACTAGTAACATGAAAAAAGAAAATTGAATTGAAGGGGGAATTTTTTAAAATATTTCTTATGCTCAATCCAGCCACGCAAACTTGTCATTAAAGCTGGCCTTCCTTTCAGCATCCCTCTCTAACCTGTGAGTAATACATGAGGACCAAACATACATACTTTGGGATAGTGGGCAACTATCTTCTAAAGGACACTTGGGATGGAAAAGTTCTTGAATATCTGGGCTATTCTGGGCTGGATTCCCTGGCCTGCCAAGATCCCTTCCCACTGTATAGGAGTCCAAAATGGACCTGAAGCCTTGGAGAATTTCCTCTGTGTCAGGGGAATCTCTGCTGATGTAAAGCTACCTCCCAAGATGGAAACTTTCCTCCCACATGAAGGGGGGAAAGGAAATGGTAGGGGATGGTTCCGCTATGACCAATTCCCCATTGGCACAAGGTGCCTGAGAGATATTACATCAATAGCATATGTTACAGCTGCCCCCTACAGCTGAAACTTGCACTGTGATCAGTCAGCTGAGAGTCAAGAAGCCATGACTTGGCCCCCCACTCCATTTCACCTGAGTAGAGCTCAAGTGCAGTGGAGAATCAAGCTCTCTGTTTAAATTAGGTTTATGTTTTTATGTGGATATTGTTAGATTTATTTCCTCTTATATTATAGATGGCACTGTACTAAACTTGCTGCTAAATGATGTTACATTAACCATTAAAAGGGTCAGAAAGTCATGTGGCTTTCTCCCGACCACAGTCTTTGTAGGTTATGTGACAGGGTCAGGCCAGATGGCTACAGGAGAGTGTTCCTGTTGGGATCTGGGAAGTGCTCGCCCGCCCACTGCTAAATGATCCCCCCCTCCCCCCGGCTAAGAGGGGGATCCACAGGACCTGGGCACCAAAAAAATACGGGGGACAACTAATGAAATAACGGGGACAGGAGTGTGGTCAAAGGGTCAAACGAAGGGAAACGGATGGGGACACTGAGCAGAGAACCCCAGACAGTGCCCACTGCTCCTCAAAGGCATCAAGGGAGTCAGTGGACACCGCCCAGAGGAACTCTGCCTGGATACGTGAACAGACGGAGAATCGGAAATAGGCCCCACAGTCACAGGAGATTCCATCGGCCAGTCTCCTCACTCTGGTTTTATAGATGGCCATTTTAGCTAGGGTCAGGAGGAGGTTGACCAGGAGATCCTGTGACTTTGTGGGGCCGCAGATAGGGAGTGTATAAATAAGAAGGTGAGGGGAAAAGTGCAACCAAAAGCATAATAAAATATTTGTGAGGAGCCAGAATAGGGGCTGCAGCCTGGCACACTCCAAATATATTTGTGCCAGGGTTTCCCTCACGCCGCAAAAGGGGCAGCTGTCTGGGATAGGGGTGAACCGTGCCAAGTACACACCCGTGCTCACAGCTCCATAAAGGAGCCGCCAACTGATATCCCCGGCAGCCCTCGGGACCAAGGTGGAATATAGGCTGGCCCACCGGAGCGCCTCATCCTCCAAAGGTGGCAGAAGATCCTGCCATTCTGAATGGTGGCGGGACACGAGGGTTAGGGTGTGAAGGGTGTGGAGCACGAGCATGTATAGATGTTTCCTTGGCATGGTCTGGAAGCAGACTGGCTGCAGTTCGTGCAGCAGGCTCACGGTGAAGGGACGGGAGGGTCGGCTGGGTCCACGGGGCAGGGGCCCAATGAAAAGGTCCGGCAGGTCTGGGGTGGAGGGTGGGCGGGGTGTGCCCTCATGCAAGACCTGCTCGAGGTAAACCTGAGCAGCGGGCAGCAAAGCGGCCCTCACCTCCTGAAGTATGCGCCGGGGAGTAGGAGGTCTGGAGAGCCCCATGCGCCGAGCGAGCGTCAGGGGATCCAGCCAGTCTCCCCGGTCATAGTCCAGGAGGTCTCCAGGCCAACCTCTGGCACACCGAGGGGGACTCCGCCACCTGCACGCGAAGCTGGGGGTTGTGTAGCAGGAGGTCCATGAGGAGATCTGCCCCCTCGGTGGCCACCATGGACCTGGTCATTGAAAGCAGTTTCCAGGTCTGGAGGAGGTCCTGCTAGAAGACAGGCAGCCCGGAGAAGTCTCGCAGAAGACCTCTTGGATGGAGATAAAGGAGCTGCCGGTCGTATTGGAGCCCTCGGAAGCGGTGCAGGAAGGCGTGCACCAGTATGCTCCACGGCGGACTACCTGCACCATAAAGGAGCCTCTGCAGGTCCTGGAGGCGGAAGACATGGACCTGAGTGTGCAGACAGTTCAGGCCCTGCCCTCCCTCCTCCAGGGGTAGATGGAGAACCCCTGCAGGGACCCAGTACAGTCCTGACCAAAAGAACTCCAAAATCGATGTCCAGAGTTTGGCCAGGAAACCCAGGGCCGGGACCAGGGTGTTGAGCCAGTACCAGAGCATGGACAGGACTAGCTGATTAAGCACCAGTGCTCTCCTTTGAAGGGAGAGCCACCGGAGAACTCCTGTCCATTTCCGGAGCCGCTCTATCACCCTGCCCTCTAAATCGTGCCAGTTCTCCAGCGGAGGGGGATGTGTGGCAGAAAGGTAAACATCAAGATAGAGCAGCGGACCCACGCTCCACCGGATGGCCTGAAGTGTGGGTGGGAGGGAGCTCACCTGCCAGCCGCCCCCAATCACCAGGCCAGAGCTCTTGACCCAGTTGACCCGGGCGGAGGAGGCTGCTGAATAGATGGCCTGGCAAGCCTCCACCCATGCCAAGTCACCCGGTCCTGGACCACGAGGAGCACATCCTCGACGTATGCCGTCAGGACCAGCCACAGCTCTGGCTCCTGCAGCACTAACCCTGTCAACCTCCTGTGATGGAGACAGAGGAAGGGCTCGATTGCCAGAGCATACAGCTGGCCCGAGAGGGGGCACCCCTGCTGTACTCCTCGCCCGAAGCTGACGAATTCGGTCAGGGTCCAGTTGAGCCTGACCAGACACTCTGCGGAGGCGTACAGCACCCAGAGAAAACCCACAACCTGGGGTCCGAAGCCAAATGCTTGCAGAGTGCTCAGGAGATACTCGTGGTCCACCCTGTCAAACGCCTTCTCCTGATCCAAGGACAGGAGGGCGAACAACAGACCATTCTTACACCCAAGTTCCAAAAGGTCCTGAACCAGATATAGGTTGTCAAAGATGCTGTGGCCTGGGACGGTGTAGCTCTGGTCTGAGTGGACCACATCCACCAGCACGGACCCTAGCCACAGCGAGATTGCTTTTGCCATGACTTTGTAGTCCTTGCTGAGGAGCAAGACGGGACGCCAATTTCGTAAATCGTGGAGGTCCTCCTTCTTTGGCAAGAAGGCAAGCATGGCTCACCTGCATGAAACAGGGAGGACCCCACTCTGCAAAGACTCAGCCCAGACAGTGGCTAGGTCTGGGCCGAGGACGTCCCAGAACACGCAGTAGAACTCCATGGTCAGCCCGTCCATGCCCGGAGATTTATTGGTGGGCATGCAACTGAGGGCTTCTGAGAACTTGGCCAAAGTGAGAGGCAGCTCTAGCCGGTCTCGATCGCCCGCACTGACCATAGGGAGCTCCTCCCAGAGCACTCTGCAAGCGTTAGGATCGGTCGGATCCAAGGAGAAAAGGCTTGCGTAAAAGGCTCTCGCCCTCCCGCACATCTCCACTGGATCCATGAGAGGGGTGCCGTCTTCTGCCAGAAGGCAGGTGACGTGTTTCTTGGCCCCCCTCCTCTTCTCCAGGGCGTAGAAGCAGCGGGAGCCGCGATCCATCTCCCGAAGGAAACGGATGCGGGATCGAACAAAGGCGCCCTGGGCCCGATGATCTTTGCAGATGGGCGGATCCTCAGGGTTGGTGGCCAGACACCTCTCCAGCTCTAAGACCTCCCGTTCCAACTGCTCTATCACCGCATCCCTCCGTTGGCTGGCACCCCGGGTGTAGTCACGGCAGAAGAGCCAGGTGCGCACCTTCCCCAGGTCCCACCACTGCCGCGCCGAGGGAAAGGCACACTGCTGCCCTCGCCAGGCCAGCCAGAACTCCCAGAAGGACGTCATGAAGCCCA
This sequence comes from Natator depressus, assembly GCF_965152275.1. NCBI lineage: Eukaryota > Metazoa > Chordata > Testudines > Cheloniidae > Natator > Natator depressus. The sequence continues at coordinate 88,312,881 of NC_134235.1, forward strand.
CATCCTCCAACAAGCTGTTGTTGAAATGCCAATAGGCCGGCCCCGGCATATCCGCGCAGAGGAAGGCCGTCAAGGTTGCTAAATGATGGTCAGAGAATGGGGCCGGCCGGATGCTGGAGGAGTGGGCTCGTGAAAGGTAGAAGCATGATAAATAAATGCGGTCCAACCGGGAGTGGCGTGACGGATGGGCCTCCACCCAGACAAAGGTGAATGCTGAAATGTCATCCAGGTGGTGGTCGTGCCAGAAGTCCACCAGGGAGTGATGTTCCACTATCTCCCGGAGGATGTCCGCGGCGGCCGGGCACTGCTCGGTCCCTGAGCGGTCCCGCTCCTTGAGGGTGGTGTTGAAGTCCCCGCCCAGGACCAGGCACTCGTGAGGATCCAAGGTGCCAAGGAAGGTGGAAGCCTGCTGATAGAATCGCAGCCGCTCCGGGCCCAATGTCAGGGCATAGACGTTAAAGAGGTTGACCACGAGCCCCTCCATACGAACCCGGAGGTGCAGCAGGTGGCCCGGCACAGCCTCGGCGACCCCCAGTTCCTCGGGCCGTAGGTCGGGGGAGAACAGGGTCGCCACTCCAGCCGTACGAACTGTGAGATGGCTAAAGTAGACCCTGTCCCCCCAGTCCAGCCGCCAGCTGTCTTTGGTGGCCAGATCCGTATGGGTCTCCTGCAGGAAAACCACAGAGTACCCCCCCTCCTGAAGGAAGGAGAGCACCTGGGACCTGCGGAGACCCATCCTACAGCCCCACGTGTTCAATGTTGCGATGATGAGCGGCTGGGGGGGCTGCAGCCCTCTCCCTCCAGGCCAGAGGGCTACAGTAGAGTGTTAGAAGGCAGATATGTTAGTCCCAGATTAAGCAGGTCCATTTTCCCTGGGTAAGGTAACAGGAGCAGTTCCAGAACAAGAAAGAACTTGCTGGAACAAACTCAGGCAGACAGGTTAATTAGGACACCTGGAGCCAATTAAGAAGCTGCTAGAATCAATTAAGGCAGGCTGGCTAATCAGGGCACCTGAGTTTTAAAAGGACCTCACTTCAGTTTGTGGTATGCATGTGAGGAGCTGGGAGCAAGAGGCACTAGGAGCTGAGAATGAGAAGGCTTACTACTGGAGGATTGAGGAGTACAAGCATTATCAGACACCAGGAGAAAGGTCCTGTGGTGAGGATAAAGAAGGTGTTGGGAGGAGGCCATGAGGAAGTAGCCCAGGGAGTTGTAGCTGTCGCGCAGCTGTTCCAGGAGGAACTCTAGACAGCTGTAGTCCACGGGGCCCTGGGCTGGAACCCAGAGTAGAGGGTGGGCCCAGGTTCCCCCCAAACCTCCCAACTCCTGATCAGACATAGGAGGAGTTGACCTGGACTGTGGGTTCCACCAGAGAGGAAGGTCTCTGGGCTGTTCCCCAACCCACATGGTGGGTCAGCAGAGACTGCGGGGATTGTTCTCCTTCCTTTTCCCCATGCTGGCCGGTGATGAGGTTATCTGAGTAAAACAGAAGATTTGAGCCACAAAAGCCAAACTGAGGGCTGCCGTGACTCTCTGAGGCGAGCAAATCCACCAATAAGCGCAGGACCCACCAAGGTAGAGGAGGAACTTTGTCACAGGAGCAATTTTGTAATGTATGTAATAGATAAACAGACTGGTGTGATAACAAACTGATGGGAGATAAAAGAGGCATGGAGTGATTTCTGTAAGCAAAGCATTTCCATATTCAAAGTTCCCAATGGGTTAGCATAAAGAGTGAGGGGAGGGGAGTATTTGATAAATGAAGAACCATTGCTTGATCAGTAACTGGCCTCCAAAGCATAGTAAGATGAGTCAATATGCCACTGGAATGATAAAACTAACCTCTTAGTTCATGAAAGGTACTTTCTCTTGTAGGTTTGTGAACATCCCCTGTATGGGCAATTTTCCTTAAAGCTTATCATATTGATCTGTGATATACTTTGCAAAGGTCAATACATACCTAGTCTAGATGCCTGCAGCGCATGAAGAAGTAAAACTAAAATGGGTCTGGGACTTAATGACATGTAACAGTCTGAATTAATAATGTATAATGGTTAATCCCCAATACCCAAAAGACCATCAGTCTAACTTTAATGTTTGAGATAAATCTAAAACACATATAGATAGTTATCACTTGAGTCCTAATGCTCTTGCCAAGCACATAAATGTTTAAATATCTAAAAAAACAACATCAGCAGAAAATTAGACAGATTTACAGTTGAGAAGGTTTCTTTGGTTAGCCTAGGAAAAGGAGACTTCAGGAAAATGGATGATCTTTTCACCTGATTCTATAAGACTGAAGATGTTTAACTTGCTGCCTGTGACCAGAGCACATTTTCTGTAGCCAACTCAAGTAGTACTTTTATAGTCTACTGTCATCTATGTTCTTCCCACTGAAATGTGGCACTATTGCATGAAGAACTGCCCTGTATACTTAATAGAAGTGAATTTGATTACAAAATATAAAAGAGGAATTTTAATCACACAGGAACTATCAAGTGGAATGTTGTATTAGCAAATGTTGCCCTCAAAAGAATCAAGAGTTTCTCCTTGAAAGATTACACAAACATAACATAACATACATATACATACAGATTCAGCTTGACTGTTTTTGTCTTGATTTGTTGGGGGACGGGGTGGGTTAAGTGAATGTAGTACTAGTGAGTGCTTCATGATTAATATGCCTGGGAAGTGAATTATCGTGCTCGCCCTAGAATAGGTACAGAATGGGCAGTACTGGGGTACTGCACTGCCTGCACTGACAACCAACTGTTGCCTTAGCCTTGTTTTGGAGCGACCACCTCTAGTGGTCAAAGAGTAGTTCAAATTCCAGGTCCATTCAAGTTTTGGCCTCTCTACTGAGACTTCCAGTAGTGATGCTGTTCAGCACCAGTGTTGTATAAAACATATCAGTCTCCACCCCCAAGCTGTTTAATGGCTTGTCCACTGTATACCCCAAAAAGTGAATAAAAATTAACAAAATGTGAAGCCCATTGGATTGATACAGGAGATATATCAGTGGAAAAAAAATTGATGAAAGGGCAAATATTGCTCTCCCTACCTCCTTCATGTAGCTCAAAGAGGGAGGTGCAGTTTGTTGCAATATGTAGGCAGGATAGCAGGTGTTGCACAATAGCATATATATAATCTCAACTATAAATACCTACCAAGAATATTTTGTGATTTGAGCTGTATTTCCAAACATAAGTGTTTGATGGAAGAGGAGTATAATTTAATGCCATAAAGTATTAGATGTTTCTATCCTTTAGGTTTCCTGATGTACCAAATACAGCTAATGAATAATATCCTTTCTGATTACAGATTGGGCTTCATCCATCAGGGACAGAAAGAAAAGAACACTGAGCAAGAACAAACAATTCTAGATTCCCCCCCACACTCCCCCAACTGCTAGTTCTCACTGATCAAGGTCTTGGAAAGTTTAATACATGAGTCTTTTCTCATGAGCTCAGTGAAACATTCAGTTAAACACTTCAGCAATGGCAAACTAATATGTCCCAGTATTTTCCCCCACGGTGCTCTGAAAAGACCCACAAGAAAGAAACCACACAGCAGATGTTGTTTAGCATCAGCAAGGACAGCATGGCTTCAAGCAACTCACTAAGCCCCTTATAATTTCTCAGAGATCGTTACTCTGTGTGTTTAACCTAAATGACCTCTGTGAAACTGTACAGGAGTAAAAAGCTATCCAAATGACTGTGAAAACCCCCCAGAAGTTTTCAGTGCAGCATGTTTTTGTCAAGTTTTCTTTCTTTCGAAAGAAAGCCGTCCTTTAAAAAATGTTCCCAAAATACTGGGGCAGATCCCCATCAGATGTAAATTATCCTAGTTCCATTGACTTCTGTGGGACTGAGTCTAGTATCAGTTGAGGACATGACCCATTAGGCCTTGACATTTGTGGTACTAATTAAGTAACTGTCTATTGGCATTTCCTTTGTAAATCCCAGTTTTCATAGGGATATCAAATTCCCGGTTTTAAACAGCTGGTCAGTGGAAACAGAGCTAAATTGTTTCTCTAAATCTGTTTCTACTCTGCAGCCGCTGTCTTGCCATAGTTTGGATGCTTCCTACATTGATGAAAGGGGTTTTTCCACCTCTCCAAGAGGCAGCAGCTTGATCGACTAAAGAACTCAACCGAGCTGCATCTACACTGGGAGTTAAGTCAACCTAATTATAGCGTTCAGGGCTCAATACTTTTCACAGCCCTGAGAGACATAGCTAGGTTGATCTAATTTTTTAGTATAGACCAAGCCTAAGACAGCCAGATATTAGGAGCAGTGCAGGTTCACTAGGGGGGCAAATTTTGAAAAGTATTTTAATACATTTTTGGAATGCTGAAAATGTGTTCTGTAAACATATATGTTGTACTTAATATTCCCTGGTTAAGCGTTAGTTGTCACCTGCTCAGGTTAAAAGAGTTTGGGGTATTAACACCCTTCGAAGGCCCAGGCTAACATTTGAAATTCAAGCTGTTGGCTTTCTGTTCTCACCAACAGCAAATACATAAACAGACACAATATTCTGATGAGGGAAATATTTATTTCCTTAAGGAGTGCTGGCAATAATATCTGAAATACAGGAATGTAATCAGAACTTTAAGGCTGTATTGAGTTCACCAAGTTAAGAGGCACAATAATGAAGTGACTAACACAAGACATATTCATAATTTTCTAGTGTATTCCCTAGGAGAAAAAATAAACAACTATAAGAAAAACATAATGGTGGTATAAAGTGTCTGACTCACACAGAAAAGTATTGTGTCAGGGATTGAGGTGCAGAGGCTGGGGTGGGCGAAATGTTTACTACCACATGCATTAATATTTCACTTTAATTTATGTTCCTATGCCACTGACATCTTCAGAGGCTCCTTGAGAATGTTTGTCATTCTTAATATGTCTCTGTAAAGTTACAATAGAGTTCTTTAGCCCAGTGGATCGCTGGTGATCGATGAAACACTTGGTGGTGGTCTATGGAGAATTGGTTGGTCACATGCAACATGGGTTTAACAAAAGTAGATCATGCCAGACTAAACTGATTTCCTTCTATGAGAAAATAACTGATTTTTTTAGATAAGGGAAGTGCAGGATATCTAATATACTTGGACTTCAGTAAAGCATTTGAAACAGTACCACATGGGAAATTGTTAATTAAATGAGAGAAGGTGGGGATCAGTGTAAACATTGTAAGGTGGATAAAGAAATGGCTAAAGAGGAGAAGGCAATGAGTTGCACTGAAAGTTTAATTATCAAACTGGAGGGAGGTTACTAGCAGAGTTCCTCAAGGAGCTGTCTAGAGACCAATCTTATTCAATATTTTTATTAATGATGTTGGCACAAAAAATAAGAGCATGCTAATAAATTTGCTGATAATACAAAGTTGGGGGCATTTTCAATACAGAGGAGAATCAGAATATTATACAGGAAGATCTGGATGACCTTGAAGACTGGAGTAACTGTAATGGATGAAATTCAATAGTACAAAGTGCCAGGCCATGCACTTCGGGTCCACTAATAAGACTTTCTGCTGCAAGGTGGGGGCTTAAAAGTTGGAAGTGTTGGAGGAAGAGAGAGACCTGCATATGTGGGTCAATCATGAGACGACTATGAGCTACCAATGTGAAGCAGCTGTGAAAAAGGCAAAATGTGACCCTAGGATATATTATGCAAGGTATTTCCACTAGCGATAGAGAAGTATTAATGCCATTGTACAAGGCACTGGCAAGACCTCATTTGGAATATTGTGTACATTTCTGGTCACTCGTGTTCAAGATTAATTTAAACTGGAACAGGTGCAGAGAAGAGCTACTAGGATGATCAGGGGAATGGTGGCCCTGTCTTATGAGAGGAGACTGAAAGAGCTTGGCTAATTTAAACTGGCAAAAAGAAGGCTGAGAAAGGATGTGATTGCTCTCTATAAATACATTTGGCGGGATAAATCCCAGGGAAGATGAAGAGCTATTTAATCTAAAGGACAATGTTGGCACAAGAACAACGGATATAAACTGGTCATGAACAAATTCAGGCTGGAAATTAGAAGGTTTCTAACCATCAGTGGCATGAGGTTCTGGAACAGTCTCCCACTAGGAGTTGTAAGGGCAAACAACTTAATTAGTTTCAAGAGAGAGCTGGATAAATTTATGAGTGTGATTGTGTGACGAGGTTACTTGCAATGGTATGTGGCAGGCCTCAACAGCCCTGGGATTCACTTCCTGTTTATGTCTTATGTTAGCTCATGCGTCAGAGTTTCAGCTGGCAACCGGCCAGGGTCAGGAAGGGATTCCCCTAAAAAAATGTATTCTGGGAGGTTATTTTTTTTTAATCTCCTTCATCTGAAACATTAGCGATTGTTTAGGCTGGAGATGAAACATTATATGAGGAGGGCCAGAACTCTGAGGTGGCACCAAGTATTCTCTCTTTCTCAGGTACCTGGCTGGCATGCCCACATGCTCAGGGTCTAACTGATCACGATATGTGAGGTCAGGAAGGAATTTTCCCCCAGGTCAGATAGGTAAAAATCCCACACTGTCAGTGCCATTCTCTGCAGCCTGTGGGTCACTTGCTAGGATTATCTGGGTCTCTCTCTCTCTGTCATCTCCCTGCCATTGCTGGGGCCTCAGACAGTGGTGCACCTCGGTCCCTCCTATGCCTGTGGCACATAATAGTTTAGTCTTCTGTGGATTGTAATCCTTAGGGTGTGAGTGCTAGGTGCTTTGGAGGCCTGTGATATACAGGTGGTCAGACTAGATGATCTGGTGAGCACTTCTGGCCTTAACTCTATGGGTATGTTTACATTGAAATTAAAAAAACGTGGCACTGAGTCTCGGAGCCCAGGTCAGCTGACTCAGGCTCTGGGGCCTCAGGCTGAGAGCTATAAAATAGCAATGTAGTCGTTCAGGCTCAGGCAGAAGTCTGGGCACTAGCACCCCACAAGGACGTCTCAGTTCCTGAGCTCCAGCCCAAACAGCTATTGTCAAGGTTCCTTCCTCACTCTGAACTCTAGGGTACAGATGTGGGGACCTGCATGAAAACCTCCTAAGCTTACTTTTACCAGCTTAGGTTAAAACTTCCCCAAGGTACAAAATTATTTTACCCTTGGATTTCCACTGCCACCACCAAACTTTATCTGGATTTACTGGGAAACGTGGTTTGGACACATCTTTCCCCCCAAAATCCTCCCAACCCTTGCACCCCACTTCCTGGGGAAGGTTTGGTAAAAATCCTCACCAATTTGCATAGGTGACCACAGACCCAAACCCTTGGATCTTAGAACAATGAAAAAGCATTCAGTTTTCTTACAAGAAGACTTTTAATAGAAGTAAAGGAATCACCTCTGTAAAATCAGGATGGTAGATACCTTACAGGGTAATTAGATTCAGAACATAGAGAATCCCTCTAGGCAAAACCTTAAGTTACAAAAAAGACACACAGTCAGGAATAGTCATTCTGTTCAGCACAGCTCTTTTCTCAGCCATTTAAAGAAATCATAATCTAACACATAGCTAGCTAGATTACTTACTAAAAGTTCTAAGACTCCATTCCCGTTCTGTCCCCGGCAAAAGCAGCATACAGACAGACACAGACCCTTTGTTTTTCTCCCTCCTCCCAGCTTTTGAAAGTATCTCGTCTCCTCATTGGTCATTTTGGTCAGGTGCCAGCGAGGTTACCTTTAGCTTCTTAACCCTTTACAGGTAAGAGGATTTTTCCTCTGGCCAGGAGGGATTTTAAAGGGGTTTACCCTTCCCTTTATATTTGTGACAGCTACACTGCTATTTTTAGCCCCACATCCCAAGCCCTGAGAGCCTGAGGTCAAGACTCAGTGCCAGGGGGGTTTTATCACAGTGTAGACATACCCTGTGACTCTATGACCTGGTACTAGTTCTCCTCATTGTTTCAAGACATGTTTTCAAGCCCTTAAAGAGCCTGAAGGCCTGTAAAAGCATCTGGAAACAAGGAAGAAAAGCCATCCTCGCTGACTCTACTCTTAGGGACTCCTGATGCAGCAGCATACAAGAAGTAGAGACAAGCACAAGCAGTAAGAAAGGAATGTTCAAGGTAGCAAGGAACAAGGCTCCTGGGAAAGAAAAGGATCCAGTAGCTAGGCATGTCTAAGGGAGAGGGGAAGAGGAAACAAAGCAGCAGTGAAGCCAGGGGAAGAGGAAATGGGTAAGAACAGGCAGTAGGGGAGATGAAATAAAGAATTAAAGCAGACAATATGACTAAATTTTTTCCAATAGAACAAAACATCTATGTAAAAACAGTCAAAAATACATAAGCTCTGGGCTACAGTATTATTTTTCCATGCAAGCAGTTGCTGTAGCTGCCAGCAGAATGTCATGGGACTGCAAATGGGAGGAGAGATGGTCTGTGCAATCAGGAATGGGAGGGGAAGTGGTCTGCCAGACAAGTTCCATATTAAGATGTGGTTCTCATTCTCAAAAGATTTGAGAACCTGCATTTTAGAGATATGAAAGTTTTTGTTTTGTTTTTGAAAACTGTCTCCATCTTCTCTCAGGTGTTCCTGTCCTATCATGTGGGCTGCCTTCCTTACAATATTATTTACAGAAGCTCCATCCAAAAATGTCAGATTTTTTAGGGATATTAGCAGTCAGGAAATGGCATTGGACCCTTCTAGAAAGATTTTGGTTTTCTGCTTCAGGATAACAAGGCAATTTTAATAATATTCTCTTCACGTAGGCCATTCTTTCCACTTACAAACCGCAGGACTGCCTGATCAGGAGTAAGTGGAATATGTAGGGTATTTTTTTAGAGTATGTATCATTCAGTTGTACTTCCTTCTGTTTCAGCTTCTGACATGTTAGAGCCTACAGTCCTTGAAAGGACCAAACTTAGTGTTAGTTGTTTTATGTCCAGATGATGGATAGGAAAATGCTACTTCTTCTATGAAACAGATTGATATTGTATAATCTGTACCAAATCTTTTAAAAGAGGATAAAACCTATTTAACAAGAATATAAAGTGACCTGCTTTCAAATGGCATTTTTCTTGCAATTCTTCCAAAAGCAGTCAGATAAAAATCAATTCAAAGAGCCTTCCCTCTTAAATTGAAGAATAACTTTCAAGCATTCATTCCTGAAAGGTTTCAGTTGGGAAAAGGGAGAGAATTGTTGTTAGAAGATGATATTGCTCTCATGAGCCAACAACGCTAGTCTGATTCTAAAGAGAGAGAAGGAGCTAACTCATCCATGCTCCCACTCCAGCTCCTTTTTCTGTAATGGTGAGATCAACTGCAGGGCTCTTGCAAGATGAAAGGAGCAGAATGTACCAGACTCTAAGTAAAGAGAATGCCACAAAGCCCTAGGAGAGTATGTTGTGAGAAAACTGAGTTGTTAAGATAATACAAACAGTTAGTAATAATATTAAGTTGCTCAGAACAAAAATGGTAACCAGTACTTTATTCTCAATCTCCTTACTGAAAATCTTCAAAGCACACTATTAAATTCACCTTTCTGCACAAATCTTTCTGAGTAAGGCTGACTTGGCAATGAAAAAGGAGAGAGATGGTAAAACCAAGTTTTACAAACCCAGTTAGTAACTGGCTGAATCTAGGAGCAAGGGAGAATCAGGTCCCAAAAGGCAAATTGTTCCATGATTGTTAATTCTGTCACTGGTGTCTAGATGCTGGAAATGTCTAAATGGAAAAGCAAAACATCCCACTTCTTACCCCACCTCGCCCCAAAAAAATCTCCCTAAAAGCATAACATTAATATTATATGAAAAGCAGAAAGTCTCAGATCATGGAACAACATTCCAGAGGTTGTTTTTTGTTTTTAAAAAATCCCTACCAAAACTATACAGCAGCTTATTAATTATGGCTGACATTTTAAACTCTTCTGCTTAATGTACAGTGCTGTAATGGAGTCCTCCATATAGCCAAAAATCTGCATAAATTCAGCATCTCACTAATGAAGAGCAAAAACACAGTAAGTAGCTTTAAATCCAGTTTAACTGATTACCTGGAGATTCAACTTTTGGTAGCTGTTGGAGGCCTGGCTGGAGCACCACTGTCCTCAGTGATCAGCGGCTACCAGAATGATGTCTTGGAGACTGTTAGCTTAAGGCTGCTCTAAGTTGTGCTGCAGGTTGAACCAGCTCCTGGACAATCCTAGGATCATGGAGGCATCAATATATCTTATTGCTCCCATTTTGAGCTGTGCATAATCCCACAGTTGATCAGGATGTGGCCTTAAATTCCTATGGATGTTCTTTCCATGCTATGCTTTTTCAGGGAAAGAGGCTTGTTTCAGCTGCAGTGTTCATATGCTCAGAGAGTGTGATGGATTATATTTGATTGACAGTCTTTCTCAATCAACCAGTACCATACATGCAATGTTTTCAGACATCAAACTTGATATATTTTGCTAAGTAATTTATTTAAATAAAACAAACAATTCCACATTCGAATTTGTGTCATGTACGTACTGCTTGAGACTCTTAAATTAAACTCTTATTGGTATGGCTAATGGACTTTCAGGCAATTTCCAGGCTTAAAAAGTCATTAGTAACTGATAGCAAACAGCCCTTAAAAAATACAGCTCTCGAAACCACTCACACTAAACTGATATACCGTTTAATTATTCAGGCAACAACCTAATTCTGGTTATGAATTAATGATAGCACAGCAGCCCTGCACTGGTTAGATTCACCACCACCGCTACAGAACGTTAAACGCTCTGATGTTAACTATGTATCAGGTTAGTGTTAATAGTTAATTGAAGAGATGACTAATCAGTTATTTAATGAACATGCTTTATATTTAATTAATTTGTTCAACACACAAACAAATGCAAATGACTACTGTGCTCACATAAACCCTGTTTGATATGTATGATGTCATTTTTACACAATCCTGCAAAGGATTGATATGCCTCTCTCAAGTGTGGTAGAGTCCCCTCTTCTCTTTTAAGAAATAAATAAATTAATTAAATCACTACCTCACTCCCCTCCTTCACATCAGCAGAGCAGTTATAGCTGTTTCCACAAACAGTCCTGGGGCTGCCAGTTTTAATCTAGGAACAGCTGAACTATAAAAGACTGGTTACCTTATTACACAGCCACTCTGTGATTCATAATGCTACAGTTGCCAACATTTTAATGGTGCCTGCAAAGTGGCATGTCAGGTTAATAGTGAGGAGACACTGATTAAAAAACTACTAGAGTTCTGTAGTAATTACTCAAAAACTTTATAATAATATTAATACAGGTTTGTGCAGCACTATTAGTGAGGAATACTGAAGTATGTTTTCTTTATGGTGGCAAACATTTTTAAAAGTAGATACTTGGAGTGGGACTCTGGGAAATCAAAGGCACTTCCCCTGAATTCACGTAAAAGAAATTTATTAAAATTGTTATGAAAAGTAATAACTGTAATGTCCTCCTAGATGTCTGACCAGAACTATGGAAGAGCCAAAGAAGAGATTCCTTCCAGATAATCCTTCCCATGTTTTACACTGAGTCTAGTGCATACTGGGATAGGATCTAGGGGAATCTAACTGGTATTAAGTAGATGCCCACAAAGTGCAGATGTGATCAATAAAGTTTATAACATGTACTTCATTACTGAGTTGTCATGCTCTGTTATAAGGAGGTTTCAGTAACGTAGGACATAACATTAAGAGGCTAATTTTCATGCTTAAATAGCTATTTCTAATCATCACTTTTTGCAAAAATACCAATTGACCTTAGTCCACATTAACTTCTGCACTAAAAATCCATTTGGTAAAATGATGACTATTGTCTTTAGAACCTGTCATAAAAAACTGAAATGATTTAAAATCCAAGATGGGCCAAAACTGTAAAATTTGGATCTGGATCAATTCCAGGACTCTGAAAAAGCACACACATGCATGCATGCATTTTAGGAGGTGTTTAGATTTGAGGTTCGTAGTTTTATCATTCATTTTATAAATTAGATGTTCAGATAAAGCAATTTCGGTTATGTCAACCAATAAATCTCTTAAAAGTGTAACCAAACAAGTTTTTCTAAGGATCATTCTCTTCATGTACTCCAAGGTAATTACATTCTTTTTTAAAAGGAGACTTTGTGGTCCAATGTACTGAAGAAGAATCATGCAGCAAATATAGCTCTGACTCAGTTGGTAACTTACAAAGCCTGACTATTTTATAACATTTCACAAAATTCACATAGGAGAATTGGGAAAGTCTTCTGACCTTCACAAAACAATGTTCAATGCAACATAGATGGCTCCAGGAGTCAGTGCAGTGAGATGAAATAAAATGATTGCAAGTATCTGCCCTTTATGAGATATTAATTGGTGAGGCTGGTGCATATAAATAAGCAGAAGTGAGAGTGTATATTAATACAGAGGAAAAATAATGTGAGCACTAAATGCTGTAAACAAATTAGACACATCTTGGGAACAGCCACAACTCTAATTAAAGTCAATAGGAGTTGCTGGTTCTCAGTGCCTCTGAAAATTAGATATTATTTTGTACTCATTTTTGATAGTCTTTGGTCCAATCCAAGCAAAACTTCATGACAATTCATTATTATTTGGGAAACAAGTGTCTTTGTGTGAAATGTCACTGATCAGATGTTTTAAGAAAATTAGATTGTGCTATATAAGCATTTTGAAGAAGCATTTGCTTTACTAGTACAGTCCAGAAAAAGCTTCTAAATTTCCTCAGACAAGTACCCTCTGTTAGAGGCCATACTGCGTCAGACCACAGATCCATCTAGCTGAATATACTGTCTTCCCACAGTGGCCAATGCCAGGTACTTCAGAGGGAATGAACAGAACAGGTAATCACCAAGTGATCCATCCCCTGTCGCCCATTCCCAGCTTCTGACAAACAGAGGCTAGAGACACCATCCTTGCCCATCCTGGCTAACAGTCATTGATCAAAATGTGATCTGTTCAGTCACACCATCTGAGACAAGTAGGCAAACCATTCTGTTTACACTGTCTTTCTATTGACTCAATAGGATTTTGTATGCTGCCATTCGCACAATTATCAGCCAGCCGTCTATCCTTACAGTCAGATCTGCAACGTCAAAACAAGAGCATAATGAAGTAATAAATTGTAATACTTGGTTGTATCAATAATGCTGTTATGAATTAAACTTTCAAATGTATCTGAACCTCATTTAAAAAAAATCCCTATTGTCAAACACACAGTCGTGTTTCTTGGATTTAGTAATAGGGTCATGAATCTGTTCCATGGGAGAAACAGTCTTGTGATTAAGGCACAGAACTGGGAGCCAAGAGATTTGAGTTGTATCACTGGATTTGCCACAGGTTTCCTGTGTGACCTTGGAAAAGTAATTTAACTTTTCTGTATCTCTGTTTTCTCAGCTTTAAAATTAGAGTATTACGTACTTAGCTCATGAGGGTGTTTGCAAGGCTGAAATCACTAGTATTTTCAGAGTGTATTGTTGTGGTGGGCAATGGGAGCTGGGGGAAGCGGCAGGCTGCAGCCACTGGGAGCTGCGGGGGGGCCGTGCCTAGGGACGGTCAACTTCAGCAAAATGTCTCACGGCCTGCAATCAGATTACCCTGATGGGCCGCATGCGGCCCGCGGGGTGCAGGTTGCCCCCCACTGGTGTACTGACATACTTAAATAAAAGATACTACATATGTTACAAAAAGAAAAAAAAAAAGGAGTACTTGTGGCACCTTAGAGACTAACCAGTTTATTTGAGCATGAGCTTTCGTGAGCTACAGCTCACTTCATCGGATGCATAGCATATCGTGGAAACTGCAGAAGACATTATATACACACAGAGACCATGAAACAAAACTTCCTCCCACCCCACTGTCCTGCTGCTAACAGCTTATCTGAAGTGATCATCAAGGAATATGTCTTCTGCAGTTTCCACGATATGCTATGCATCCGATGAAGTGAGCTGTAGCTCACGAAAGCTCATGCTCAAATAAACTGGTTAGTCTCTAAGGTGCCACAAGTACTCCTTTTCTTTTTTCTTTTTACGAATACAGACTAACACGGCTGTTACTCTGAAACCTGTCATTATGCAAGGCACTGCATTTAGCCGCATGGAGTGGAAATCTATCAACTGCATGAAAAAACTTGTACAGATACAGACAGACATCATCTTCCTTTCCAAATGCAAACAGATGGACATCGTACCAAAAGGACTGAAGGTAAAAAATCCATTACAATCTACATACCACACAGACTATGCTGACAGCTTGTGCCACACGCTCTCAAAGAAACTGCGGAATCACCTGATCAACATCCTCTACAGCAAACAGGGAAAGATTAAGAATGAGCTCTCAAAAATGGATACTCTCATAAAAAAACAACCTTCCACACAAACTTCCTCGTGGCTGGATTTTACTAAAACTAGACAAGCCATTTACAGCGCACACTTTACTTCTCTACAAAAGAAAAAGGACACTAAACTTTCTAAACTACTACAGGCTACAAGGGGCCACAGCAATGGTCCCCTCAACCCACCCAGCAATATTGTTAACCTATCCAACTATACTCTCAGCCCAGCAGAAGCAGCTGTCCTATCTCGGGGTCTCTCCTTCTGCCCCTCCACCCCCTCGAACATGATACAGTTCTGTGGTGACCTAGAATCCTATTTTCGACGTCTCCGACTCAAGGAATATTTCCAAGATACCTCTGAACAACATAATGATCCACAGAGGCCTGCCTACCAACATTACAAAAAGAAGGATTCTAGGTGGACTCCTCCTGAAGGTCGAAACAGCAGACTGGACTTCTACATAGAGTGCTTCCGCCGACGTGCACGGGCTGAAATTGTGGAAAAGCAGCATCACTTGCCCCATAACCTCAGCCGTGCAGAACACAATGCCATCCACAGCCTCAGAAACAACTCTGACATCATAATCAAAAAGGCTGACAAAGGAGGTGCTGTTGTCATCATGAATAGGTCGGAATATGAACAAGAGGCTGCTCAGCAGCTCTCCAACACCACTTTCTACAAGCCATTACCCTCTGATCCCACTGAGAGTTACCAAAAGCATCTACAGCATTTGCTCAAGAAACTTCCTGAAAAAGCGCAAGATCAAATCCGCACAGACACACCCCTGGAACCCCGACCTGGGATATTCTATCTACTACCCAAGATCCATAAACCTGGAAATCCTGGACGCCCCATCATCTCAGGCATTGGCACCCTGACAGCAGGATTGTCCGGCTATGTAGACTCACTCCTCAGGCCCTACGCTACCAGCACTCCTAGCTACCTTCGAGACACCACTGACTTCCTGAGGAAACTACAATCCATTGGTGATCTTCCTGATAACACCATCCTGGCCACTATGGATGTAGAAGCCCTCTACACCAACATTCCACACAAAGATGGACTACAAGCCATCAAGAACACTATCCCCGATAATGTCACGGCTAACCTGGTGGCTGAACTTTGTGACTTTGTCCTTACCCATAACTATTTTACATTTGGGGACAATGTATACCTTCAGATCAGCGGCACTGCTATGGGTACCCGCATGGCCCCACAGTATGCCAACATTTTTATGGCTGATTTAGAACAACGCTTCCTCAGCTCTCGTCCCCTAACGCCCCTACTTTACTTGCGCTATATTGATGACATCTTCATCATCTGGACCCATGGAAAAGAAGCCCTTGAGGAATTCCACCATGATTTCAACAATTTCCATCCCACCATCAACCTCAGCCTGGTCCAGTCCACACATGAGATCCACTTCCTGGACACTACAGTGCTAATAAACGATGGTCACATCAACACCACCCTATACCGGAAACCTACTGACCGCTATTCCTACCTACATGCCTCCAGCTTTCACCCTGACCACACCACACAATCCATCGTCTACAGCCAAGCTCTGCGATACAACCGCATTTGCTCCAACCCCTCAGACAGAGACAAACACCTACAAGATCTCTATCAAGCATTCTTACAACTACAATACCCACCTGCGGAAGTGAAGAAACAGATTGATAGAGCCAGAAGAGTTCCCAGAAGTCACCTACTACAGGACAGGCCTAACAAAGAAAATAACAGAACGCCACTAGCCGTCACCTTCAGCCCCCAACTAAAACCCCTCCAACGCATTATTAAGGATCTACAACCTATCCTGAAGGATGACCCAACACTCTCACAAATCTTGGGAGAAAGGCCAGTCCTTGCCTACAGACAGCCCCCCAACCTGAAGCGAATACTCACCAACAACCACATACCACACAACAGAACCACTAACCCAGGAACCTATCCTTGCAACAAAGCCCGTTGCCAACTGTGCCCACATATCTATTCAGGGAACACCATCACAGGGCCTAACAACATCAGCCACACTATCAGAGGCTCGTTCACCTGCACATCCACCAATGTGATATATGCCATCATGTGCCAGCAATGCCCCTCTGCCATGTACATTGGTCAAACTGGACAGTCTCTACGTAAAAGAATAAATGGACACAAATCAGATGTTAAGAATTATAACATTCATAAACCAGTCGGAGAACACTTCAATCTCTCTGGTCACGCAATCACAGACATGAGGGTCGCTATCTTAAAGCAAAAAAACTTCAAATCCAGACTCCAGCAAGAAACTGCTGAATTGGAATTCATTTGCAAATTGGATACTATTAATTTGGGCTTGAATAGAGACTGGGAGTGGCTAAGTCATTATGCAAGGTAGCCTATCTCCCCTTGTGTTTTTCTCCTACAAACACCCCCCCAAGACGCTCTGGTTAAACTTGGATTATTGCTGTGCACATTGTAAGATGAGTTATTGCCAGCAGGAGAGTGAGTTTGTGTGTGTGGTTTTTGGAGGGGGGGGTGTGTGTGAGGGGGTGGTGGTGAGAAAACCTGGATTAGTGCTGGAAATGACCCACCTTGATTATCATGCGCATTATAAAGAGAGGTTTCAAAGAGGGATGGGCTATTACCAGCAGGAGAGTGAGTTTGTATGTGTGTCTGTGGGGGGGGGGGAAGGGTGAGAAAACCTGGATTTGTGCTGGAAATGGCCTTCCTTGATGATCACTTTAGATAAGCTGTTAGCAGCAGGACAGTGGGGTGGGAGGAAGTTTTGTTTCATGGTCTCTGTGTGTATATAATGTCTTCTGCAGTTTCCACGATATGCTATGCATCCGATGAAGTGAGCTGTAGCTCACGAAAGCTCATGCTCAAATAAACTGGTTAGTCTCTAAGGTGCCACAAGTACTCCTTTTCTTTTTTCTTTTTACGAATACAGACTAACACAGCTGTTACTCTGAAACCTACATATGTTACATTATTGTTAATTGTTATAGTGATAAAGAGAGTTCAGGTAATGGAGCTAGCTGGCTTCTGGAAGGGTACCAGATCAGCAAAACTCTGCATGATCAAAGTGCTTGAGCTATTGCTCTCCATCTCCAAGTTTACTGAGAGCCGTTATAAATCTTCATATGCTTAAGAAAGAGAACAGAGTGACAAAGATTTTGGAGATTATTCTTTTTCCACCACATCCCTTTATTTGTTTGTTTGAAAAAGTTTTATTCTGTGTGCACCATGGTCTTTAAAAAACAATTTTGAAGTATATTTCATTGGTTCTTATTTTAAGTGTCTATGTGACTACAGGGCCAGCTCTAGGATTTTTGTCACCTCAAGCAAAAAAAA
The DNA here is from genome assembly GCF_965152275.1 of Natator depressus. Classification (NCBI taxonomy): domain Eukaryota; kingdom Metazoa; phylum Chordata; order Testudines; family Cheloniidae; genus Natator; species Natator depressus. The sequence goes on from NC_134235.1 coordinate 88,330,509, forward strand.
TTTTGGCCACCCCTGCTTTTTTCGTGCCCCCCCCCCAGCTCCGTCCCTTCCCAACCCCTTCCCCAAATCCCAGGCCCCGCCTCCTCCGCTGGGCGTGCCGCATTCCTCCCCCCATTGCTTCCTGCAGCTCCCCCCCGCAACCCTCCCACCCTTGCTCACCTCCGCTCCGCCTGCTCCACTGAACACGCTGCCACTTGGCTTCTTCCCCCTCCCTCTCAGGCGAGGGAGAGGCAGCGCGTTCAGGGGAGCAGGCGGAGCGGAGGTGAGCAGGGGCGGGGTGGGGGGTAGAGGAACAGCTCCCCGCCCCAGCTCACCTCCGCTCCACCACCTCCGCCTCCCCCGAGCACGCCGCCGCTCGGCTTCACCTCCCTCCCTCCCAGGCTTGCCGCGCCGAACAGCTGTTTCGTGCGCAGCAAGCCTGGGAGGGAGGAGAAGCAGAGCGGCGGTGGCACGCTCAGGGGAGCAGGCGGAGGCGAGCTGGGGCGACGGGGGCACATTTCTAGGGGCAACATGGCCAGCGCTGGAATGCCGCCCCTAGAAATGTGCCGCCCCAAGCACCTGCTTGTTTTGCTGGTGCCTAGAGCTGGCCCTGTGTGACTATCATGCATTGACTGTGCTATAACGTGGTTACATTGCTTTTATGTCACCACTTAATAGGGAAAAGAGTGTTATTCTACTCTTTTCCCATTTCCTTATCTAAATTCTTTTTAATTGATGCATGCAAGTTCTTCATTAATAGCTTTTTTATTTTTTGTCCAACTATTATCTTTTCAAGCTCCATTGACTATTAGTGATGGTTCTACACAAATAGGTCTGAAGCTAGTTAATGAATCACTTTAAGGGCTTTTTCTTTTCCTTTACCGAGGAAAGGTATAATAATCCAAATCTTTTCATTTAAATTGCTTCTAAATCTGTTTGCTATGTAACAATTTCATGTTAGGGGACTTGTATAGCAATTTTATTCATTTAAAAAGAAAGTAGCAGTTGCAGAATTTCAATAGAGCTGGCCTTGAGACAGTCTAATTTGGTGATTAAAATATAAAAATAAGCCATAAGGGTCCAGTTTCAAAGTATTCTTCCAACTCACTGGAGAATCAAAGTGAAAAAATCTAATTCCTTCTAACATTTGCTGAAGATACAGTTTGGTATCTGAGACTTTGAGGGGGAGTCATGCTGCAGTGAAAGATTTTTCATCTTGCACTAAATCTGATTGTTCTGCAGCAAGGTCTCTGGGTAATAGCTTGGCATGCTTCTAAATGTGAGACCACTAACCAAGTCTGCACTTAACACTCTCACACTACTTTACATTACACTAGGTGCTTTTACCAGCACTGAAAATATATAGTATTAGGCAAGGATATATCCTCAGAGAACAATTTTAATTTAAAAGACTGCATTGGAGTAATCATACTCCATATTGTGAAAAAAAATCCAGTCTTTTCATGGTGTGAACTTGTCATATAGATTTTTTTTAAGAACCGACCAGATGAAATTGGAATAAGAACACATTCTTACTAAATAGTTCCATTTGCTTCCACAGGAGAAAAGTGATTGTGGGAAGTAGATTAATTGAACTTGTACAGGTGGTACTTTGGCAGTCCCCTGACAGAAGTGTGAAGAGTGAATGAGGTTATAGGCTTACACAGTAGTAAATGGAGCAGGAAAGCCCTTTTAGGGGATGTGCAATGTGAATATTTGAGTCTGGGTGTCAAGACCTGTCCTTTATTCCCCCTGTGAGCGTGCCACATTTCAGTGCATGAGCTGGAAGAGTAACTGACACAGGTTCCTCTTCCAAGCCAGTGATCCACATTTTATTTCAGAAGGTGGAAAAAGCTACTAGAGGGGAGGCTGTTCCAGATTTGATTTTGACAAATAGGGAGGAACTGGTTGAGAATTTGAATGTGGAAGGCAACTTGGGTAAAAGTGATCATGAAATGGCAGAGTTCATGAGTCTAAGGAATGGTAGGAGGGAAAACAGCACAGTAAAGACAATGGATTTCAAGAAGGCAGACTTTAGCAAATTCAGAGAGTTGGTAGGTAAAATCCCATGGGAACCAAGTCTAAGGGGAAAAACAACTGAAGACAGTTGGCAGTTTTTCAAAGAGAAATTATTAAGGGCACAAGAGCAAACTATCCCCCGGCGTAGGAAAGATGGCAAGAGACCACCCTGGCTTAACCAGGAGATCTTCAGTGATCTAAAACTCAAAAAAGAGGCCTACAAAAAGTGGAAACTCGGTCAAATTACAAAGGATGAATATAAACAAATAACACAAGTATGTAGGGACAAAATTAGAAAAGCCAGGGCACAAAATGAGATCAAACTAGCTAGGGACATAAAAGGAAACAAGAAAACATTCTACAAATACATTAGAAGCAAGGACTAAGGAAGACTAAGGACAGAGTAGGCTGGTTACTCAATGAGGGGGGAAAAGACAATAACAGAAAATGTCGAAACAGCAGAGGTGCTTAATGACTTCTTTGTTTCGGTTTTCACCAGGAAGGTTGGTGGTGATTGGACGTCTAACATAGTGAATGCCAGTGAAAATGAGGTAGGATCAGAGTCTAAAGAACAAGTCAAAAACTACTTAGACCTAAGATAGATGTCTTCAAATCACCAGGGCCTGATGAAATGCATCCTAGAATACTCAAGGAACTGACTGAGGAGATATCTTAGACATTAGCAATTATCTTTGAAAAGTCATGGAAGACAGGAGACATTCCAGAAGACTGGAAAAGGGCAAATATAATGCCCATCTATAAAAAGGGAAATAAGGACAACCCGGGGAATCACAGACCAGTCAGCTTAACTTCTATACCCGGAAAGATAATGGAGCAAATAATTAAGCAATCAATTTGCAAACACCTAGAAGATAATAAGGTGATAAATAACAGTCAGCATGGATTTGTCAAGCACAAATCATGTCAAACCAACCCGATAGCTTTCTTTGACAGGGTACGGGGGAAGCGGTAGATGTGGTATATCTTGACTTTAATTAGGCTTTTGATACTGTCTTGCATGACCTTCTCAAACGAACTAGGGAAATACAACCTAGATGGAGCTACTATAAGGTGGATGGATAACTGGTTGCAAAATCATTCCCAGAGAGTAGTTATCAGTGGTTCACAGTGATGTTGGAAAGGCGTAATGAGTGGGGTCCCACAGAGATCAGTTCTGGGTCAGGTTCTGTTCAATATCTTCATCAATAATTTTGATAATGGCATAGAGAGTACACTCATAAATTTTATGGATGATACCAAGCTGGGAAGGGTTGCAAGTACTTTGGAGGATAGGATTAAAATTCAAAATGATCTGGACAAACTGGAGAAATGGTCTGAAGTAAACAGGATGAAATTCAATAAGGACAAATGCAAAGTACTCCACCTAGGAAGGAACAATCAGTTGCACACATGCAAAATGAGAAATGACTGCCTAGGAAGGAGTATTGAGGAAAGGGATCTGGGGGTCATAGTGGATCACAACCTAAATATGAGTCAATAGTGTAATGCTGTTGCAAAAAATGCAAACCTCATTCTGGGATGTATTAGCAGGAGTATTGTAAGCAAGACATGAGAAGTAATTCTTCTGCTGTACTCCGCGCTGATTAGGCCTCAACTGGAGTATTTTGTCCAGTTCTGGGCACCACATTTCAGGAAGGATATTGGACAAATTGGAGAACATCCAGAGAAGAGCAACAAAATGATTAAAGACAAGGTGGATAAAAATCAATGATTTTTTTAAAAAAAATTTTAAAAATCGGATTTTAAATCGGATTTTTTTCGATAAAGTGCTTTTTGAGGAAAAAACCTATCTAAAGATAGTTTTAATTAAGATACATTATAACTCAAAGATATCTCATCATGGAATAGGGATTATAAATTCTAATTCTATAGTATGAGACAATATATTCATGTAATGTTTAAGAAAAGTTTTGTAAATGAGTTCCAATAGTTCATGGATTAGGGACCCAATTTTATGGGGATCTAGGGGCTTCTATATAATTATTTAGGTTAATCTTTCTATCTATCCAATGGGACTCAGTGCTCAGTCTAAAAGATACCATCAGAGATGCTTAGTTTTGCAGTCAAACTGTGGATTTGTGTCTCCAGACATAATATGCTTGTTAACAGCAAAAATGTTTTAAATAAATAAATAATATATAGTAGTGAGAAATAACAGACCTCAACCCTATTGTCCCTCTGCAAATTTGTGTACACCGAGTCAATCCCTTACCTCTCTCTAAAAGTGCAAAGTTTAAAAAAATTCAATGAATAGAAGATTTTGGGGGCGGAATAGATCTGGACAAGGAGAAGAAGTCTGGAGACAAATGTGAGAAGGGAGGGACAGACAGTAGAAACAAAAATGAAACTGTTTCACCAGCATATTCCAGAAGTCTTGAGGTCTTTCTGAGTGTAGCCTTCATTGATTTGAGATCTACCATACCATTCTCTCACTAGAAGGGAAAACGTATAATGGCAGCAGGCCATAAAAGAGACCAGTTTGGGAATATTTGAGTGAAGTTCCTCTACCTGTGGGTAAGACAGGCATGCATGCAAAATGCAAATAGTGCAACAAAGAAATGCAAGGCCTGGTTGAAATAACATCATGAGAAGTGTTCCTTCTCAGGAGGAAGCTGCATTGAAGATGATGAAAGGAACATGTCTGAACATGCAGGATCTTCAGGTTAGTAAACTTTTTTATTTCATACTTCTTTCTTAAGGACTGCCTATCTTCCTTCTGGACTATTCTTGAATTCTCATGTTGGAGCAAAAAATATAGTAGTACCATACAGTAACAATCATTTTAGATGCAGCTGTGATAAAAAATAAATAGCTGAAATAGGCAGATCTTCCTTTTACAATTTCACCTTTAAAGTAGTACTGAATGTTAGTGAATGCAATGAGTAATACTAAATGAGCAGTATGGTAATAATTAAATAACTGCACTGACTTATTTTGTTTAGGAGAATCCATCCTCAACATAGAGGATTCTGAAGACTATCCACCTTCAGGATCACCATTATTTTCTATAGTTTCAGAGTTATCTGCCAATGATAGTGTTTCACTCACATCATGTATGTCACATAGCCACAGTATATCACCTGTAGCAAAAAGAAAAAAAAATCTCCATCATCCAGAAACAACCATAGATAAGTTTGTGATAAGAACCAGAAGATTACAAAAAGAGGGAATTGATGAAAAAATTGCCGAGTTTGTTTATGCAACAAACTCTCCTTTCCGTATGATTGAGAACCCACACTTCATTAACATGGTTCAGTCATTAAGACCAGGATACGGTCCACCCAACAGAGCAGATGTCGCAGGCAAATTGCTGGATAACGTGTATGAAAGAGAAATTGAGCAGTGTACAAAGGGTCTAGAGGGTAAAATTGTTAACCTGAATCTTGATGGGTGGAGCAGTGTCCACAATGATCCTATTTTGTGTGCTTGTGTGACAACAGAAGAAGGGAATGTCTTCCTTACAGAAACAGTGGATACATCAGGAAATTCACACAGAGCAGAATACTTACAAGAAGTAGCAGTAAAAGCTATAACAAACTGAGGAAAAAAATTCAAATGTCTAGTATGCAGCTTGGTCACAGACAATGCTGCAAATGTATCCAAGATGAGAAGAAATTATTTAGAAAAGAGTGAAAGGAGTCCCAAGCTAATAACATACGGTCGCAGTGCTCATTTGCTGCACCTCCTAGCCAAAGACTTCAGTGTTCCAGAAATAAAGGCTAATGTTGTTGAAATTGCAAAATACTTCCGTAACAACCACTTTGCAGCAGCTGCTCTGAAAAAAGTGGGGGGAACCAAGCTAACTCTCTCACAAGGCGTGAGATGGAACTCAATAGTGGATTGTTTTGAGCATTATATCAAGAACTGGCCTAATCTGATGACAGTTTGTGAACAAAACTGGGGAAAAAATAGATGGCACTGTCACAGCCATAGTTCTCAACATTGGGGTTAAGAGAAATGTTGAACACATGCTGAGTACCCTGAAGCCTATTTCTGTAGCCTTGAACAAAATGCAGGGAAATAGCTGTTTTATTGCTGCCACTGTTGAAATTTGGAAGGAACTCAGTGAGATCTTAAAAAGAGAAATATGCAATGACAGAGTTAAATTACAAACATTAAAAAAACCAATGGGACAAGCACTGTCTCCAGCTCATTTTCTTGCAAATATTCTCAATACTCAGTACCAGGTCAAACCTTAACTGCTGAAGAAGAGGAGTTGGCTATGACATGGACATCCAGCAATTATCCCTCCATAATGCCAACTATAGTAAACTTCAGAGCTAAGTTTCAGAGTAGCAGCCGTGTTAGTCTGTATTCACAAAAAGAAAAGGAGTACTTGTGGCACCTTAGAGACTAACAAATTTATTTGAGCTTAAGCTTTCGTGAGCTACAGCAGTGAGCTGTAGCTCACGAAAGCTTATGCTCAAATAAATTTGTTAGTCTCTAAGGTGCCACAAGTACTCCTTTTCTTTTTTCAGAGCTAAGGGTGAACTATTCAAGAAATATATGTTTGCAGATGATGTTTTAAAGAAAGTCACACCAGTGAACTGGTGGAAGTCACTTAAGCACTTGGATTCAGAGACTGTTGAAGTGATAATCTCACTTTTAACAGCAATAGCTTCTTCTGCCAGTGTAGAAAGAATATTTTCTTCCTTTGGACTAATTCATTCCAAATTGAGAAATCGTTTGGGACCTGAAATAGCAGGAAAGCTTGTTTTTCTTTTCCAGATTATGAACAAACAGGAAAATGAAGGTGAAGGCGACTTAATTAGCTACAGAAACCAATATTTTAAGTTTCTCATGTTGACCTGGCTGACATAATCTATTTAATTTTTGTTTTTTTTTTAAATATTTCATTTAACTATTTTGGTTAAAAACAATTTTAACCAAAAAAACCCTAATTTTAAAAAACTTGTATGTTTATATTCAAAAATTCATATACTTGTTTTTTTTAAATATTATATATTTGCTGTTGAAGAAAAAAATCCAGACTACATGACGTTGTTGTTTTAGTTAAATAAAACAATTGAAATGCCTGGTGAGGTTCTCCTTCTAATACAGCATGGCAAGAAAATCCTCCAAATATTAATGATTAACCTGTTGAATTGGAGATAGTTCACCTCCCAATGATTTCATAAATATCTGCTTCAATTACCTTTGGTAAATGAAATAACCAAACAATCATTCATTTTCCGATATAACTGTAAAACTAATCTGAAAAGTTTTCAAAATAAATCTCTTTAAAAATGTATAGTGTGTACCTTCTAAAAATGAAACCTACTCTGAGTTGTGAAGAATATGTATTAAGGTTATAACAACCAACAAGAATGCACTTTTATGTAGAAAACCATAATTAAATCGAGTCTTCCTGCCTAGTCATTTATTTAAATCATGATTTAAATCAATTTGATTTAAATCAAATACACCCTGATTAAAGGTCTAGAAAACATGACCTATGAGGGAAGATTGAAAAAATTGGGTTTGTTTCCTCTGGAGAAGAGAAGATTGAGAGGTGACATGATAACAGTTTTCAATTGCATAAAAGCTTGTTAAAAGGAGGAGGGAGAAAAATTGTTCCTTTTAACCTCTGAGGATAGGACAAGAAGCAATGGGTATAAATTGCAGCAAGGGCGGTTTAGGTTGGACATGAGGAAAAACTTCCTAACTGTCCGAGTGATTAAGCACTGGAATAAATTGCCTAGGAAGGTTGTGGAATCTCCATCATTGGGAATTTTTAAGAGCAGGTTGGACAAACATCTGTCAGGGATGGTCTAGATAATACTTAGTCCTGCCTTGAGTGCAGGGGACTGGACAAGATGACCTCTAGATGACCGTATACCCCCATCCAAGCACTGACATTAGCCTTGTACTGCTCTCGAGTGACTGCTCTGTGGGGGCTCAATATGACATTGATGGATTCTGGAAAGAGATGCCTCCAGGCCTTCTCAGTCAGAGGAAGGCATCTCAAAAGATCTCTCAAATGGTCCTCATTTTGTGGAGTGCTTTTTATTTGAGTGAGAACTGCAAATTCTCCTCTGCTCCTCCCCCTTCATGTTCTGCTTTTGCTATTTAGCCCATTCTATGGCAGCCAGTTGCTCCCCATGGCATTGTGAAGAAGAACATAAAAGCAGCGGAGGGTGAGAAAAAATAGATTTCAAGATGTTTTCCTTTAGTCTGTGATGGGAAGAGGATTGGGCAGTGTTTCTTGTTCAGTGTTAGAAGAAAGCTATTTTTGGTGATCCTTCATCATGGAGGCCTGGGAGGCTGTGAAAATTCTGGATGAAGAGGCATTTAAGTTTTTTTTATTACTATTTATATGAAGCCAAAAATAAATTATAGGGTGACCAGATGTCCAGTTTTTAAAGGGACAGTCCCATATTTAAGCCCTCCTGCAGGTGTCCTGACATTTTCTTTAAAATTGGTGAATTGTCCCATATTTTCCGTCTCCCCATATCAGTACTTGCAGGTCCTGCTTCTGGCCAGATCACTGCTTGCCAGCCACCTGCCCACCAGTGGTAAGTGGTAGGGTCCAATGGACAACGAGGGGGTGGGTGCGCAAGGCTGGTGGTAGGGCAAAACTGCAGTGCAGGGGGCTGGCCGCTACCCCGCTGGTTCATCAGCGCAGCACCCACTGCATGCTGGCTCTCAGCCAGCAGGGCCTCATCCCCGTCTCATTTCCGGCCGGCACTGGCTGGGAGCTGCGGCAGCCGGTGAGTGCAGGCAGGCACCAGGCAGTGGCCGGTTACGTGTCACCTCTGCTGCCCACCCATCGGCCCATTACATGCTCCCCGCTCTCATTGTCCTCTCCCTGCTTTGCACCTTCATACCCCCACCAACCCAGCTGTCCTCCATATCCCCCCTGTGGGGCGCATCCCACTCCCAGCGATGTGCAGCAAACCAGCCCCGGGTTGGAGTGCTAAGCTCACCAACAGCCTGGCCAGCAGGCTTCTTTCTTCCCTCACTGCCTCTGGCTGGGCTGATGCTCTGGGAAAGCCCAAGACCCTCCAGCCCGGGGAGCTGGCCAGGAAGAGCCAAGCCCTGCGTGATCCAAAGCCCCACACAGCACTGGCATGGGGAAGCCTCTCTGCTACTCAGCTAAGCTCTGGAGTGGCAGGAGAAGGGGACGCGATTTCCAGCCTTTTCACGTCCTGACCCTGCAGGCTCCACAGCAGCCCCCCAGGCAGGGGCTTGCACCCTCTTCACTGTGCCCCCTACCCCAACTTGGGTCTTGCCCCCAGGGAGCATGGGGCTGCTCCGTCCCCTAGGCACCCTCTACTGCTGAGCCACCTCTCTGGTTGGGTTCACTGAAGCCCCTGTAGTCAGGTCCACTGGGCCCTGGTGCACAATACAGTCTTAGGGCTTAACTCCTTCCTGCCCATGCTGTAGCCGGGGGACAGGAAGCGGCTGGATTATGTCCATGGCCAGCAGCAGCCTGGAGGAGTTTGCTGCCTTTTGATACTGTGTGGGCATGAATGGACAAGCTGCTTCCCACCACAGGGCAGGGGAGAGATGAACTCTACAAAGACATGGGCCAGGTCATCCCTTCCCCTCCCCCTCCTCCCCTGTGGCTGGAAGCAGGTCCTGTCCCTTTCCTCCCGCACAATGCCAAAAGGTGCTGCTGGCCACCCTGTGTGAACCCTGTCAGAAATCTGGGGGGGGCATGTGACCCTGGATGCCCCCCAAGCATTGCCTTGGGAGGGCGGAGAGCACCAGGCAGGGAGGGTCAGGTCAATCGGTCACCCCCTATGAGAAAGAGGTGTATGGGAATGTGTGTGTGTCACCCCTCCCCATGTGAACCCTAAAGCCTTAAAGATAAGAAGGTAAATAAAAAGACTCCAACTATGCAGTATTTCTTTTTAACAGCGGCTCAGTCAATTTGATATTAATTTGAAAGTTTGTACTGCATAGTTCTGATTGATTGCTGTTGAACTTGCTTGAATATGAGTAATTTTACCAGGTGTCCTGTATTCAGCATAGGGAAATCTGGTCACCCTAATAACTAGATAAGGACAATTTACCAGTTGTGTACTTTTATTTCACTAAGCAGATAGCAAAATGTCTTATTATGTTCAGGGGTATAACCAGGTAGGTGTATGCACACCTGGCCAAAACAATGAGTGCTGTATAATTTGGAGGTCTCCGATACATATTTGGGGTAAAATCCTGGTTCTCTTGGATTCAATGGAACTTGTCCCTTTGACTCCAGTGGACCCATGACTTCACCCTTGGTGTTTAGAAGACTGAGAGGTATACTCTTAACCTGGGCAAGGGTTCCATCTATTTTACTACTTCTACTATTACCTTACCAAGAATTATATATTAGTGAATTACTTCTTTTCTGATCCCAATCCTGAAAACCTTTACATCTGTGCATAACTTTATGCACACAAGAAGTTCTGTGAAATCAGTGGGACTACTCACATATATAAAGTTACATACACACATTTGTGTTTGCAGGATTAGGCCCTAAATCCAGACGAACTAAAACCTACATGCTTCTTCACTGGGAGAAAAATATGCTATGAGTTTTCCATTCCATAACCCTACTCTGGCAACTAGGGTAAGTCCATTAGGCCAGCTTGAATTTTGTAATGACTCTTAGGACTGGAATAGGAACATCTCTTCTTTCTTTCTGATAAACAATGTTTTGACTCTTTCTCACAGTACCCTGAGCCAAATCTCAAGTAAACTAAAAAGAGCAACCAGCTATGAGTGAATAAATTCTTCCTTGTGTCTTTTTTTCTGTATCAGCATACTCCTCTGAGTGCTGCAAAGGCTCACATATGATCATTTAGCATATCAAGATTAGTACTTGAAGGACTAATATATCACTTCTTTGTGAAATAGTAGAAAGAGAGCTGTGAACAAGTGACAAAGGCTCTGTTTGTACAGAGTTAACAAACAGCTTTTTCTGTTGCTTTTCCAGACATGCTGTCCTTGTTACTAGGGCTAGACAGTATGACACCTTTTACAGTCAACCTTATCACAAACCCCCATAGTAATATAACCCTTCTGCCCATCAGAGTTGGCAGCAACAAGGGCCGGGTTCAATAGCTAGGGGATCCATTCCAATAACACAATGCAAACCGGCTCAAGCCCCCACTCAGTGACCTGGGACAAATATATACCACCCCCGCTGGGCACCTCCAAGAGGCAATACTTCCCCTCTCGCAAGCACATAGTCTGAGTGTAGTAAAAAGCCTTTTAATAACAGAGAGAAACAATGTGGCATTATGTTGGGGAAACACCACCAACAGGATTCATAACACAACCCATGAGCAAAAAAACCCACCCCAAGCAAATTGGGGCATGCCCTTTCCCTTTGAGTCCAGCAACCCCAAATCACCCAAAGTCCCAAAAGTCCAATGACCCAAAAGTCTCTGTCCCTGGTCAGGGCAGCCCCAGAGTTCAAAAGTTTATCTACAGAGCTTTTACCTCCCAACCTGGGTGGAGATGGGGGCGGAGGTAAGGGGCACCTTACATTATCTGAAGCTGACCGCCCCACAGCTCCATAGGCCTTCGCTCCGCTCCGCTCGCCGCCCCACGAACTGCTTCTCTCAGCTCCGCTCCACTCTACGGCCCACAAGCAGCTCCCGCCATCCCACAAACTGCTCCACGTCCCTCCAGCAGCTCCCGCCGTCCTATGAACTGCTCCACCAGCCTGCCCACAAGGCACTCCAGCCGTCCCACAAACTGCTCCACAATATATCTTCAGGCTCCCCCACTACTTAACACAACACTCAGTGATTTCAGCTCTTAGTCAGTTCAGCTCTTTGGTGAATTCAGCTTGTAGTAGGGGAGCCTCAGTGCTGGTGCACTATTAGCCCAAAGTGAGCTCAGCAGCCTGTAACTAGACTTCAAATGAAATCAAAATTAGCTCTGATGTTCCACAGTGGAGAGAGGAAGAAGTGCAATTAGCATGTAAGACCCTCACCAAGGGACCCATGCCACCAAGGATTAATACTTGTCCCCAGCCTCTCTCAATTCACAGAGTTTTGGAACCCATGACCCTTGCCTAGCGAGTACTACTTAGTTGATGGTGAGTCCCTCCATCATAACAAAAGGCCAAGTACAGTTCCAAGCACAGTTCCCATAATCAGGGTAATAACAATTTATTCTTCCTGCCCTAATAACAGAGACACTGGGGATCCCACAGCAGCCAAAGTGACCATTTGGGCAGCTATGGCCTCATTCTAGGCGGGGTGGGTGTGCCTATGTAAATGAAATCGGCCCCTGAAGTTCTTTTCCACAACTTGCCACACCTCACCACCAGATGTCAGGGTGGAGCTCATCCTGACACTGCTTACAGTAATGAAACCTAAATGCAAATCTTTCACTATCAGAAAACTCTCATATCCACTGATTTTGGCTATCAGAACTGAGAATAAACCCAACCCAATCTGCTCAATAGATACTGTACAGCTTTGGAGAATACCACTTGCTCAACACTTCAGTAGGAAATAATATTGTTTTGAATCCACACAAAAGCCTTAGCTCTGTAGTTCTTGTTTCTAGGGATATTTTTTTGTGGCTGAAGTCCCCATATGGAAAATTCATGTGACACTGAAGATTTTCCTTGGAAATGTGATGCTCTCTGTATGTGGAGACTCAGAAAGCACATTTGGAAATGTTAGAATTAAAATGTTAAAGTAAAAGAATCAAAGCTAAAACTTCCTTTTCAGCCAGCTGAAGACAACCTCAGAAAACTACAAGAGTTCCACAGATAATGTAATCAGCTCCCAGAAACTAGCGAGTTTGACAAGGTTTTCCAACCAACGTAATGGTTCTGCGGATATCAGCTTTAAACATGCCGGCAGAGCCCTGGAATTGGGAAAGCCATTTTGTCATCCCTGTATAAATCGCTGGTGAATTTCTACATGTACTGTACATTTCAGTGCTGCCAAGTCAGACTTCTCCTGGAGCAACACTGGGTTGAAGGATAACAAACTCCATGAAGTTGGAAAGGAGGAGACCATGATGTATTTGAAATCATCTGAATCAAATTATCTCAGACAGATGGATATCTCTTGTGCCACTGCAACATAAGAGTTAAATAATTAATTACAATAAACTAAATTTATAAGTGACCTGTGAAGTGGTCAGCCCAGTGATTGACAGGGAGTAGATTAATTTTAAAATCTGGCCTGGGAAGCCCATTTCTTTGTAAATGTATTTGAACCTCAGAGCTTTTTAAAACTTTTGAAACTCTTTAAATTACACTCTTGACTTATTATTGTTGATATGGCACCATACCTTTGTGTGATACTTTACAGACATGTAAGACAAGTTCCCTGTCCCAAAGACTTCAATAAGGGACTTTAAAACTGCTCCTATTCTATTATATGGTATGATATATATCTGCCTAGACATATTAAATAGAGCATCTAAACAGGCAAAATAAAGGATGCAACATAAAAGCAAAGAGAGAGAGCATATTGGTTTGCAACACATTTTTTTAGTACTCAAGGGGGCCTTCTTTGATGCTTTCTAAATGTGGTGGATTTTTTAATGTTTGTTTCAAATAACAGTGTGAGTGATATTATAGGTTGTGATGTGAGACATGAGAGCAGTGTTAGTGGAAGAAAGGTAAATGAAAGAAATGAGTTCTTAGAAGGAATCTAAAGGAGGGGAGCCCCTTCCTTGCCACAAGCTCAGAAGGGATTTATGGTTTAGGGTTAAAGCCTAAATGGTTTTATATGGATACCAAAGACACAAACAGTCAAAATAAGATTTGGAGTGCAAAACCATAGGAGCTAAAACAAAAATACAAAAATCTTCTATGCCTCCTACCCCACTCCTGCCCCATATTGTCTTTTGGAATATACTTTACATCCAAAATTACTTCCCATTTCATGAATCAAACATATAAACACGTTTCAAGTGTTTTATTACTTAACCAATGCATTTTTTTTAGTTCACACTGCACACACTACAATGGTATTGGAGCTCCTTCTACTAACACATTAAGTGACATGACTAGCATCTCCCACATGTGGTTCTTTCCCACTTCTTGAGCCCAAGGGGCTAATTGCTGTTGATTTTTCTAAGTTTATGTATGATGTGCAAGTCCTTTGCACTTGAAATAGAAAAGTGCTGAGGCATGTGGTGGAGCTTAGGTCTTTTAGGAGGAGCTCATTCCAGTCTTAGACTGGCCCCGAAGAAAGCATTGTTTCCTGCACAAATAATGCAGCTCACCTTTGCAGAGTAGGGGTCACGATTTTTCCATACCTGGACGACTGCCTGTTAAAAGCGCAACACAGCGGGCAGCACTAGAAGCCACACAGACCACAATATCCCTCTTTACGAACCTCAGACTGCAAATAAATCTTCAGAAGTCCACTTTGGTCCATGTCCAACAATTGGAATCTATAGGGGCCTATCTCGACTGCCTCACAGCAACAGCAAGGTTACCTCAACAACGCTTCCTCAACTTAACCACTCTGATTACTACAGTCACGGATAGCCCACAAACGTCTGCCAGGACCTGCCTACAACTTTTGGGGCACATGGCCACTACAACTTTCATCATCAAACATGCCAGACTACATATGAGATGCCTACAAGCCTGGCTTTGCACTTGCTATATACCACACAAGCACTCCCTCAACAGGCGGCTCACCATGCCACACAAGGTAAAGGATTCCCTCGAGCGGTGGACATAACTACAAAACATCTGCTCAGCTGTCCCCTTTCAACAGAAAGCTCCTACCATAACGATCACCATGGATGCCTCCCTCATGGGATGGGGAGCTCACCTGGGCGACAACACGATCCAGGGTCGTTCATCCGCAGCAGAAGCCAACTTACATATAAACATACTAGAACTAAGAGCAGTCAGAAATGCATGGAAGCACTTCCTTCCTCTAATCCACAACACTACTATCAAAATCCTTACAGACAACACAGCATGCATGTCCCAGGGGGATCATACTGATCATACCCTCTGATCATACCCTCTGTGCATGAAGGCAATATGCCACTCGAATTGGTGCATCTCCCACAATGTAGACATCTCTGCATCCTACCTGCCAGGACACCATGGCAGACCAACTGAGCAGAGACTTCTCATAAACCCATGACTAGGAGATGGACTATGCAATCCTCACCACCATCTTCAGCCTTTGGGGGTTCCCCACTATAGACCTATTTGCCACAGCTCACAATGCAAAGTGCAATACTTCTCCTGAGCGAGGCTGGGATGCCACTCCCTGGGCCACACCCTCCTCGTGAAATAGGAGGCGCCGCTAATGTATGCATTCCGTTCAATTCCGCTTCTGAGTTGGGTTATACACAAGATCAGGCAGGACAAATCCAGGGTCATTCTCATTGTGCCTACATGGCTCAGACAAACATGGTTCCCATACCTGAAGCTGATGGCAGTGAAGCCACCTCGCACCCTCCCCTTAATACCTCACCACCTGACACAGGACTCAGGACACATCAATCACCCCAACCTAGCTCTTCTCTGTCTCAAGACCTGGTTTCTCCACGGTTAATGGGTATTGACAAAGACTATTCCGAGGAAGCTGAAGACATACTCTTGAACAGTTGCAGACAAAGCACACGAAAAACACACACACACAAGTGGACATGATTTCACACCTGGTGAGAGGCTAACCATAATTCTCCACAGTCAGCCCCACTTCCCAGGGTCCTCGAATATATACTGGGTCTTAAAAAATCAGGGCTATCCAACAGCTCCATTAGAGTACACCTAGCTGCAATCACCTCGTTACATGATAACGTGGATGGAGTGACTATCTTTGCTCATCCAAAGACTAAACATTTTCTAAAAGGCATGATAAATACTACCCAATGCTAAAAGACCCTACTCCCATGTGGGACCTTAACCTCATCCTCTGTAGCCTCATGGGAAACCATTTGAACCCTTAGCGATTTGTTCGTTGCTACATCTATCAATGAAAGTGGCCTTCTTCATCTCCATCACGTCAGCAAGAAGGGTGGGAGAGCTAGGTGCCCAAATGGCACACCCACCTTATACTACATTCTATAAAGACAAAATGATCCTACGGCCTCACCCCAAATTCATAGCCAAGATAGCCTCGCCCTTTCATCTAAATCAACCCATATACTTACCTGTGTTTTTCCCAAAACCACATGCTGACCACAGGGAGGCATCTCCTCACATGCTCAGTGTTGACAGACCACTAGCCTTTTATCTACAAAGAATAAAAACATTTAGAAAATCATCTTGTCTCTTTCTCTCTATAACAGAACAATCGAAGGGTCAGACCATCACTAAACAGAGACTATCTAAATGGATATTGGGCTGTATCCATTTGTGTTACCAGCAGAGCAACCTCCCAGCTCCACCAGGAGTTCGCACACACTCCACCAGAGCGTTATCAACAGGACCTTGGAGAAGACCCTTGGGGCGGTTCACAGTCCAATAGCTTTGTTAATGTTGATGTCCTAGGGTGAAGCACAAGAATCTTCTGTGCTCTGGGTGAATGGTGACATGAAAGTAAGCATCTTGTAGGTGAAGGGACAAGAACCAATCTCCTTTCTCTAATGCCGGAATTATCGTCGATAGGGTCACCATTTTGAATCGCTGCATTCTCACAGACTTGTTCAGTTTGTATAAATCCAGAATGGGTCTCCATCCGCCATTCTTTTTCTGAGTGAGGAAATAATCGGAACAAAATCCTCTTCCCCTGTTTTGAGCTAGTAGTGGTTCCATGGCCCCTAATTGCAGGAGGTGGTTTATTTCCTGTTGTAACAGGGGCTCATGAGAGAGGTCCCTGAAGAGGGACAGGGAAGGGGGGTGGGTAAGTGGGATAGAAATAAATGGGATGGAGTAACCCTGGTGGATAATTTCCAGGACCCATCTGTCTGTAGTGATGTTGTTCCAGACTAGGAAATATGGTGACAGGCAGACCCCAAATGGTGTTAAAGTGGGGTTGAGATCCGGAAGTTGAGAGTATAGAGGCCTCGGGCCCTTGACCAGAACTTCAAAATGATTGCCTGGAGCTGGAAGGCTGGGATGTGGAAGGCTGGTCTTGATTCTGCCTTTGTCCCATCTGCCCCTGTTTGCAGGGTTGGGTATAGTGTCTTTAGGGTTGGGAGTATGGTGTAGCCCAGAATTTTTGGTGTAAAACCTGCATGGCTTTTTCTTGTTTCCAGCAACATAGATGCCCAGAGTGGTCCGGGAGTCCTTTAAAGCATGTAGGGACCCGCCTGTGGATTCTGCAAACAATTTTTGACCCTCAAAGGGTAGGTCTTCCACAGTAGCCTGCGTCTCCCTTGGGAATCCAGATAGGTGGAGCCAGGATGCCCGATGCATGACCATGGAGGTCACAATGGAGCATGCTGCTGTGTCCATGGAATTGAGGGATGTTTGGAGGGCCATCCTTGTAATGAGAGAGCCTTTGGAGATGTTGGATTTATACTCTTCTCTCTTGTCTTCTGGCAGGTGTTCAGTAAAGGATGACATTTTAGTAAACAGATTGTGTGTATATTTTGCCAGTAGTGCAGAGTAATTTTGCAATGCAGAATTGTAAGGTGGCAGAAGAATAGGCTTTGCACCCAAAGAGGTCTAGCCTCTTCCAGTTCTTGTCATAAGGGGTGGATCTAGGCTGTTGTTGTTGGTTGGCCCTTTGATTTACTGCCTCTAATTTGATTTACATTCCTCTAATTTCTCCATTACTCCATAATTTTGTGAATGGTGCAGAATGGTGCAGACTGTCCCATACAGATCTTAAGAAGAATGAGTAATCCTGCAGTTTTTTAAAAAATCAGTTTTGCTATTTCCCTAATTTCTTTCTATTTGGAAAACCAGTTGTCATAAATATAAAGGGAAGGGTAAACCCCTTTAAAATCCCTCCTGGCCAGAGGAAAAATCCTCTCACCTGTAAAGGGTTAAGAAGCTAAAGGTAACCTCGCTGGCACCTGACCAAAATGACCAATGAGGAGACAAGATACTTTCAAAAGCTGGGAGGAGGGAAAAAAACAAAGGGTCTGTGTCTGTCTGTATGCTGCTTTTGCTGGGGACAGAACAGGAATGGAGTCTTAGAACTTTTAGTAAGTAATCTAGCTAGCTATGTGTTAGATTATGATTTCTTTAAATGGCTGAGAAAAGAGCTGTGCTGAACAGAATGACTATCACTGTCTGTGTGTCTTTTTTGTAACTTAAGGTTTTGCCTAGAGGGATTCTCTATGTTTTGAATCTAATTACCCTGTAAGGTATCTACCATCCTGATTTTACAGAGGTGATTCCTTTACTTCTATTAAAAGTCTTCTTGTAAGAAAACTGAACGCTTTTTCATTGTTCTAAGATCCAAGGGTTTGGGTCTGTGGTCACCTATGCAAATTGGTGAGGATTTTTACCAAACCTTCCCCAGGAAGTGGGGTGCAAGGGTTGGGAGGATTTTGGGGGGAAAGATGTGTCCAAACCACGTTTCCCAGTAAATCCAGATAAAGTTTGGTGGTGGCAGTGGAAATCCAAGAGTAAAATAATTTTGTACCTTGGGGAAGTTTTAACCTAAGCTGGTAAAAGTAAGCTTAGGAGGTTTTCATGCAGGTCCCCACATCTGTACCCTAGAGTTCAGAGTGGGGAAGGAACCTTGACACCAGTCCTTTTAGAGAGGAGGATTTACTTGTTGCCAAGAAGGAAACAGAAGTACATTAACAGGGATACATATGCAGGTGTAGACCATAAAGGATAAAACTATATTTTGAAAAGAGAAACATGAGGGCTTTTTACAAATGACTTTTGTATAGACTTTTGGAGACTTACTCAGTTTTTACAAGTTTGAGTGAAAGTGACTAAGGAAGTAGTCTAGTCATATTTTTGGGAAGATTACAAAAACAACTGTGACTAAATTCCCAGAAGTTGTAACATGCAGAAAGCTAGAACAAATAGACAATGCCTTGTGAGCTTTCAGAAACTGTTTGATACTTATTTGAAAGACAAGCCACTGGTGCATCAGCAAGCACATACTGTATTATTAATGGTTAATAGAATAAAGGCAGGAAACAAAAAATGAGATTAAACATAATCTTGCCTTCCCAAGAGACTGTCATCAAGCAGTGAGAGAATGTTGAGTATGGGTGAAATCCTAACCCCACTGAAGTCAATGGTAAGGCTCCCATTGACTTCCATGGGACGAAGATTTCAACCATACAAGGTTTTTAGGTTTTTTTGTTTTTTCCTCCATTTAGAAAGGACCCCATGGACCTGTTTTACAAGTCTTTTTAAATTTACTAAACTCTGAAATTCTTATATTGTTCACAGTGTTTTCTTCCTTGCATTCTGGAAAAATGACATTTGACTTATTGAAAGAGGATTCTGAGCTATAATACTAGTCTCATTCAATAAAAAATTGTCTTAGCTCCAAGAGTCAAAGACCTATCTTTTGTCAGGAAAGAGCCAGGCACAATTATAATGCTGTAGAAATAATAAATAATAACATTGGGCCAAATCCTGACACCTTTGCTTGGGCAAAATTCCCACTAAAGACCTTTATTTGCCATTGTATATCCTGACATATTTTTAGTCTTCCTTAGTGCAATGTGTTTTGTCATTTTTAAAAAGTTTAATCACACTATCTACTCTTGTTTTTCATTTCATCTCCCCCACCACATATTCAGTTTTTCACAGCTGAAAACAATATGAGTATGCACTATATGAACCACCAGCAAGTAGACACAACCGATAGTTTAGGAGCCTGAGAGATAACACAATAGGTTGGAGAATCCCAATGTGTTTTGCAGATGAGGGGTTAAATTCTGCTCTAAATTACACCCTTGTAACCTGACCAAAGGCAATGGGATTGTAACGGCATAAATGAGAACAGAAACTGGCAATTTACCCACCACTGAAATGCAAACACATTTGGACTGTAATGCAGTCATTATTTTGTAATGCAGCAATCATTTTTTATTTGACAATAATGTCTCCAAATGAAGCTACCTGGGATGTATTTTGCAAGAGACAGAATGTAATTACCCAAGTAAGGATTTGGCCACCCTACAAGGTTAACACCCCTTTCCTGCAAAAAGAGCCAGCAAATCTTCAGTTACCACTGAAGCAGTCAGGACCTTGGTGTTATGTACCTTCTAACAGACAGCAACTCCCCCTAGCAGAGTGTTGCCTAACACCATCCTGTGACTGACTCAGAGGGAAGAGAGCCACTACATGAATCACCAACACACCACTTCCCAAGAATGGGAAACCACAGTGGACAAACATTTGAGTTGGTTTTGGGGTTGTTGTTTTTCAGGGAATAGGGACTGCAATGGCCACCAGCCACACACTCCATGGGGTTTGTGGTGCATTGTGGTTTACTTGAGGTTATTTTCATATTCATGTAAGCAGAGTCAGGATGAGCTCTACCCTGACATCTGGTGGCGAGTTGTGGTGGGTTGTGGAAAAGAACTTCAGGGGCTGATCTCATTTGCATAGGCACACACCCCCACCTAGATGGTCACTTGGCCTGCTGTAGGAACCCCAGTTTCTCTGTTATTGGGGCAGGAAGAATAAACTGTTATTATCCTGATTATGTGAATCAAGGACAGTGAAACTGTACTTGGCCTTTTGTTATGATGGAGGGACTCACCATCAACTAAGCAGTACTCGCTAGGCAAGAGTCATGGGTTCCAAAACCTAGTGAATTGAGAGAGGTTGGGGGGGGGGGTAGGTATTAATATCTGGTGGTAAAGCCCTGAATACCAATTGCATGCTCCCTCTCCCTCAGAGTATCAGAGATAGTTTTGATCTTATTAGGAGTCTAGTTACAGCCTGCTGAGCTGATTGGGCTAATGGTGTACTAGCACTGAGGCTCCCCTACTACATGCTGAAATCTTTAAGAGCTAAAATTAGTGAGAGCTGAAATCACTGAGTGTTGTGCTAAGTAGTGGGGGGGCTGAAGATATATTGCAGAGCAGTTTGTGGGACGGCTGGCAGAGCAGAGTGGCTGGTGGAGTGGAGCAGTTTGTGGGATGGCTGGAGTGGCTCACGGGAGGACTACTGGAGCATAGCGATTTGTGGGAAGGCTGATGGAGCAGAGCCCCATGGAGAGGTGGGGCAGTCGGCTTCGGACCATGTAAGGTGCCCCTTAAATCCTCCCCCTCATTTCCCCCCGAGTTGGGAGGTAAAACTCTGCAGATAAACTTTCGAACTCTGGAGCTGCACTGACCAGGGGCAGAGACTTTTGGGTTGTTGGACTTTTGAGACTTTGGGTGACTTGGGTTGCTGGACTCAAGAACCAAAGGGAAAGGACATGGCCCAATTTGCTTGGGGTGGGTTTTTGCTCATGGGTTGTGTTATGAATCCTGTTGGTGGTGTTTCCACAACATAATGCCACATTGTTTCTCTCTGTTATTAAAAGGCTTTTGCTACACTCAGACTCTGCTTGCGAGAGGGGAAGTATTGCCTCCTAGATGTGCCCACGGGGGGTGGTATATATTTGTCCCAGGTCACTGGGTGGGGGCTCAAACCAGTTTTGCATTGTGTTATTGGAATGGAACCCCTAGATACTGAACCTGGCCCTTGTTGCTGCCAACTCTGATGGGCAGAAGGGTTACTTTAATATTATAAATTGGAGACCTCTAAACAGATAGTTTTCAGGACCTTGTTAATATTCTTCCCTCCCACTAAGACTAAAAAGCCTGCAGATCCTCCATTCTCTGCTCCACTTATTGTATTGTGTCATTGTCTCAATACCATGAGGTCTTTCCAATAACTACATTGGAAGAACATACAAGAACATGCAAAACCCACTGCCAGCATTTCATAATGATATATCAGATTAATGATGGGGAAAAACAAGAGTGCAGAACTAGTTTAGAGAAGTATTCCATAATTCAATTGCCTATTTGAACCTATGCAAATTCTCAACAAGCCTCACAATCCTTCTATAGACAACCACCCCTCCCCACACATCAGGACCTAGCTCACTGCCTGTTATCTTATTTGGGGTTGAGGGTAAGGGTCAGAGTCAGATTACCCCTCTGATGTGTTTGGTGGATGGCCAGGAGACTTGTTCCCCAATTCCAATTACTTTAGGAGTGCACCTGACATAACATGTTCCACTTCTGGAATCCCTGTGATGAGTCTCCCTTTGTCACGCCTCACCCCCCCCAAGATTCTTCCCTTCCTGGCTTTCCCTATGTTGTCCCTTCCTCTCTGCCTCTGCCAGTTATGTTGTTTCCCCACTTGCTTACTTCTCTCCTCTTGTAGCAAAGTATCTTACCCTTCTTCTCCTACCCCACTGGGAAGGTTTTATCCTTGGTCTGTTTCATTGGACTCTCCTTACAGCCTCTCTTTTCTGTCTCCTCCTCTGAGAGGGATCTCTCTGAAGTGTCTTCCTCTCTGAGGGGCAGAGGCAGAAGATCAGGGGAAAGCAAGACTATCTCATGCTCCTCTTCCTCTCCCTGTCAAAGGTAGGGAAACTGAGCAGGGGGCTGAGGATCCAGCAAGGGAAGCAATGATGTTTTCAATTCCTTTAACAATTGAAAACATTGAATGAATGAAACTTTCATAACAATACAATTTACTTTAAGACAACATTGAATCTCTGATTTTCAATGGTGTCTAATAAGACCCACATTTTCCTAGTTCTAATCTACCTCATGAGGCAGTCAAGGTGGCAATTTCCTGGTTTATTATTAATTTCTCTTATATTTCAGATACTTTTAAAATATCCATTTACTCTTCTTTGCAATTAGATGTAGAAATTACAATATTTTTATTACTGAGCAGTTTTCCTTTAATAAGAAACTGCATTAATCCTGAGTCCTAATTGTCACCTTCACCTCAGTATTACCTGGTGCAGTATGGAATTTCCAACACTGGATCTTGACGGGCTGAGGTGCAAGGACCTACTCCATGAAGCATCTTTTAAAAAAAAAAAAAAAAAAAGTAGAATTAGGTAATAAAAACAAATCTCTGCTCTGGTAGTGGATCAATGGTCATTAGGTAAGCTTTTAGTTTGATAACATGCATTCTTTTTCAATATACTTGCATTGGGAAGCTTGTGGGCATGATACAATGAGAATACAAGTGCTTCCATCACTTCACAGATATATATCAAAAATTGGGAAGAGGACCAACAGTTTCACATTTTAAACTCCCAAACTAAGGCCTACGTCCTGCAGTTGAGTGTGCCTGGGCAGATTACTGTCCCACGCAGAGCCCCACTGTCTTCAGTAGGACTCCATGCAGGTGCTAGAGCCTGCCCATGTGGTATCAGTTGCAAGACTGGGCCTCAAACACTACGAGAGATTTTAATAAACAAATGATCTACAAACCTAATAAAATAAAAATATTTAAGGAAATCACACATATACAGCCTAACAAATTAAAAAAAAGATAGCAGAGAATGGGGAGAAAAAGATCCCCAAAATTAAGACTCATGTTGTTGTGTTTAATCAGCCCATTCAGCTTGCTACCCAACATGCCCTTGCTGTCACACAACGGCTGGCCCTTCAAGGGGGGGTTGGGACCCAGCCCCACCTGTGATTAATCTTCTGGCTGAGTCTGTGGGCCTAGTGATCAAGTGATAGCCAGAAGAGCACCTGATCCTTGTAATCCTAGGCTCCTGGAGGGGGTCCTTGAGCAGCGGAAAGAACCCAGCTAGTAG
This sequence comes from Natator depressus, assembly GCF_965152275.1. Taxonomy (NCBI): domain Eukaryota; kingdom Metazoa; phylum Chordata; order Testudines; family Cheloniidae; genus Natator; species Natator depressus. The sequence goes on from NC_134235.1 coordinate 88,354,130, forward strand.
GTGAAATTTTTCAGGTATGTCGTATGGGGAGTGAGAACTGCAAAGAAAAAAAAGGGTCCTGTGGGACTGGGTCAAGGCAAGGCCTCAGAGGGACAGAGAGAGGTAAGGTAACAGCAGAGCTTAAATTCAGATGGAGTTGTCCGGAGCAGGGCTCTGGTAATTATTTTCAAACCCACAGGAGCCCCAGCGCCTCCTGAGCAGCTGAAGCCACAAGCCCCGACGTGTCCCGCAGGGCTGAAGCCCCAAAATCTGGAGCTCTGGGATACTCAATGAGAATTTAAGCCCTGGGCAGCAGCCGCTGAGAACTGTAGTCTGTGTTGGGCAAAAGAACAACTTTATTTTGGTACTATGCCTAAAATTTCTGTTTACCCACTAAATTGTGCCCTGAGCCAACGGCTTGAAACAGACTCTGATGTGACATTGATCCTTCCTAAGCTGGTGAGTACTTGCCTACCAGTGTGTACTTGCACTGAAACAAATGAAATTTGTCTTTATACCAATGCTATGAATATATATGTGATACTGGGAATATAACTGTCACATAAAAACAAAATTACTCAGATTTTTTTTTCTTTTTGGCTTGCCAGCCCTAGGGTGATTTCTGTTAACCTAATCAGAAAATGATGTCCAAAGGACAGTTCATCTCAGAATATAAGAGAAAGCTCACCCATAACTAAGAGAGACCAAACTCTCTCAACATGCTCAGTGTCCTTCAAAAAACTGCATCATTTCCAAGATCTTGTAATAACAATCTTAATATAAAATACATTCTTCAAAATGGTGTGTCTTGAACTTGTCTAATTACACAGCTGTTTAGATGTGTGAAAGAGAGCTAAAATAATATTTTCTACATATTAATCTTTTAGCAGAGATAATAGTTTTAGTACAGCTCTCCACAATTTGTTGTACCCTTAATACAGCAGTCTAAGTAACAAATACAGGTACAGCTAGCCGATGTTGCGTTGATTTGGCATCACTTCATGACTCACTGAAACAGCAGACAACAAAGCTGTTTGAGCACTAATCTAACATGTTCCGAATATATTCAAAAATAGTGTATTGTTCATGTGAAACACCAAAAGGAAAAAAGCCATGCTGAAGTTTTGACTGAAATTATCCCAATTCTTAATGTACCTGCCTGACAATGTCTAAGGGAAAAAGGGGAAGAGCCTTGTTTCTCAAAGAAAATGAAAACCGGGCAGGAACTCAAAAGTTTTTATAATGCACTGAATCCTGAAATCAAATGGTCCTTTGATATATAACACATTAAATCAGTGGCCCTATAACATTGGTAGCAATAATTCAGTACATGCTTTCTAATTAGCCTTAGATCTTTGGTTACTTAACTGAGAAAACTGATAAAGACCCCATGTAACACAAATATATAATTTAGTGAAGTAGTAGTTCGTTCTTTTTCATAGTAATTCAGTGTCTGCTAGACTAGTTATCTACAGCATTAATTTGATTCTCTTTCAAAGACAAACTGCGCCCTCTTCTGCTATAAAATGGCCAAGACACTTAACTTGCCTTCCAAGACTCAGTTACCTTAATATTATTTTAGCTTCACATATTTACCTGTAGTTAAGTGAACTGCTTTCTTTTTTGTCTTAAAGAAATACTGCTAAATACTTCTTCCAACTGTTAAGTTAATTTTTTACTTCCCCTCCTTTGCACTGTCCTCTTGGGCACTTTAAAATAGCATTTCTTTTGCAACTGTTTTCTGTTTCAGAGAGAGATCCTGCAAGATGCTGAATGCCTTTGAGGTGCGGTTGTATTAAATTATATGCAATATATGGGCTAAGGTGTTAACGTAGCCCAGTCACTATGTAACATTAAACCATCTTAAACAAGGTCTAAAATTTGATATACAGAAACCTAAGCCTGCTTAATACCATTGCAAACCCACCATTACAAATTCTTTTAACCTTTTATTAAATATAAAGAAAAGAATGAAAAACAGTTAAAGCATTTGACATGTAAAGTATTGAATAAGGCTTTCATTTTAACAACATCCCTTGTTCTTTCCCTTTAGCTGGAGAGAGTTTTTAGAAGGAAAAAGCCCTTCTGACAGTGTCTTAGATGGCATTAAAGATGGTAATAATCTTCTCCTTCTGGGGAAAACAGAAGAAATTAGTTGAGATGGGCTGGAGCTGTTGTTGTTAAAGTCCAATCCTGTTTATCCCACCTAGTGTTTGGAATTCAGCTGTAGATGATAAAGATGGCGGTGTCATTTGGTTCCCTCTCTCTGGCCCAGTCAGGACTGGACATCTTTCAGGATCAAAATAACAAAGGGCTGGGGTCCCAGGAGATGGTTGGGGTAGCAGCCAAGATGGTGAAGGTCACTCCACTCGCCAATTTTTCTCCCCAAAGTCTTTCTTTAAGGATCCACAAAAGAAGTGAGGGGTGGAATAGCCCATTCCCTCATTATTCTGCGTACCAATAAGGCCTAGTTTCCAAACACCAAGTTTGGTTCACTGATTTTCTGGTTCCAAACATTTCTTGTTTACCAAACATGATCTTAATACAGTCCTTGAGTTATATCAGTAAGCCTTTTTATTAAGATGAATTCAGTCTGTCTCCCTTTCATATCTTTTCCCTTCAATATTTGTTGTTATAGGTTATTGTGACATCTTATGAACTTTCATGTTCTTCTTCAGTTAAGCCCTCAATAGGGTAAATGTGTAGGCCCAAAATGATCACAACAGTGCTCTGAGTCCTCAACTCCCATTGCTTCAACTAACTTTGTAGAATAGGGCTTCTGTCTCTTCTAAGGTATTTTTAAAATGCCTATTACCACAGTACCTAATTGCTAGATATGCTTATGGTATAAACAGTAAGCTCCATATATACCACCTCACAGCAGCTACTTTATCTCTAGTTATGAGAGAGAGCATGAAAGTGTAATTTGAATTTAAAAACTGCTATTTTCGAAGCTGTTAGTTTTATTTCACAGTAGTAACAGAAAGGATTGGCCTTTTTAGTTGGGAAGATTTTATTATGGAGCATTGAAAATTAAGAAGGTACCTGAATTTCCATTCTAAACCTGATTTTGTCCCCTCTCCTCCCCCTTCTCTCCCCCCGCCCCCGGCCCCACAACCCTTTAGTAATCAACATAAAAAGTAATATCAGCCTCAAAATTCGTAGGTTCAATCTGAAACCCAGTTAGAATTTTTCTAAAAAACTTCAAAAGAATCAGACAAGGGGCTCCTGAGTTACAAAATCCTAAAAATAGAGCTGTTACACATACTTTATTCTAACAGTGTTTCAAGGTCTAACTTTGTTTTGCTACTTTTCCTACCAAAATAGCAAAAGAGAGGAAAATGAAACCCGCACTTCGAGACTCTCCTACCTGGAATGTAGTGTCCAGGGCCAAAATTGAGGTGATTAGTTAAATCACCAAAGTTATTAACATCACAAAAGAATGTCAATTCCAGTGACATCAGCAAAGTAATTAAGGAAGTTCTGGAGATCTAAACTCTTCCTTGCAGAGAGAGGCATTAGCGCGAACCTGATCAGTAAGGTTTGTCAATAGGGAAAAAATGGGGGAATTTGTCCTTCAAAAGGCATTGGAGTGGGGCCAATTAGCTTCCTCAAGCTTGCTGATAGGATTCTCCCCTTCTACAGACCTCAGAGGTCCACAGAAAGAGAATGGGAAGGACCATCTTCCAATTCTCAAAAACCCACCTGTCTCTGTAGTGTCACCCCACCTGCAAAATTCCTGAGGAAGGGAGCCTATCTCCTCCAGACCTTAAGAAAGCTCCTGGAGTAAGCAAAGAGCTTGTGAAGAGAAAGCAGGGGAGCATTCCCCATTGCTATGGGATTAATGAGGCCTGCAGTAGGAGAGAAGGTGAGCCTTAGAAGGCTCCTCGGCCCCCTTCTTATGCCTGAGGAGAATTGTTGGGGGGAGCCACCATAGGTTTATCTGATCTCCTCAGCCTGGGGACTGCTGCTTCCTGAATGTTTGGAAAGCACTTCATGCTATGGGTGTTACCTTAAATAAATTAGAAAGATTGTGTGGTTGAGGGGAGAGCACACAAGAGCGGTACTCAGGAGGCCTGAGTTCTGTTCCCAGCTCTGTTATGTGATCTTGAGCAAGTCCCTTCATCTTTTTGCGCCTTAGCTTCCCCTCCTGCCAACTGTGTCTCTCTCATTTATTTAGCTTGTAAGCTTAGTGGGACAGAGATTGTCTCTCACTACTTGTGCAGTGCCTAGCATAATGGTTTTCCAATCTTGTTTGATGTCTCTAGGCACTATCATTTAATATGAGCCATTATAATCAACATTATCACAAAGTGGTGTGATTAGCTGTGTATGTCACCACTTCTTAACTAATTTAAGGAATTATTTCTATGAATCGTGTGAAATTTTCTCCTTATTGCTTATGATTTTCAGCCTTCATTTTGTTCATTTTTATATTTGTATTTAAAATTGTGTATTTTCACAATGATGTTATATAAGGCACTGTTACTAAATATTAACAAATGCAGGACTGGTGCCTTGACCCAGTGTGAACAGCTCTGAAAATAAAACTCTAAAGAACTTTTTCTCCTAGTACTGTAAGAGTGTATAGTAAATTTGAGTGCTATATGTTTATCTTCTGTACAATGCCATCTAGCAGTTATGTGAGCTAATTGCACACTATATTTTAAATGAGCTTATCACTTCCTAAAGAGAAGCTCAGTTTCGCTTTCACTATTTACAATCTGTATGGGTTAAAAGGTATAAAATATATGAACACTATTTAAAATATGGCTCACAAATTAGTTGCATTGTCCAGTTATGGATTGTCTGGTTTATTTTTCATGTGGGGAAAAATCTTTGTTTGTATTTCATTTTAAGTTTACAGCAATCCAGCACTTACACTGGTAATGTGAATGTGTCACAGTGACAATATAGTGCTGTGTGTGGGATTTGCTGTAATGTCTATGTGACTTAGAAGTACAAGTCCCATTAATCTTCTAACACCCTTCTCTGCTGTCTTTAAAAATACAGTGGCAGTCTGGGAGCTGAGAGAGGATGCAAGAAACCGAAAGAGGAGGAATCGGGGAAAAGGTGCGGGATACCTGGATGGGGAGTTGTTGATACTGAAGGATGGAAACAGTAAGAAGTAATTGTTCAGATGTATTGTTGTGCCCAGTGATGTAGCCTCGGTCATCAGAATTAAACTAAAAAGAAAAGGAGTACTTGTGGCACCTTAGAGACTAACATTTATTTGAACATAAGCTTTCATGAGCTACAGCTCACTATGCTCAAGTAAATTTGTTAGTCTCTAAGGTGCCACAAGTACTCCTTTTCACGAATACAGACTAACACGGCTGCTTCTCTGAAACCAGAATTAAACTGTGATTACAAACAAAAGGAAGTGAGTTTAATCTGAATAGACGTTAGTAATGTTTTTGTGACCTGCCAAGCCAAAGGCCCAAGTATGGAGAGAAAAAGAGGAACTAAAGTGTGGCAATAGCATTAAGATCTTTGAAGAAAGAAGATCCCTTTACCCATTGTCTGAGTTGATACAGGCAATTTGGAAAACTTATTCTAAACAAATTATTGGGGTTTTTTAATTGTGAAGGAGACACCTTACATATAAATTGCATCTGATAATCTTTAAATATCATTTATATTATGGCTTCTTTGAATCAACAGCAAAAATAAGATTCAGATGTTGGGGTATAGTAGCCAAACTAATACAAAGTAAAATAATTCCCAAACAGCCAAGAGATTAAAAAAATTATAATCAAGGGCTGCAAGTTCTCCTCCAGAGCAGAAGGATTTCAGCTGGTATAACATCATAGAAATTAGAGATGACAATGACCCAATCAGTAAATCAGTCCTCCACCATCTCAGTCTGTGCCAGGTAGCTGCCTACATTACTATATTTTCTAGTGATTTCTTCAGTCTAGGTTTAAAAATGTGTAAAAATTTTTTTTACTCTTTTTTTTAAAAGAATCTGTTTTTAATTAAATTTTTAGATTTTGCCCACTGTGCCTTGGGATCCCCATTTGTGACCATGACGGGGCTACACAGTGCTGTATCTTTGGTTTGGAATAATACTCTAGGCTGACATGCCCCAGCCTGATTCTTCTCTGACTCACATGGATGTAAAATAAATAAGCAGAATACTTTTGAAGTCAGTGGAATTACAGCAGTCCAAAAACAATATAAATTTTGGAATTGAATTAATTACATTCTGACCCTAGACACACACTGACCCAATTACAAATCCACAGGAAAATCACAGAACAGAAAGATCACCAAGTTTCATTGAAAAAGCATTCCAAGGAATGAATATATTTTAATTAGAAGAACTATTCCATTGTAGTCTAAGGTGGTGGATCAGGCTCTGGAGCTGTACTGCACGAGTGGCAGTGCGGGAGGCGTTCTGAGAGAGACAATGCTTTTGATGTGTTGGGGGATCAAACTGAGAAGCAAATTTTGTATTTACCTTTTAGAAACGTGCTCTCACCTGCGCCAGTTTCCAACCAGCAGTCAGTGTCCAAAACATTGGAAAAACTTGCAGCACTAGAACCCTGCCTCACCATGCCCCCTTTTGGGTGTCCAATACCTCTACCCATCCTTACACATCTCCTTATACTCAGGGAATACAGTCACTGGCATTATGGTTGTCCCATGCACAGGAAGGATGAAGGATTTCCTGTGCCCCCTCCCTTGTACACTGGTGCAGGAGCAACCAGAACCTAGCTCTGAGTTCTGGCTTTCAAACAGTTAATTCCATTAAATTTAGTAAAAAATACAGAGAGAATACTTCGCTCTGCTAACGTCTAAACCAGGGGTTGGCAACCTTTGGCACCCGGTCCATCAGGGTAAAGCCACTGGCAGGCTGGGCCAGTTTGTTTATCTAGAGCGTCCACAGGCATGGAGCCCCGCAGCTCCCACTGGCCGCGGTTCACCGTTCCTGGCCAATGGGAGCTGTGGGAAGCAGTGGCTAGCATGTCCCTTGGCCTGCGCCACTTCCCGCAGCTCCCATTGGCCAGGAATGGCGAACCGCAGCCAGTGGAAGCTGCGGGGCTCCGTGCCTGCGGACGGTCCAGATAAACAAACTGGCCCGGTCCACCAGCGGCTTTACCCTGATGGGCCGGGTACCAAAGGTTGTTGACCCCTGGTCTAAACTGTGCTTGCAAGTTTGGTGGAATTTGACAGGGCAAGACAGCAGAAGGCACTATATACCTACTGACTCACTTTTGCAGTGCGTAAAGCACCAGACCGTGGGAACTGAGAAACAGGCCCACCATTATCTTCACAGCTTTCACAACTGCCACACACTGATTCTTTCAGTACAAATGCACACATGCATTTTACACAAAATTAAATCAATTCTTAATAGGTTCCCCATTCTCCACCTTTCATTCTAAAGTGATTCTTAAATCCTACCTGGAATGCCTTGCATGAATTATTGGCTGCAACTGAAATTATTTTCTCTGCATCTGATGAGAAACAGGCCAGAGAACTCTTCCTAGTCTTGTCTGTCCTCATGAATGCCCAACAACAATCCTACTTATGTTACTGCTATGCTCCAAATAAGAGCCTTCTAATGACTCAGGTGGTAACTAATAGGATCTCATTTGTGTACAAGAGCACTTTTATCTGTGGATCTTTCCCATCACAATAAAAGAGAAGGGTTCAGTTTCTGAACAGTGATTAAAAGCCACAGGACAGGTTTACTGAAATCTGAGCAGAGAGGTATAAACTATGGTTCCCTGTGCCAGAGTGGTCCCCAGCACCACAGAACCATTCAATCTCAAGAAGGGCAGAAGCTAGAACCGCCACCAGTCTTCTTCACTTGGGATTTTTAATGGGGGAGGCTTAATTTCTGTCATATGCTCTGCCGGCTTTGGCCACACACACTCTCCCCAGTGATAGGCAGATTTTTTTTAAAGGGCTCCCACAAAATTTTTCTCCTTAGTGATACACCTTATGTTATTTCAGAAAAATCCTTTATAATCCCTCCACTTATCATGAGATATATCTTGTGTACCAGTGATGCAGTGCTTACAGACGAGAAGGGTGAGGAACTGGGGAATCTATTCAATAGTTTTTCTTTTAAATAGGAATGCTTTCTCAGTAATATAACCAACAAGGGAGTTATACTGAATGCACTTAAATATTTCTGGAAAAGGCATTGACTGAACTAGTAGTACGGTACACTATTCAAGTTGTGAAGAAGAAGGAGCAAAGTTTCTGATGGAATCTTCTGTAAATGTTTTTGAAAATATCTGACACCTGGTGAGTTGGGCTGTTCAAAGCAAATTTTTGTTGATCCACGGATAGTCATCTAAGTCAGGGATGATACAGAAGTATCTGAGGAAAGACTGCACTACTTCAGAGCCGGGATAAACTGTACCTTCCTTCAAACTAATGACAGAATTTTAACGAGGGGCTCAAGAGCACCCTTCTCAGCAGATAACTGCCCTTCCTTCCTTACACATTTGGGCTGCTCTAAACACTGCAGACTCTCCATTAGTGGGGGGATCGTATCTGTTTTATACTATCACAACATCCTTCCTGAAAAATTTCCACCTAGACTGGGCTATGCCTAGCGGCCAGTGCAACCCAGGGTTGCACCTAGCCTCATGTCACCCTCACCATTAGCAATAGGACCTTCTGTTCACTAAAGGGCTTTATCTGCACTAGAATTTTTCTTCGGCATTATTACCAATGGGGAGAACTTCAGAGGTAGTGCAGGTTGAGATGATGCAGGTACAGGCATTTTGATCACATCATCTAGGCCAGATTTAAGTAGGGATAGACAACATGGTGGTCAAAGTACCTGCACCTGGTCTACACTAGCATGTCCATCCATGCTACCACCAGGGAACCGCTAACAAGGTACTACCCAGTTGGTGAACCTACTACTAACAAGTAAAAAAGGTTGTGGTGTAGATGCATCCTAGGAAGTAATTCATTCTAAATTCACCTCATCTCTGTAACACAGGTGTGACACAGCTGTGCTGGTAAGAGACTGGCTTTTACTTCCAGGCCCCAGTCACCTGACATTGCTCAGGGTACAAAGATTAATACAAAGGTCAGTACACATTTACTTCTCTGCCCACACACCACTGAGTTCAAAAATCATGAGTCAGACCCCAAAATATCATCAGATTTTATTTTAAGATGATATATAGGGTTCTGAAGTGTCTTTGGATTTATTTTTTTTAACTCGCCCTCCCTAAGGCCAATTCAGTGAGAAATATGATTTTGGTCACTGTATCCCTATGCTGCTTAATGTTGTGTCCCAGCTCCCACATCAGCTCTAGACTCCTGGCTTCAAATTAATTAATGTTTGTGCACCCGACAGCCCTCTCAGCTGCTCCAGCTCCACATCAAATTTGTCCCCTTGGCTACACAACGAGTTCTTCACCCTCTTTCCCCTAGCATGCCTTTGCTCCTCCTGCAGCTCTGGAGGATCTTCACCCCTTCCCTCCTAGGTCTGAGGAGAGGACAACTCCAAGAGGGCTTCTCCTCCTTCCCAGGCCTGGTGTTGTAGCGTTGGAATAAGGGGAGGGAGGGAGGGAGTTGAGCTGCTGGGCTTTTTCTGCCCCTTGCTCCCTTCTAGTGAAAATAGTATCAGCTTCTCTCTCTCCCCCTCTTTCCAATCCCAAAACTTCTCTGGGCTTCAGAGGGCAGTAAGCATGTGTGTGTGTGACAGACTGTTTCCTTCCACAGCAGTGAGTGGTTGTTCTTCCCCACAAGTAGGAAGTGGGGAAGGCAGCCAATCGGAGAGGGTTCTGCACTGAGCAGTCCTAAAATTCCCAAATGGCAGAGTTTCTTCCAACATTGTGCGACTGGCTCTAGCAGGGCCTAAAATCAAACTATTTGTTAAATTCCTGAGCACTAGCACCACTGAGTGCAACACGCATTGAACTACTAAAGGCTGTTTGTTATAAACATTACCCTAATTCTGGGCTCTCCTGTAGCCCCAGCATGCAGTCATACGGAGGCCACAAAGTCTATGAATCTCCCTGCTGAGGATTTCCTGGTGGCATAGGGAGAGCGGTCTAGCCCCACACCACCTGTTGACATAAAGATATGCAGGGAATGTGGCTGAGGGTAGTTCAGTGTACAGAAGAAATGTGGCCGAAGTACACTGTACTTTAACTATTCTGGGTTGTGAGACAGCTTCATTGTGGACTGCTGAGGGTAGCATGAGTTAGAACAGCCTGAGGATGTGTCCACTACCTAGACAGCTCCAGAACCCAGGAAGCACAAAAGTGGGGGGCACAGCTATCTTGACCCCTCCCCAGATACGCATAATATAACTGCACAAATTCAGCAGGATATCCTTCAGGGCTAAGCAAGATTTGAGATTTTTCATTTTTTTTATCGGAATATTTTACAAAGAACTTTTTTTTTTGTTTCCCAAAGAACAAATAAAACAAAAAAATTCTTATTTCTATGGAAGAACAAAGAAAATGACTTTCAAAAATTTTGTTTTACATCAAAACTAATGAACAATAAAGAAATCAAACAAGTCAGGGACACAGGATATATTCCCCTTGAATTGTATGTGCAACTTTCATGAGCATCGCTGGAAAATAGGTCCCCTAATGATGAGCCTTAGAGAGTTTACCACTTTTTAGTAGGGCTGTCAATTAATCACAGTTAACTCACGCGATTAACTCAAAAAAATTAATCGGGATTAAAAAAATTAATCGGGATTAATTGCAGTTTTAATCGCACTGTTAAACAACAATAGAATACCAATTGAAATGTATTAACTATTTTTGGATGTTTTTCTACATCTTCAAATATATTGATTTCAATTACAACACAGAATACAAAGTATACAGTGCTCACTTTATATTATTTTTATTACAAATATTTGCACTGTAAAAATGATAAAAGAAATAGTATTTTTCAATTCACCTCATACAAGTAGCATAATGCAACCTCTTTACCATAAAAGTGCAACTACAAATGTTAATTTTTTGTTTGTTACATAACTGCACTCAAAAGCAAAATAATGTAAAACTATAGAGCCTACAAGTCCACTCAGTCCTACTTCTTATTCAGCCAATTACTAAGACAAACAAGTTTGTTTACATTTACGGGAAATACTGCTGCTGGCTTCTTATTTACAATGTCACCTAAAGGTAAGAACAGGCATTTGCATGGCACTTTTGTAGCTGGCATTGCAAGGTATTTATGTGCTAGATATGCTAAACATTCGTATTCCCCTTCATGCTTTGGCTACCATTCCAGAGGACATGTTTCCATGCTGATGACGTTAAAAAAATAATGTGTTAATTAAATTTTGACTGAGCTCCTTGGGGGAGAATTGTATGTCTCCTGCTCTGTTTTACCCGCATTCTGTCATGTATTTCATATTATAGCAGTCTTGGATGATGACCCAGTACATGTTGTTTGTTTTAAGAACACTTTCACTGCAGATTTGACAAAATGCAAAGAAGGTACCAATGTGAGATTTCTAAAGACAGCTACAGCACTCAACCCAAGGTTTAAGAATCTGAACTGCCTTCCAAAATCTGAGAGGGACGAGGTGTGGAACATGCTTTCAGAAGTCTTAAAAGAGCAACACTCTGATGCAGAAACTACAGAACTCAAAAATAAAAATAAAATCAACCTTCTGCCGGTGGCATCTGACTCAGATGATGAAAGTGAACATGCGTTGGTCTGCAGTGCTTTGGATTCTTATCAAGAAGAACCCGTCATCAGCATTGCTATGGAATGGTGGTTGAAGATGAAGGGACATATGAATCTTTAGCACATCTGGCACGTAAATATCTTGCAGTGCCAGCTACAACAGTGCCATGAGAATGTCTG